>NC_041228.1:71060147-71075887 GCF_002837175.3 Physeter macrocephalus
GGCATGTGGGATCTTCCCGGACCCGGGCACGAACCCGCGTCCCCTGCATTGGCAGGCGGACTCTCAACCACTGCGCCACCAGGGAAGCCCGAAGCTCAGGTTCTTGATGTCTCATCACAAAAAGAATTCAGTGAGAGACAAAGTGATAGGTAAGAAGTGGATTTATTTAGAGAGAAACACACTCCACAGAGTGTGGGCCATCTCAGAAGATGAGAAAGGCACCAGGGTATGGAGTTGTCAGTTTTTATAGGAGTGAGTAATTTCATAGGCTAATGAGTGGGAGGAGTATTCCAGCTATTTTAGGAAGGGGCGGGGATTTCCAGGAATTGGGCTACTGCCCAATTTTTGATCCTTATGGTTGGTCTTGGAACTGTCATGGCACCTGTGAGTGTGTCATTTAGCTTGCTGATGTGTTATAATGAGCATATACTGAGGGTCAAGGTCTAGTGGAAGTCAACTTATCCACCATCTTGGACCCATTTCGTTCTAATCAGTTTATGTCATGTCCTCGGGCTATGTCATTCTTTCAAAGGTTGTACCCTGCCTCCTTCCCTCCTGTTTCACTATGAAACTCTCCACACATAACAGCTGATTCAGGTCTATCTAAATCGAAGAGGTCATCTGAGGATGATGGGTTTCATTTTTTAATTTCTTGATGGTAAGGGAAGAAATAAAAAGTTTCAGCCCTTTAAGTACATAGCCATTTATCTCAGTATAAATTAAATGGTTCCCATTGGAAGTAAATGAAAGAGTAAGATTTTTATCACAACTGTTTTAAAACAGGATGATATTCTTGTCAGGGAAAGTAGCAAAGAGATCTTAAACTCTTTGCCCTTCATGAAGAAATGTGAAATTGCTTTCATTTCTATTGGCATTTTACTGAGCACACTCTCTCTTCACTCTAAACTGGAGGTCACAATTTGTTTTGAATTTGAGCTGGAAATAAGATAACAAATATTGCCTAGGGCTTTCTGGGATGCCTTTTATCTCTGAATTAGATTAAACCATCAGAAACTAGTGCAAATCCTTTATTAGTTTGTTTTTAAGCTCTAAAAATCAAAAGCAATGTATACAGGCAAAGTACATTGAAAAAGTTAGCATTATACCACAAGGGCTCCATATATATCTTTTCCTATATTGCTCAGTTTATATGGGGAATAAACAAATTTCCTTTGACTATTAAACTCTAATTTTTTTAAATCATAGATTTTTGCTGTCATAGGTTACCATTCTAAAAATTCTAAATGTAGGGTTGGAAGTGGTGTAAACTTTAGTGTTATTAGAGGGGAAAAAAAGTTTTATTTTTTCCTTTTCATTGGAAAAAATAGTGTTAATTATTCCTCTGCACCTGCCTAATGGGGCTGAAGTAATTCGATTGTCATATTGCAGATTGTTGCTTTGTGTAATGTATCACCCCTGCTGTTCCATTAAAAAAATTCTATACTCTTCCATTATTCAGCAAGGCCTAATGATTATTCCAACATTTGTACATGCTGCACTGTTATTCTGATTTTAATTGACTTCACTTTTTTAATTAAGCATATTGGTTTAAACACTGTTGTTGACAAGCTTGGCTTTGTCATTATCAGCATTTGCTCCCATATACATTCCATACCTATTGACATTTTATTTAGATTCATTATAAATGATAAGAGCAATACATACCCTGAGTTTATCATCAACTCTAACATTAATTCATGTCACACATTATTGATACATAATGGTCTGCAGAATATTTTAAGGGATCAGTTACTCTATTTAAAGCATCTTTTAAAATTAAATTATTAAATCTTTAGTTTTCAAATTAGAAATAAAGATTTCATTATTTCTGAATGTTTAATAATCTTTCAATGAAAAGAACACGTTTTACTCCATCAGTAAAATATAATGACATGTAACAAGCACACGTGGTGGTGTTATCAGTGTTTAGTGAGACATATGAAATTATCATTTGTATAAATTTGAAACATTAACCAATTTTTGAAGGAGAATTGTTTCCTTAATTTAAATTATTTAAAGATTTATTAAAAGTAAATCTTTAAAATATTAATTTATTGTAGACAATATGTTCTTTTAAGCATAGCATAGTACCCTAAAAGAAAATAATGCCCTTGCAAAACCCATTGAAATGTCTCCTTCTGAGTGATATCTCAGTCATTTATCACAACACAAGATAATGAAAAGTGGGCCAAAGGCAAAATAAGTCAAGCTTTATTTAGCTGAGATGTTAGAAATTGCTGAACTGAAAGGAAGAACTGGAAAGAGAACAAAATAATGGTAAATTTTAAGATGAGTAAATGTTGGAATATTTTTGAAAACTACATGATAATGTTTTGTGGTGTTTATATCTCTGAACACAAATCTGGCACAAATCTCTGGCTTTTAAAGCTCTGTAAGTGGTATAGACATGCCTTACTTTGGAAAGGGTTGACATGCGAACTCCTATTTCCGCTTTGCCATCTTTGTTCTGTCAGTGGACATGAATGAATGAATGAATGAATGAATGGGACAGTGAATAAATAGGTCACGTGGGACTTGCCAGCCATGTGGTCATCTGAGTGACAGAAGACAGTGCTTTCAAAGTGGGCCCTTCTGCCCTCGTTTGGTGCAGCTTCACTGCTGTAGTCCCGACTGTTGATGAACCTGCTGCCCAGGATTTATGTCCAACCTCTCCTTATGCCTTCATGTGCCTGACCCAGGTCTATTAGCATAACTTCCATTTCCAGTGACAACATGAATAAAAGATGACTGGTGTGACCTCAGAAAGTGCCAAGATAGTATTGATGTAATGAGCCCGGTATCCACTGTTTTATGCATTGCCACACAACAGCAATCTTAACAAAAGGTTAAACAGCATTATAATGTGTGTTTCTTGGATGCCTCATTGACTTCACTTTTCCATTCACTGGTGCTCCTTTGAATTTTACCAATAATAAAAATAATAAAATTCCCCTTTATTTTTGTAAACCTAAAACAAAACAAGACAAACGAAAACAAAAGTTTTGCTTTCAGGGTCTTCTCAAGTTCGGAAAATAATTTTTCTTTTGCTTTGCATTGGTTTCTGTTCAACAGCAACTATTATTGCTAATAGACTAGAGAAATTACTGAACATACTCTGACTTGAATGTCCCATTTTAACCTTCAGAATTCTGCACTACCACCTCACCTTCTTGGCTTTCCACATTTTTTTTCTAATGGTGAAAATCTAAAATAAAATCTTATCAGGGGAAGGCCCTCAATACCAGCCTTGTGTTGCAATTTTTCCTTTTCACCTTGATATATTTTAAAGACCTGTTGTATATGGAAATCTCTGATGCAAATACTCTGATTATCTAGCTCTGAAAAGCCCAGTGAAAAGAATTGCAAATGTGCATAGGAAAATATCAAGGAATCTCCTTTTTCTGGAGCTTCTTGACCAAAAACAATACCAGTCAGTTAAACTTTTCATCACACTTCTCCTTAGCTGTATAAATAGGCATGAAGTAAAAGGAAGATGGGAATATAGCAGGCGTATGTCTAAAGTAATATCACACCTTGCCAACAGCATCCTTTATTATATTTTTCTTTAAAAGCAAAAGCACAACACACTAATATTCACCCTTTTAACAACAAAAAGAAAATTGTGTGCTTTTTATAACTTCTTTCGATAGCAAATCACAGGTGCTCTTGTAATATTACTCTTTGCTTTCTTGCTAGGTCTGTTACTTAGATGATCTGGAAATGTGACAATATGTTAAAAGCTAACACTCTGTGCATCTTTGGGCCTTATAGGTAGATTAAAAATCATTTAAAACAAGCAGTTGCTGAAACATCTTACCACTTCAAACCCCAAATTTACTGCTTGACACATTGGTTGTGTCACTCTGCATTTTGAAAGGGTGATGGTAAAGCAACAAATAGGGAAGTTTTTCAAACATCTACTATGTTGCTCTGATGATATCATGTCTTATTGGAGTGTTGCATATCTAACATAACAGAAAATGATCAGATATAATTTGACATGACCTTATGCAAGCAGGCGCTACTGTCAAAGATGTGAAACGGTAGTTTTCATATAGCAAAATGTAAAGTTAATTAGACTACAGTCATTGGGGCTTTGTCTTGGAGAAAACAAACACCTTTGTATCTATAGCCTCTCTTGGATCCTTGAGTAATGAGAAAATCATATCGTATTTCTATATCTACTGAAGACTCATGGATGGCTTACTCAAGAAAATTCTAACAATGATACTTCATTTGTGTCCCTTCAATTTGATACTGACTCCAACAAATGATAGTTAATGAACTTTCTTGTATGGGTAAAAGTTGTTGGAAAATGGAGATTTGCCTAATCATAGTTAAGGTGGCATGTGATGTTGAAAAGAAGCTGTCGGAAAGAGTCGGGATTCTACCACACACAGTGCAGTGTGGATTATTACACTCCTTAGGGAAGGACCCTTGATGAGGTCTAAGCAGTTACAAACACAGCCCTACAAAATTCAACCTTGAGACTGCCAGAAAAAAAAAATTGGCTGCTCAAAAAATTGAAGCAGATGTCAGATGCAAGCAGCTGTGGCCTGGGAAATTCAACAAAATTCCAATATTCAAATTGCTTCTCTAGATAAAAACTGCTTGATAGCACAGTTTCAGATTTGATCTGGACTGCCAGTGAACCATCTGCATAAAATGAAAGTAATCTGCTGACATTGTCAATACAGGTAGGCATCAGCGTCATTTGGTCAGAAAAAGAACACTGCTAAGATGTTTTCGGGTGAGCATGTCACGAAAGTAGTAGAATAATTAACCCCAGTTTTTAGAATAGTGAACCCAGAATAAAGAGAGACAAAAAGTGTGCTTGCCTCATTGTTAAGCATTATTTGCCAAAAAAAGCCCCCCAAAACAAAAACAAAACAAGGTAACAACCTTTACTCTAATTTTAGGCTCAAAATGGAATATTCTGGTAGGGATTGAATTGGGGTGAGAATATTGGGGAAATTACATTCCCAGCACCAGGGAAAAAGTGATGTTCATTCTGTTAAATTTGACCTTGTGAGAATAATGGAAATGCACAGAGGGCTGGTAAGCAAATTGTTAGGCAAATTGTGAGCTTTAAAAATTTAGTATCACATGCAAAGGAATAAATCCCTAGAGGGTTAGAAAATACAATTCTAATTTTACCCAGCTATGTGTTGGATAAAATAAACATATGTAGATGCTGAAAGGTTGCTCACAAATAGGCTTGTGGCGGAAGTCTTTCATAATTCAAGATACATCAGCCTTGGCAGTAGCTGAGAATAAGAGCGGGTAATCAAAAGTGACCCAAACAATGACACCAGAGTTTCCAGATGGTATAGAAAAAAGTCCATGATTTATGATTGCCAGTGCAGTAAATAAATCTAAAACAATAGGCGTGGATGGGGAAGCAGTCACAGCTGACCAAAAGAGCAGTTGTAATGCAACCCACAGAAAGCTTGGTGCCAGAAGTAATTGACATAGTCGTCAAATCAATTTCCTAGGGTGCAGACGCTCAAGCACTCCGTCTGATTCTGTATGCTGCACAACACTTGGATTATACAGCTGCCTCTAATTCTGATAGCCTTAGCTCAATATGAATCCAATTCAAGGAACTGTCTGGAAGCGAACAGTAATTATTTAGGCTTCCTTTCTGCAAGTTTACTGTTTTCTAGTCAAATTACTCTATTTTGAGATTACATACATTTCATGTTAATTATTTAACATTTCGCTGATTTTTTTCTTCGCCTCCTCTGTCACCAAACTCAATGACATCCCTGAAATACATTGTCTTTTCTCCCAGGGAACCCGGAGGTACTGCTTCAGGACAGAAAAGTCTTATGAAGAGTAAAATATTCTTTGTATTGACTAGGGAATAAGCCACTTGGTTGCAAATATGCAATATCCATGCGAGGAGGCTCTATCTATCTATCTATCATCTATCTATTTTTCTATATTTCAGTTCAATGCAATAATAAGATTAAATAATCTTTTGCTGCAAATAATTTCATTGGCATTCATTTATTTTTTATTCATCCAATGTTTATAGAATGTCTGCAGCACATGAGATACACAATTAGACACTGGGGTATCGAGATAAGAGACAAAGTCTCCGCCTTCAAAGAAGTCATAGCTTAGCAAACTGATGAGACAGGTAAAGAATCATGTGAGAAAAATTACAGAGAAAATACAGAGAGCAGGAATAGCTGCAAAGGAAGCCCTAACCCGGCTGTAGGTGGGGCGAGATTGGGAGCATGGTAGGGGAATGATTTTGGAGATGCCTACATTTCCATTGAAATTTGAAGATGAGGAAAATTTTGCCAGGTTGAGAGAGGATTGCTAGTATTCCAGGCAAACCCAACACCAAAAAAATAACCATGGCATTTTCAGGGAGTCACATACTCCGTTCAGCAGGAGCATAGCGTCTAGCAGTGAAGAGAGTGAAAAGTGTTGAAGAGAGAGAAAGGGATAGATATGGACCAGATGGTACAGGGCAAGGGTGGTCAGTCCTTTAGAGCAGGGGTCCCCAACCCCCCGGCCGAGGACCGGTATCAGTCCGCGGCCTGTTAGGAACCGGGCCACACAGCAGGAGGTGAGCGGCGGGCAAGCGAGCAAAGCTTCATCTCTTCCCTCCCCGGTGCTTGCATTACCGCCGGGACCATCGCGCCCCGTCCGTGGAAAAACTGTCTGCCATGAAACGGGTCCCTGGTGCCAAAATGTTGGGGACCGCTACTCTAGAGGGTACAGAGCACTTTCACTCATGATCTTTCACTCGATGCCTACAGACGCTTGTGAGACTATGATTGCCCCTATTTGAAAATAAGCAAGGATCAAGGTTGAGAGAGGTTTGGTCCCTGACGGAAGTCACATAGCTGGGAATTAGGCCCAGGTCTGTCTACTTTAAAGACCACATTCTCAACACAGCATTCACTACTTGGCTTCTCGATCAAGGGGTTCCCTGGATATGTGCTCAGCCACTTATGACAGTTTTCAAATTTTTGGAAAACACAAAGGCAGGATGATGGGGCTGACAGCAGTATGCGAGAGGGTGATGGAAAAAGAGTAAGCAAACTAGAAAGTAGAAGAAAAGGAGACAGAGGAAAAGAATGTATATTAATTTCAAAACACTATAAAGACAGAACAAGCTGGCCAGTCCCCTCTGGGATATAAGGAAAGAAGATAATTCCACAGGGACTGCAGACTCAACACAATTTCTATTGTTGAAAAAGATCTTTGAGAGAGCAGATTAGAAGATGATAAATCACATCGTTAACAAGCTATTTGTTTGCTATTAATTTAAGATTCTATCTTTAGAAATAGGGAAGACTGAAGGGTCAGGAAAAAGAGATAGCAAGTTGATTATGGGTGCAAACTGGCTGAGCCATCATCAAGGGCAGAGACGAAAACAAAGAACCAGGATATGACAAAAGCTGGTGGGATTAAAGAAGCAAGCAGTGAAGACAAAAGAGCAATGACAGGAGTGAGGACCCAGAGATAATTCTGAGAAGCAAATGAGAAAAGAATAATAGAGAAAATAGTATAGCTCACAAAAGCAAAAGGATCAAAACGGAGGGGAAAAAAGGTTACATTGAGAAGAAAATAAAAGGCAAGAATTAAACCTGCATTTTAAAATAAAATGCATTATAAAATAATACTGCAATTGTAGAAAATTAGATAATAAATAATAGTATAAAAGAGAAAAATTACTTCTTTTTCACTAATGAAAACAATTGCATTTTGTATTTTGAGGTACTTCCTTCCAGTCATTTTTCTCTAGACACTTACATAACTGTGACTATAATGTGGAAGACTGCAATCTCACTTTTCTTCTAGTATTTTAGAATAAATATTTGCAATGCTATATAATCAATCTTTATATTTTCTTTCAAACATGATTTAATGACATTGGAAAATAGCATCCTATTATATCTTTGAGAATAAATATTTTGGATAATGGGTAATTTCTAGATGCAGAAGATTATGTTTGTTATATTTTAATTTGAGATTTTCTATGGCTCCAGAAACAACTCCACTTTCGAAATTAAGAAATATTTAAGCATACCTAATATAAATGTTAAAGAATACATGAAATAAACGTGTACAGTATGCATAGGTATCTTCTGTTTCATCTAGTAAGTCAAATAATGAAGGAAATCTTTCTATTATTTTTCAATTTTATTAAAACAATTCAGAGGCAGGTTGAAGTACATGGTCCATGTTATCCAACACAAGATTGGCATCAAGCAGCCTACAAGTGAAAGAGATGTGCCATGGCGGAATGCACGGACTTCCCTTTAGTAATATAGAAATGTAAAAAACACACAAGGCAGATAGTGTTTAGAGCACTTAATCCAACATTCTGTCTAATAAAACACCTGGGATTGCTCTATCCTTTGCCATATCTCAGTGGTTATCTGATTCAAATATGCTGACACTCTGGTTGCAAAGGAATTTGTAAATCTATGGTAGATGCACTTGATCAAATTAATTTTATCTAGTTCTAAAACAAGTTTCACTTATGATTATAATAAACTCTTGCCAAAATTAACTAAAAATATTATCTTGCAGTGTCTATATCAGTTAAATTATTATTTCAAGTTGTTTCAATGCAATATATCAAATTTTTTTAATCTAGCATAAATAATTTATCAGAGGAAGAGAATGGCAATACTAGCATTTTTAAAAGTATGGATGATATGATCTTCTGAAACTCCCTAAAGGAGACAACTTATTAGTAAGATAATAATCAATTCAGAGGGTTTGCATTGAAATACACCACAAAGAAAGAGGCTATTCAAATTACAGTGGTATACATGGCGGGGGGCGGGGGGGACAACTTGTAGAAAAGAAACATGGAACTATTCGGATCACTAGATTCACGGTTCCAGATGAAGAGACTCTTTTGAGAAAAGATGCCCTTAAAATGTATCTGCTTCTCTGTAGATTTCCATCGTCACGAAATGGCCACTCAGTAGTTCATTTAACAAAATGTGTTCCTGTTACATGCCAACCACTGAGCAAACAAAAGGGAACAAAATAAACATAGTCTCTATGTAGAGCTTTGATATGATGCATTTTCAAAATTTTTCCAGAATTACAAAATAGTCAAATTTGTTTTATCATATGCTAAGAAAGCACGTGAGCTACAGTTTTTGACATATATACATGTATGTATACACACACACACAATATATGTATAGAAAAATTTGCTGGATTGGTTGCAAAAGAGGGAGGACTACAAATATTTAGAGTTTTCTGTGAGAATAATGACAAACAAGAACCCTAAACCTGAAAACATTTTGACCTTTTAAATTACACTTTTAATTGCCCTAATTGCATTATTTGATATGGAAAATTTCTGGACAATGTTTGAAGATTTCTCTTTGACCCATAACATTTCCTGCAATGTTGGTAGTTATACTTTTTGTCCATCTCATCTTTCTGAATTTCAGTATATTGATTCAATTCAAAGAACACATTTTTAAACTAATGAACGACATAAAGAAGATGTTTGAAAACATCATTTTATTAATGTTGAGTCCTATTACCTATCCCTCTCAAAGGATTATCTTAAATTCTAAAGCCCTAGGAGCAATGAAACATCTTTGATGTAAATGAGAATAATCTAGTAATTAACCCCAGGTTTTTTTCTGCACTAAATGTGAAAGCAAAACGAATCAGTGTTAATGATGAAGGAAATTCCAGACCTAATGGCCCTAAGGTATCAAGTTTTTTCTCTTAGTCAGGAAATGGATCAATTATATTTAGTTCTTCAGTGACGTTTGTTTTGAAGGAAACTTCTCTAAGTCGTTTTCATGAGTGATGATCATGCTAGAGTTACTTTCAAAGCTCATGCTGAGAAATGATTTCTTGTAATTTTTTTCTGTCCAACTGGCATAATACATTTATTTATGTGAGGTAGATGAGTAGCCTATAACCCCTATTGCCAGTATCTAGTTTCAGAGAGCATCTCTCACCACAGAGTAGTTGTTAGACACTTTCCATTGATATAGCTACTGGATACAATTGCCAAATCACGGTGTGCTACAAAATAAGGATGTGAGAAACCTGGGGCTCCATCTATCTCGCTCCCTCCGCTTAAAGTGGGGTATCTCAAGATGTCACCACCATTCAGTAATTCAATGTCATCAAACATAGAATGATTCAATTGTACAATTATTCAAATGTGAATTTCAAGAAAAGAATAACATCTGTCTTTCCTACGAGACAAATGAACATAGATGTGTCAGCGGGTACTTCAAAAACATTTTTCTACCATGATCATGAAATTAACATATTGTCCAGGAGAAAGGTATTTTTTTATAATAGCGCCAGTAATATATTAGTGAACATGCTTATATGTACATGTATAGTAAAATTATAAGACAATTTCTTTGAAATGAGAAGCTTACCATATATTTCCATACTGTCTAGGGAACAAGAGGTTATACAATAAGTCTAAAAGAAACTAAGTGATTAGCTAACCTATCAGTTAAATCAGGAAAAAAATTAAAATTTTCCAAGATTTATGTTTTTGTTTTATAACATTAGCTGAGTATCTGCCTATAAGGCAGACATTGCAAGAACTAGGAAAAGTTTTTGGGTAGCTGAGGAAGATGGCACTGAAAAGGGTAGAAGTAGGAAGACTTTACCTTATTTGGAAGCAGAATTCACCTTATGTATCTCTTCCCATAGCTACTGTCTCCCTCTGGAGCAGAAGGCAGGTTTGCCCAGGAGAACAGGAATAATGTCTCCCTCTAGGACGAACTTTGGGAAGGTTTGCGTAGAAAAAGATTTGGGTTTCTTAGCTCAGGATTCCTCAGCTGTGATGGAAACCCACCGTGTGTGTAACATCCATTTGCCGCCCTGCAGGGACTTAGGGGGGAGAAAGAGCCAAACCTGAAACTGAAACTCATGCTGCCGGTGCCGTAAGTCGTAAAGTCCTAGGATCCATGAACGTGGCGGGCTGACCTGTTACGTGCAGACAGGATAAAATCTCTGACCCTGAACAGTCTTGACACTTCCATGGAGAATTTGGGGGAGGGGGGACTTATGTAAGTATAACTTTTCACTCAGTAAACTGAACCAGTTTATTTATATGATCCTAGTATTTGAATGTACCCCCATTCTTTTTCTCTTCCACCTTTTCATTCTTTCTCTTCTGTACTTTACTGTTGCCATATCTGATTGACGGCATTTTCTGTACCATCCGAATTCCTCTCTAAGCCCATTAAGGTCTTTGCTGACAGCAGCACTATGTGGCCAATATGTGCTTTCACGACACGCATTCTGCAGACACTCTCATAACCCCCATTGTAAAGAATGCAATTGGGTTAGAATAGTTTTCCCTCATGAATAGATATGGAATGGCTCCATTCTTTCTGAACATGCTCTATAGGGGCTCCTATCAAGAACCCAAGTGGTGTCGACAGGAAGAGAAACCTCTATCTTTGTTCAAATAGGTAGCATATTGCACAGAAGGGCCGCATGTCTTTCAGAGTGCTAGAGCTAATAAATTCCCTTTTCACAGGGTGACCAAGAAGGACCAAATGTTGTGTAGAATATAAATACATGGTACCAGATAGTAGAAGAGAAGTCAAGTAGGATGGAAAATGCCTGCATAGGTTGCACAGCTGACCCCAAGAGCCACATGTCAGCCACACTTAAAGGATTTCTGTCCCTAAAGAACATTAAGAGGTCGTCCCAAGGTGATTGACATCAGGTGATTCCGTGTACGAAAATATAATTCTGAGATTTCCTAAAACTGACTAGAAAGGTGCAAGCACTAAGTTTCAGCTCAGAAAAACACCGACCCCTTGGTATTTTAGTATTCTGCACAGACACCGCAGAGGAGTTTCAAACCTCATGCTTCTCAGTGTTGCATGATATTACATTTAGTCAATGTGTGAAATCTCTGCAGAAAATAGGTGGGAGAGAGAACGCAATTTTATTCTGCCAAATAATTCCCCTGAGCCATGGAAATCAGCACTAGCCATGAGTCTGGATAAAACCAGGGTGATACTAATCAGAACATTCTATGAAGTAATTTTCCATGCTTAGGCAATTCTTTTGGTTTTCTTCTAGTTTTATTTTCCAGAGGCTCAGTTGAAGTTCCCACGGACAGGTGTCTGTCACGTGCTCTTAGCCTTTTGGAGTTTAGTGATTCAGGAAGACAAAAGGAAGGTGAAGCTGACTCCAGGAGAACATTGAGATATATCAGGGCCTTTCTAGGATGTTGCCCTTGCATTCTGTGCCCTGAAACTACAGTAAAGAGGCTTTACACGAGGTTATTTGGGTGGCTTCCAAACTGATATCTAATGGGTACATTTTCATTTGATTAGCTTTCATTCTATTCTAGAGCAAAAGATCATCACAATAAGTTCCAAGATGTTTGTCAATGGGAGTAGAGTTAGTAGTAAATAACTAATTCAGGATGAAAGGAAACATTAAGTTCAGTAATTTTCTTAAGTTTTTCTCAAGGTCAAATTAATTTAGGCCTTTGTATGAATACATCTTCCTCCTTATCCAATGCAGGGATCTCCCAATATACGATCCTAGCATGGAAGCAAAGAGTTGTGACCAGGGCACAAAGAATGCCCTCAGGGTTCCCTCTCAGATTAAGCTGGAGGACTCTGAGAATTTACCCACAGACCAGAAAACGCCCTTCTGAGTTAGATGTACTCTGCATTGGATCCGCCCCTGAAAAATTTCACGTCTATAGTTTCCCCTTCAAAAATGACAGTTATAATCAAGGTCATGACATTTCCTCCCAATATCACACAATTGATTCCTCACTTGCATTTTGTTTTGAAAATGCAGACCAGGCTTTCAGGGGCTAAATATCAATACTATGAGAAATGGAAAGATGTCAGAAAGAACCATTTGCAGCCAACCATGTGCCTGATCTGAGAGCTGGTTACACAACTCAGCAAATATATGGCATGCACTTGTCTGGAGGAAGATGGACTGCAAATAAATTATTAAGCTTCTCCTACTGGCGGATGGGACATTTTCACATAGACTGCAATGTGTGTCATCACATACAGCAAAAGGATCAACTTGAAGAAAATTGATAGTGACTTGTAAATCCTTATTCATAACCATTTCTCTCCAGATTAAGAAAGTTTGAACAGAAATTTCTATAACAATCCTACAGATCTCTTTACAGCTCTCCAAAATCACACATATAAAAACCCCCAAAACACCAAAAACAAACCCAAAAACCCTCCGTAGATTAAAAACTAAGAGTTTTAATTTGGTGGCTCAAATGTTTGCTAAATAGTCAAACCAGATTGTATTTTAAGGGAGGTGAGTGAGACAGAGCACATTGTTGGTGGGAAGGTTAAAGGTGAAAACTTATTTTCTTACTATTCTATGCTAAGAACATCTGAACGGCTCTTTTCATTCTTATCAGCAATTCTGTTTCCCCCTCAGTCACAGATGTCTGTTTGTCTCTGCCTCTGTTAATAAAAGGAGGTTATCGGAGACAATAGGTGATCATCCACTTTGATATAAGGTAACCAGAAAGGCTAGGGTAGAAATGAGACCAAAGCAAACATTTTTTTTTTCTATTTCAATGAAATAGAATAAAAACAGTTAAGAGAGAGATCCAGGAGAAAAAACAACAACAACAACCCACTGTACTTGAGTGTGAAAAATGTGTCAAAGATGGAAATTGGTAGAATATAAAGAAAGAAAGTGTTGGGAATCCATCCTTTCAAAGACTAGCAGAGAAAGGCATAAAGGAGAATTTGGGGGGCAGCTAAGCCTCAACTCAAAGCAAGACCACTGAGATGAATTTAGCCCTACCCTCCACATTCTGTTTACAGTAAGAGAGCACGTGCTGAGAAAATACTTTTGTAGAGTATCTTGCCCACACTACTTATCCAACAAATCTTACTTCAGTTTGTACATGCACAGAGGATTTATTCTTTGCTTTTCTTCTCTTTTTAAATTATTGTCTAAAGATGAAGAATTGCTTCCGATTTGAATTGTATACAAAGTAATGGATCCTCTACTGAATTTACCACCTCAAAGGGTGAGGAGAGGTGCATGCCACACCTTTGCAGGTGTCTCGGAAAATACCAGGTTAAAACCTAAACTCTCACTAAATTTCTCAGCGTGACCTCACCGTGGCCACTCACCAATTAGACGAATAGACTAAGGTAAGTGACAGGAGATTGTACCTAGAGAACTTCCTATCCTCACTAGTATCTGATTCTGTAGTTCTCTGGGAAGGACACAGAAAGGATATAAAATCATAATGTCAGAGGGACCAGGAAGCCCATTTCCTTCTTTCTCAGAGCTCAGCTAAAAGCTGGCTCAGTGGATTTGATTTAGCTCGGTGAAGAACCTCTGACACTAGCGGCCGAGCTCAGGAAGCTTCTATTTCAAAGGCTATTTCCTGGACCAAGACTCTCCCACTGTTCTCTGCCCCTCTGAAAGCTGGGTCCCTCTCCTGGAACCCTGTCCATGGTGTGTCCTGTTCAGCTCTACCTGGCTTCTGCATTCCAAAGGTCATTAGAGCTAGATGACCTTGTGTGTTTTTCTGCTTCTCAGCTAAAAATTTTTCTCCCTAATGTCTATATTATATTCACACCTTGTAATGGTGATGGTGCTGGTGATGGTAGTGGTGGTGGTTGCGTATGTCCAGACCCTTTGGAGCAGCCGCTGTAGGACCAAATTGGCAAAAACTAAACTGATAGGTAACTGAATTCTCTCCCTTAGAAGTTCAGTGGCTGCTGTCCCAGGCACTCAGTCCTGGTCTTGAATCCCACTTGGCTGTGATCTCTTTTTCTAAACTGTCCCAGTACTAAGTCCAGTCAGCTCTGCATTTTACTGATACCCGGTGTGTCTGTGTTTGTCTGTGTGTTTTACCCTATTATTTTAATGAGAAAAACGTTAATAAGGCACTTTCCTATGTCAAGTACTCTAGCTGCCATACATGTATTAAAGAACTGAGTCTTCATAACAGCCTTACAGGATAGGCAGGACGTTTCTTCCCATTTTAAAGATAAGGAAAATAGGCCACAGAGAATTTAAGTACTTGGCCCAAAGTCACCCGTCAGGAAGTGGCAGAGTTTGGATTGGATTTAGGTGTCCTGGCTCCTAACTTAGAGTTTATGCTGTCTCCACTGCACTATGCTGCTCTCTACACCATCCTTTTCTTTCTTTAAAATAAATAAATAAACCTATGGTATAAAATTTGAAACATACAAAATATTCTGTGAAGATTTTTTCATGACCCTGTCTCCTAGCCTTCATGTTTCTCTCTCTAGAAAAAACCATTGCTGTTGCATCCTTGAGTATTCTCTCAAAAACATTCTATGTAAATATGAGTAAATACAGCATATATGCACTTTTCCCTTTTTTCTTTTTTTAAACATCTTTATTGGAGTATAATTGCTTTACAATGGTGTGTTAGTTTCTGCTTTATAACAAAGTGAATCAGTTACACATATACACATGTTCCCATATCTCTTCTCTCTTGCATCTCCCTCCCTCCCACCCTCCCTATCCCACCCTGCTAGGTGGTCACAAAGCACCGAGCTGATCTCCCTGTGCTATGTGGCTGCTTCCCACTAGCTATCTATTTTACGTTTGGTAGTGTATATATGTTCATGCTACTCTCTCACTTCGTCCCAGCTTACCCTTTCCCCTTCCCTTGTCCTCAAGTACATTCCCTAGTAGGTCTGCGTCTTTATTCCCGTCTTGCCCCTAGGTTCTTCATGACCTTTTTTTTTTTTTTA
>NC_041228.1:71076374-71136926 GCF_002837175.3 Physeter macrocephalus
GGTTTGAGATGATATCTCATTGTGGTTTTGATTTGCATTTCTCTAATGATTAGTGATGTTGAGCATTCTTTCATGTGTTTGTTGGCAATCTGTATATCTTCTTTGGAGAAATGTCTATTTAGGTCTTCTGCCCATTTTTGGATTGGGTTGTTTGTTTTTTTGATATTGAGCTGCATGAGCTGCTTGTAAATTTTGGAGATTAATCCTTTGTCAGTTGCTTCATTTGCAAATATGTTCTCCCATTCTGAGGGTTGTCTTTTCGTCTTGTTTATGGTTTCCTTTGCTGTGCAAAAGCTTTTACGTTTTATTAGGTCCCATTGGTTTATTTCTGTTTTTATTTCCATTTCTCTAGGAGGTGGGTCAAAAAGGATCTTGCTGTGATTTATGTCATAGAGTGTTCTGCCTATGTTTTCCTCTAAGAGTTTGATAGTGTCTGGCCTTACATTTAGGTCTTTAACCCATTTTGAGTTTATTCTTGTGTGTGGTGTTAGGGAGTGTTCTAATTTCATACTTTTACATGTAGCTGTCCAGTTTTCCCAGCACCACTTATTGAAGTGTAGTATAGTCTGAAGTCAGGGAGCCTGATTCCTCCAGCTCCGTTTTTCTTTCTCAAGATTGCTTTGGCTATTCGGGGCCTTTTGTGTTTCCATACAAATTGTGAAATTTTTTGTTCTAGTTCTGTGAAAAATGCCATTGGTAGTTTGATAGGGATTGCATTGAATCTGTAGGTTGCTTTCACTTTTCCCTTTTTAATGCAAATTTTAGCTCACTAAATACATTATTTAACATCCCTTTTTTTCCACTTAATTTTGCAGCTTTATAAATCAGTTTATAAATCAGTTTCTATATCAGTCTATAAATATTGCTTTATTCTTTTTAAATGGCTTAATATTTTGTAATATACAGATGTAACAAACTTATTTGACCCATCTTCTGTTAAATTATACAGTTAAGTTATTGCAGATCATTTGCCACACATAACGTCTTATATATCAGGTTGCACTGATGTGCATTTCCGTTGGATAAATTTCTAGAAGTGGAATCCCTGAGTCTAAAAATAACTGTATTTTTAATTTTTATTGCCAAGTTGCCCTTTATAGAGGGTGGTATTAATTTACCTTCCACCAGCAATGTGTGAGGGTGCCTGCTTCCCCCATAGCCTTGCCTACATAAGACATCATCGGACCTTGTCGATGTGCATTTGGGTCTTTGCCAGTTGAAGAGGTGAAGACAGTTATCTCATTGTAGCTTCAGTCTGAATTTTTATTTAAGCATTTTTCCTTTTCCATGAGATGTTTTTCATATCTCTTGCATATTTTTTATTATATTGTCAGACTTTTACTTATGGCTCTATAGGGAAATTTTCCATGTAAGGTCTAGCCCTTTGATAGTCTATAAATTGTAATTCTTCTTCCTCAGATCGGCTTTTGACTTTATTTATTTTGAATCATGAAGGAATTATTTTTTTTAATATTTATTTTATTTATTTATTTATTTTGGCTGCACTGGGTCTTGTTTGTGGCATGCGGGATCTTCCTTGCGGCATGTGGACTTCTTAGTTGGACCACCCAGGAAGTCCCATGAAGGAATTATTTTTAAGACGTTGATTGAATCAGTCATTTGTTTTAATGACTTTGTACCATCAAAAGGTGAAAAATTTTATATTTGGAGTAAGTATAAGGAAATTGAGCCTCTTTTGCTGTCACTGCTAAATATCTCAGTTCATCTGCTTCTAATGTTTGTCATATTTTTATTGTTGGAGAAATAATTTATATAAGTACTCCTTACATATTTATATTTCTCATGGCAAGGTATTTTTTGATATGAATATTAATGTGCATTTCTTAAAGCTTTTTTATCTATGACCTAATTTACTTTGGCATTTTACTTTAAAAAATTGCAAAATTTGAAAAACACTACATGTGCATTATTTTAATGTTCTGCTTATTTATCAATGGAAAACAAAGCAATTTTAAAATATAAAAATTTTAACCCAATCAGGTAATGATCTTTCTGAATCTTCCATTTATTCTTGACTTTTTCAATTAATAAAGAAAATTAAGGTTAACAACATTGTCCTTAAAAGTTTCTGTTATTTGGCACAGAAAAACAATACAAAGTTATAGATTCATTTCCTGCTTTTTCCTTATAACCCCAATGAATTTATTTTAATGTGTAATTTTGCTACAAGCAAGATTTAAAATACAAAGGAAACCAGAAAAAACATGTGTTAGAGTTAAGATCTATTTGCTTTTGAATCAAATCTTATTTTAGGAGGCTCTTTGGGATACTAACCCTGAGATAGTCATCTCTGTCTGACATGTGGCTCAGAACCAAGTTGCGCCTCTAAATGTTTGCCAACATTTACATATTGTAGTAGCATGGAGCAAATATCAGTGTGGTAGATGCTGAACAGAGTAGCTATGATGGGTCTACATTGATCCCAGGTCTTAAATGCAAGGTAGTCCACATAAACTATTCTGATGAATTAAGATAATGCAAGGGCGATCTGAAGGGGAGAAAGAAGAACATTTTGACCCAAATATAGTTGCTAGTTGTCTATAGATCATCCCAGAATCTCTGGTTTCCCTGAAAGGAGATGAGCTGACAGTGTTTTCAGTTAGCTATAAGTTTCCGAGGATTAAAACAGTGCATTGATACTACAGCATTCCTGAATGTGCTAGACAGGAATATGAATGTTTAGCAGGTTGAATGCCATGCTTTTGAGGAATTAACTACTTATTCATTCAGTCTTTAAGCACTATTGCAACAAGAATTACATTTGAATTTTTAAAATGATTATGAACTGGCTAAAGGTTGAGAATAAACCTGCATTTCTCTACCATTGCCATGGGAAAAGGAAACCCTTAATTACAATGCTTGTCTTTGAATAATATTTCAGTTGTAATAGCACATTTTTTCCAATTTTGCATGATAAGTGCATTAATATTTATTCATATCCTGTGACCTTTACATAATTCTCCTGGGCACTATTTTCCAAACTATGATGTTTGCTCTCTTTTTTTCTTTTTTTTTTTTTTTCTCTTTAATACTTACCTCTTATGCACTCTTGCTACTCCGTATTTTATGAGAATGTTAGGACTACTAGGGAATCAGTTGGAATGAGACACTGACTCTGATTCCTTTTTATCACGTTTATCCTATAGTTGTAGGTACGCAGTTTTATACGCTTGTCAAAAATCATCAAAGTGACATTAGCAAAAATGGCAGAGTGGGAATTCAAAAAGTCTATCCCTTCACAAAGCAAAGGATAAACTAGCAAAAACTATCAGAATCAAACTTTTTTAGAAATCTGGAAAGTAACCAGAAGTTTGCAGCAACCAGGAAAACATTTAATTATGGAAGAAAAAAAAGCTGAATTTTGGTAAGACAACTTTGTGGCATTTTAACTTACCCTGGTCACATCCCTCATCCCATTGTTTGCCGGTAGCCTTGAACAACAGCCCAGAGCTAACATAGACACTTAGGCCACAGAAGAGCATAATGTAGCACAATGAGCCTTATTCTGTGATGATTTGTTTTAAGCAGTCTGGTAGCTCTCAATGGGACTGGCTCAAAGAGTTTGTGCTATCTCACCTAACTCTGAGTGAGGGCTTCCAGTGTTGGTTGAGGTGGAGCATTTGTTGAAAACATTTAAAGGAAAATGTATTAGTTTCTAGGGCAATGGAAGAGAGCAGGGATGAACAACAGAGTAACCAGATGCCTAGAAAGAAAGGCTGGAGAACGAGAAGCTTAGAGGAAAAGGGATGTGAAGAGTTCTGACATATTCCTTGGAATCTAGAAGGCCTGGTGCATGCCCAGAAAAGATCCAAGAAGGCCTTCACTCTCATGTCTGGGTGACCTTCAGACTTGGTGAAAGCAGAAAGTAAAGGCTATAACACAGCTGTAAATTGCCTGGCTGAGTGTTGAATGTGTGCTTCACATACACAAAGCCCATCTACAGAGAATAAGAGAATAATTTTCCTTTTTTTATGCCAGGTTTTAAAACCCCTGTCCAATCACTAGCAAACCACTAAGCTAATAAAACATAGACTTCAGTGACCATGCATAACAAAGAATATAGACTTTACGAAATTCAATCAGAATGATTATTAAACAGATATAGAATGCAGCTATAACAGAAACAAAAAGCCCTTGGCAAGGGGGAGGATCTGATTTCCTAAGCTGCCACACTATAATATTAAATATACAGTTTTTCAGCAACAACAAAGTATATGAGGCATGCAAAGAAATACGAAAATGTAGCCTATTCATAGAAAATAAAGAAATTAACATAAACTATCCTTGAAGAACCCCACAGATTGGACTTACTAGACAAAGATGTTAATTCAGCTGTCTTAAATACATTCAAAGAGGTAAATTAATCTATGAACCAAGAACTGAGAGGAAACCAGGAAAATATTATCTCACCAAATAGTGACTATCAATAGAGATAGAAACTATAAAAAGAAAAGATAGGCTCATTTTCTTATTTCAAGAAAGTTAATCCACTATTTTCAAGAAAATTAATAATTTGTGTATCATTTAATTTTTGTGGCATAAAATTAACTTTCATCTTAATTTCAAATTGCTATTTTGAAGCTTTCTTTATTTAAAGAAATACCAGCTCCACCAGCTGTTTCAGATTACTAATCTGAGATGTTGCTCCTGGAATTATTCATCTGCTTTTTAGTCTAGAATTTTTTATCTGAAAAGGACCTAGAGTTTGCCCATTGCAACTCCTTGATATGCTACCTGAAAAAAACAGGAGACCAGATATACCAAAGTGCTTTCTCTGGTTCACATAGCTGCAATCAGAGGCCTGGCTTCATATCTTTTTTTTTTTTTTAATTACTTAAATAAAAAGTCTGGATTCTTAAAAAAAGAAACTCAATTTGCCAACTCACTCACTTGTAGAATGCCCATAGGGGATTAATCTATGGCAGAAACTATGGTAACATATGTATACACTATATAAGACAGACAAAATTTAACAGGAAACCGTATCATGGGGTTTGAATATGAGAACAAAAATTGTCTTAGAAAATCTTCTAGCTCTGATAGAATCTGGTCATCCTGAAAAACAAGAAATAATTAGATCATTAAATTCAGTGAGATTATTAATTTACGATTTAACAAAATAACCAAGTTTTGTTTTTGCAATACTAAATGTCAGGAATCTGATTATAAAACAACAAAAAAATTGAGAATGAGACATTATTCTTATAATCTGGAGAATTAGACTAAGGTCAGAAAAAAAATCTAAATAAAGGAGTGCGAACCTTCCCTGACTTTAGTCACATTTTTTTTCCTATTTTGTCTCTCTTTTGCATTGCATGCTTTGTATATTTGACTCATTAATTTCTAATTATAATTTAAAATACATAACATATAAAATACTAGATATTGAAGACCTGTGCTTAGAGTTTGCATTTTTGAAGACCAAATCGTATTACTCTGCATAATTAACAACATCAAAAGCCTTGAGAAATTATACAAAGTCTTAAGAAATTTACTTAAAACCTCAAATAATAATGGAAGTGTTGTTTTTCCATGTGGAAGTAAAATTTACTATACTATGGTGTTTTCTTTGGATTTAGAAGGATGTAATATCCTCTGGAAAATAGAAAGAAGTCAAGTTCTTTAGCAATGTTTGCTCTTCATGCAACTTGAGTGGATTAAGAACAGGACGAAGATTCCCGAATTCAGAGAATGCACTGCCAGTAAGATCCTGCCTTACACTGAACTATCCTTGTGCCAGATTGTTCCCCCAAGTTTTCTTCAGTGGCCTTATCCTTCTTACCCACATTTCCCTAGCATTCCTTCTCCTTTTTTATTGGGTGAAAATATATTTTTGACCCACCACCAATAAAAACGTGCTTCATTTCACAAGGGGAGCTATAAACCCTTTTGCATGAAGGTGATATTGATGAATGCATTTTAAAATATATCTCTTCCTGAAGATATTTGCATTTCATCATGTAGCAGAAACCTAGCAAAGGGTTGCATCTCTATAGGTGATATTTCGAAATTTTCATGTAGAGGGCTTTTAGATTTAGCACTAGCGTTTAGATGTTTCCAGACCCCCTAAGATCTTACCACATGGGTGTACACCTGCTCTAACCACCCCCACTGTTAACCTTGTGTCTGTTTGATGCTCAGATCACCCCTCACCACCTGGAATCCTCCCTCCAGCAAAGCTGTGTGATTGAAAATATTCTCATTCTGTGCTTCTGCTCTGTTTTCGGAAAGGTATTGATGTGGCTTGGGTTGGTATGACACGTACTTTGCCTCTTCTGGAGGGACTCTTTCCATGTCATAAGGACTTGTGGGTGAAGGATCCCCAGGCGGACACATTCCGCATCTGGGTATCTAGGAGCTCTGTGGCAGGTGCTGCAGGCCACTTCTACTTGGTGCCTAGAACTTGGCAGTTCCCAGAGAAACACACAGCAGGGATACGCTGAAGGGCAAAAAGAGCAGCTGCCCTTGTCACAGGTAGAAGGGCTTACTCTTCATGTGGAGGAAAGTAGGGCAAGCAGGGTGGTGAGGCAGGGAAAGCTGAAATGTTCTCTTTGAGCAGCAACCTCTAGGGATGCTTTTTCCTTCCTACAAGGGCTAATATGGTTCTTAACATGACATATTCTAAAGAGAATGTTTTCTTAGCCAGTATTAGCTAGTGGTGCTCTACATGGATCACCAGGAAGAAAAGATAAGAGTAATTATATGTTTGGGAACAGAATAGTCTCACTTTTAGGCTGACAGTGACCTAAACAAAGTAGATGGAAGTGTAGAAAGAATGAAAAAAAAAAAAGAGGAGTGGTCCAGTGAGGGGCAGTGGAAAAAGTGGTGGCATTAGTTGACAAACAAGAACATAGTTTCAGGATTGAGAGTTTGGGAAACTGAAGATAGAACCGACTGGCCTTGAAATTGAAAAGCCAAAACTCTGTCAGAGGAAAGGTTATTCCAAAGCAAAACCAGGTATATTTGACTGGAACTTTCATTTAAATTTGAGTAGTTAATCCAGTGAAAAGTCTTTCAATGTGCAAATGGAAAACCAGAGAATTTAGAAGAGCGGGTGGAGAGAAAAACAACCAAAGCAGTCAGTAGGACTTTAAAAGAAAGTTGTGTTTTACATCTTCACATAAGTCATTGTTATTTCATTAGTTCTAGCTGGAAAATGATTAGACATTGCCCTTGGTTTTGGTCGTAACCGGGCAAGGCAGTAACTTACTTCGTTTTCAATGCCTCCATTTTGACACCCTGACAGGTCCACCCAGAGAGGGCTTTCTATCAGTACTTGAAGAGAATGGATTTCTTTTTGTGAAAAAAAGAGGAACTTATAGAATTTTCTTATTCCTTAAGGGTACTATCTAATATCTGATATTTATTCTTTTTTTGTGTGTGTGGTACGCGGGCCTCTCACTGTTGTGGCCCCTCCCGTTGCGGAGCACAGGCTCCGGACGCGCAGGCCCAGCGGCCACGGCTCACGGGCCCAGCCGCTCCGCGGCACGTGGGATCCTCCCGGACCGGGGCGCGAACCCCGTTCCCCTGCATCGGCGGGCGGACGCGCAACCACTGCGCCACCAGGGAAGCCCGATATTTATTCTTTAGGAAACAAAATTTCTCTTTTTTTTTAGGTTCAATATTCCCAGGGTGGTGGAAAGATATTCAGGCAGGTTGGCGCTGGCTAAATAATTTATCTGCATATCAACAAATCAGCCAGTTATTTCTGGTTTGGATAATTTAGAAAAGCAAAGCGGCGTTTCTTTCAAAAACAGTCCCTCTAGATAAGCGCATATCTCAGTGCTGTGTTAAAGACTGCTCCTGAATGCAGAGAATCAAATTAGTATCTAATCTTGTACTTGAACCTGCACAAAAGGTTTTTGTAGAAAAGAAAAACAATGTTGGAGAAAACTATACTTCCTGAGCTTTTCCAAGTCTTTTAAACGCAACGCAGTTGAAATGCTGTTTTCTAAGTAATGATCGTTTGTTTCAAACAATTACTAAACTTGTTTTAAGGTAAGTTTGATAATAAAATAACTAGGAAACAAAACCCATGTTGAAGAGGCTAATCAGCTGCTAACCCTTCTCTTGGCCGCGCCTGCAATCTTTAAACCTCGCCCTGGCGAACTGTAAGATTATGGCTTCGAATCTTAGAATTGCTAAGTAGCCTCGAGGTTATGAAGTCCTACGCTCTTATTTTGCATATGAGTAAACTGACGCTTAAAGAGATCAGGTAAACAGCTAGGCGTGCAAAGTTACTTGTACTGGTGTGACTTACGCCTCCAGGTTGTTTTCTTCTAGCCCCACTGTCCTCATTTCTTGGGTATCTTTCTTAGGTATCTTTCGCATATACCTCCCCCCCACCCCCGAAAGTACTTGGTGTACGGTTATTTAAATGCTGGTTTGCCTCTCTTTCCCACTAGGCTAAACTCTCCACGAAGGTGGTAAACAGGATTGCAGATTCAACTTTGTTTACCTCTAGCCTAGTTTCTGGCAGAAAAAAGGGATCCACCAATGACACTCAATTTATCTGAATTTCACAGAATGTCGTATGCGTATCAATACAGGGTCTTTACCTCATCAACGCCCTTCCTTGCCTCTGTCCCCAGCAATAAGGTAAAATGTTTGTTTTTCTCAAATTCTCTGTCTAGTCTGTAAAATCTGTCTAAGCAGTGATGTGGTGATGTCCCCTCTGCCTTCTGATATTCCACTTCCCACTTCTGCCCAGTCCTGAAGATAGAACCGACTGGCCTTGAAATTGAAAAGCCAAAACTCTGTCAGAGGAAAGGTTATTCCAAAACAAAACCAGGTATATTTGACTGGAACTTTCATTTAAATTTGAGTAGTTAATCCAGTGAAAAGTCTTTCAATGTGCAAATGGAAAACCAGAGAATTTAGAAGAGCAGGTGGAGAGAAAACAACCAAAGCAGTCAGTAGGACTTTAAAAGAAAGTTGTGTTTTACATCTTCACATAAGTCATTGTTATTTCATTAGTTCTAGTTGGAAAATGACACCCTGCACATTGCAGTGTCTTTCTGATCCTCCCCTCCCTCCTTCTCCTTCTCCTCCTTCTCCTTCTCTCCCTCCTCCTCCACCTGCCCCTTCCCCTCCCCTTCCTCCCCTTCTTCTTCCCCTTCTTCTTCTTCTTCCTCTTCCTCTTCCTCTTCTCCTTCTTCTTCTTCTTCTTCCTCTTCCTTCTTCTTCTTTTTCTTCTTCTTCTTCTCCTCCTCCTCCCCTCCTCTTTCTCCTTTTCTTCACAGAACCTTGCACATAATGGCCTCTTGATAAATACATAATGACGTGACTTGGATCCATATCTAACTCTTGTCAGGAGATGTTTTCAAATGAACTGATGAGACCACCTGTAATAGAAAGAGACTGGGGCTTCCCTGGTGGCTTAGTGGTTAAGAATCTGCCTGCCAATGCAGGGGACATGGGTTCAAGCCCTGGTCTGGGGAGGTCCCACATGCCGCGGAGCAACTCCCCCCTCCTCCCCCTCCCCCTCCTCCTCCTCCTCCTCCTCCTCCTCCTCCTTCACTATTTATACACTTGTTCCTAGAGCCATTCTTATAAAAACTGGACAGGGGTCACAGATCTCCCTAGCCTTGTCTCCTTGATTTTCCACTTATACATTCTCCCACACAAACTCCACAAACTCTATCACCACTAAAACTTACCCTTTGTTTATGAATATGTATGAGTATGATATGCAATTTTTCTTGTATTGTTCACTTTGCATCTGGCCTTCTTTATTGGTTGCATCTCAGGTAAGTAACTCGGAGCATGATGTTAGTGAAGCCAAGGTCCTGGCTTGATCTACTACACTGGCCCAGCCACCTGCAGCTACAGCCTGGTTTATTCCAACAGTCTTCTCACTGCTTTTGCCTTTTCCCTCCCACTAGCATATAGTTCATACAGAAAGAAGTGTGATCCGCTCTAAACCTAAGTCAGGTCAAGAACTTTCTCACTAATAGCAAAAGTCAAGGTCCCTGTAATAGCCTGTAAGACCCATCACTGTTAGCTCCCTGACTTAATATCCGACCCTTTTCCCTTGCTCACCTTCCAGCCTCTAATATGCTGACCCCACTCTCTCCTCAGTCTCCTTTCACTTGCCTTTCCTTCTGCTGGAAAGTTTTTCACACAGGTATCTCCATCACCTGCTTACCAACCTGCTTCAGGTTTTGACTCCAATACCTACTACTTTTTGAGGCTGCCCTGACTACTGTATTTTAAATTGTGTACATTTCTTCTCAACACTCTTTCTCTTCCCAATCACTTCTGATAACCTCCTGAAAACTCTCCCTATAGGGTTGTCCTGACATACAGACGGTCCTTGACTTACTGTGGTTCAACTTACGATTTTTTCACTACATGATGGTTTAAGAGGGATAGGCATTCAGTAGAAATTGTACTTCAAATTTTGAATTTTGATCTTTTCCCAGGCTAATGAAATGCAGTATGATACTCTCTCTCATGATGCTGGGCAGTGTAAGTGAGCCGCGGCTCCCAGTCAGCTGTGCAATCAGGAGGGTAAAGAACAGCTACACTTCCGACCATCCTGGACCCAGATGACCATTCCGTTTTTCACTTTCAGTACAGCATTCAATAAATTATGTGAGATATTCAACACTTTATTATAAAATAGGCTTTGTGTTAGATGATTTTGCCCAACTGTAGCCTAATATAAGTGTTCTGAGCACGTTTAAGGTAGGCTAGGCTAAGCTATGATGTTTGGTATGTTAGGTGTATTAAATGCATTTTGACTTAAAATATTTTCAACTTACATGGATTTATCAGGACGTATCGCCGTTATAAAAGAAGATCTTGTATGCAAAGAACCTGCACACTTTTTCATATATGTTAAATGTTATCTGTCCCATGGCATTCAGTGGTATCTAGTTGCAGCATTATTTCTTACTACTTCCCTTCATACATTTCATCCTTCAGTTCCACAAAATAATTTGCTTTTCCTCATACCCTCATGATACACCCCCTTCCTTTGTCCTTACCCCAGTCTGGAATGCTCTTCCTCTTATCACTAGTCCAACTTCTACTCTTTTACCCCACACTAAAAGTAGTTGCAAATTCGTCCAACCAAAGGCAAATATCAACTCCTGGCAACACTTTCAGTGCATTTTATCTTGTGAAGGCACTTAGCATTTTCTGAACTGTACCACAGTTAGTTCTATAAAGCCTCTCTCTCCCTCTCCTTGGCTGGAAGTTCTTTAGAGAAAGTCTGTCTCTTTCATTGTTCTTTTATATCCACTTCTACATCCTCCATCCAGTTCCTAGAACAATGTCTTATATATGTTGGATATAAATATTTGTAGAGGAAGGAAAAATCATACCCTCCTGCCAAGGAAAGAAGTGAGAGCACTACTCATTTCTCAATATCTTTCAGAGAATTGTAACAAATGGTGATTTATCTTTTCTTTCCTGTATTTTTTTTTCCCTAAAAGTTCAAATCATCAGTGTGAATACAAAGCCAAATCCTTACCTTGCCTACCACACTAAGAAGAGTCATAATAAAAGAACCAACTGGAAGTCTCAGGGGTTGATTCGTGGTCTCACTGCTCCAAGCTGAGAGGAAAGTTATAACGGTTCCTGGAGTCAGCTGTGGGGTCCTGGTGAGCGTCTTCAGTATCCTTTTTTGTTCTGCTCTGTCTCCACTAATTTATCTTCCTTTGCCTCAATTCTATCACAAACCCTACAGAAGGAGAGTGGCTGGCATCACTAATTTTGTCATTCAGACTGATCACTGCATTCCACACTAAAGAATGAGAAGTCTAACAAAGACCGTCTCCTTGGCCAACCTTTAGTCAGGCTCCACTGACCCTTCTTCTTGACTAAGCCGCAGCCTTGGCCTATGAGTACTGCAAAGACTCAGCGCAAACGATGTCATCCACACATCTCGCTGCCACCTGCCACCCGCCACACTCAGAGACTTGACTAGCATAGTTACTAAGAGCTCACATCTTCTAACATCCCTAGGATGACCTAGCCGTTTTAAGTTCCTGCCTGAGAAAGCTCACAACAGCCAAAAATCTTTACTGTTTGAGTTACACCCTGATCCTATACCTGCCTTGCCTAACAGTTCTTGGAAACACAGGCCCCTGCCTGATTTTTACAAATGTCCACTTCCGTGACCCTGCTCAAGCCTCCGTTTGTTTCTCCTCCCTCCTCCCTCCTCCTCTCTTTAAAATGTTCAGTCAGCTGTGCACAGATTGGAGTTGAGCACTCCAGTTTGTACTGGAGTCTCTCTCTCCTACTGCAGCAGTCTGAATAAAATCTGTCTCGCCACCTTTAACAAATGGTCAACTCTGCTTTTTACACAATTCTCCAGTCTAAGGCTGTGAGGGAGGAAAAATAAATGACTGAGTGATCTCTTGGCTGCCTTATGCTTATGGAAATTTTTCTAGAGTAGTGTTTTCCAAGAAATGTGTGGGCTTTTTTAAAAACATAAAACTTATTAAATCCTGCAATAACATTTTTGGAAAGGCTACATGGAAATACAAACATAAAGTATGGACTTTTACAAAAATTATTGAAAAGAAAAGGCATTAGGGAGTAGGAATTACAGAGCCTAGTTCAATGAACCAATACATATTCACAAAAAAACAGTAATTTTGAAAAATACTCACTCAGCAATTCAAGATTGTTGCCTATATACTTTAGTTCAAGAAATGCAACTACAGGACATAATGCTGTCATCTACTTCTGCTTAACATGACTGTCTTACAATTCTTTTAATTTACCTCAATTTTCAAAGCATTTGCTTGACAGATTTTAGATGAGCAGCTAATCTGTCATTTACAGAAGGGACCAATGCCTAATTCATTCATATGTTCTTTTATCTGTTGATTTAATTTATTTAGTTCATTTTTTACTAAAAGTATTGACAGAGGGGGAAAATATTTAATCACAATCTTGCAGGTTTAAAAAAAAATTGCTGATACCAGGCTCAGGGCAGCAGGAGAAAGCTGGGATGTTTCTGATCCCAGGAGGAAAGAAAAATGTGATTGAGTGATGTTTATCTGACCTATTTTACTCTGAATTGTTATGGATGCAGCAATAGTAGTAGAGAGCTTCATGCATGTGACAGGTATTCACCAAAGGATTTTCCTGCACTGTGCGTAATCACAGACATGATTTCTTTACCCACGTCCCACCGTAGAATTTTTGGTAGTGTTGTGATTGCAGCAAATCAGAAGCCAGAATTGTAATAATATTTTATAGAGAGAGAATGGTCATTTCACGTTGTCTAGGCTTTGAAGGGTTTTTCTTGTTGTCTGTTCTATTTTAGATATTTATTTATTTTATTATTTTATTTAGCTTTCAGAATTCTTGATCCTCTGGCCTTGGAGATATCCAAAAAGGGAACAATACAACATGTAGGTGACAAAAACTGTTTTTGTTTTGTTTTTACTTTGTTGCTCTTGATGGTTTTAAAACCAGGGGTAAAAATATTTGGAATAGTAGAAATAAGATTCCATTTTTATTCTTAAAAGATAATTATTTGCTTCTCAGTAAAACTGAGGAAAAACATCCCTTTCTAATAATGCCGCAATTTTTTTTGATCTTGGCTCCAGTTGACTCTTTAAAGTGGGAAGTTTAGAAATCATAAGAAATCTGCTGCATAAAAAAACAAAGTGGAGAGACCAATTTACAGCTTTCTTAAGTGGAAGTAATCTAAGGTTTTAGGACTTTTCTGAAGACTGGACTTGTGCTGTGGCTTGCCTCTGAATGAAGTTCTTGAAATGCTATCCTCTAGTGGAGAGTTCTCCTCTGAGATGTCTATTTACATAATCACATGGTCACAAAGTAGAGTAGTTTTTTTTAAAGTGCCAAGTATCTAAAAATGTTGACTGAAAGAACATACTTTATCCATTTAACAAATATGTATTGAGCACCTACTGTGCTCTGGAAACTGTTAACTTCTGGGTGTTCAGTGGTGAACAAATAAGACTTGATCTCTGTTGTCATAAGTAGTGACAGAGTAGAACTCAGTTACAGACTAGAGATGGAAATAAGTTGGACACCAAATAAACAAAAGTATGCATATGATCTCAAATTGTGATAATACCTATAATTAAAAGTAAGTGCAATTTTTTAAAAGGGACTAACATAAGAGGCTAAAATCAGATTGGAGACGGATGTCAGAGATGCTGCTTGAGAAAGCGACATTCAAGCTGCAACCAGAAGGCTGAATATGAGTGAATTAAGACAAGACATGATAAGAATAAGCATGTGGCAAGAGGAGGAAGGATAATATTCCACACGGAAGGAAGAGCACAGGTAAAAAGAAAGGGTGTGGGATTTCTTAAGGACAAAGAGAAAGCCATTGTGACTATACCTAGTGAGCAAGGGAGAGAGCAAGTCCAGATGAAGTTAAAGAGGAAAGCGGAATCAAATCTCACAGGGTCTCGTAGACCAAGTGAGAGGATAGGGAAGTTTTGCCCTCATTGAAAGTTCTTAAACAGGGGGATAAAGTATAATTTATGATTAAAAGAAAATTAGTCTGCTATTGTATGAAGACTATATTATAGAGTGGCAGCAGTGGAGATGGCAAGATTAGAAGCAAAGACAATATCGAAAAATTACTGTGTTAGCCTACGTGATTGATAGACAACTGTTGCTTGGACTAGAGTGGCAGCAGTCGGCACCAAAATAATTTATATTTGCCTTTATGTAGAAAAAGAATTGCTAGGACTTGGTGATGCATTAGTTTGGGGACATAAGGGACAGGGATTTGTATAGAATAACTTCTGGGTTGACGGCTTAAGCAACTGGATGAATAGACCTGCCATTTACTAAGATGAGGAAGATCAGGGTCATTCTGGGGATGTTTTAGTTTTGGAATGTCCATGACACTTCAGTAGATACGCAAATGTGCAGTTGAAACCCAGAAAAGGAATCTGTGATGAAGATAAAATTTTTAGAGATGACACATATATTAGGGTTCTCAAGAGAAACAGAACCAATAGGATATATATATATAGAGAGTGAGACAGAAAGAGATTTATTATATGGAACTGGATCATGTGATTACGGAGGCTGAGAAGGCCAAAGACCTGCAGTTGGCAAGCTGGAGATCCAGGAGAGCCAGTGGTGTAAGTTCTAGTCCAAAAGCTGGCAGTTTCAAGACCCAAGAAGAGTCAACGTTTAAATCCAAGGCTGAAGGTCAAGAAAGACCAATGTCCCAGGTTAATCAGTTGGGCAGGAGGGGTTCCCTTTTACGCAGCCTCTTTGTTCTATTTAGGTCTTCAGTTGATTGAATGAGGCCCACCTACATTAGGGAGGACAGTTTGGTCTACTGAATCTACTGACTGAAACATTAACCTCATCCAAAAACACTCTCACAGATACACCCAGAATAATGTTTGGCCAAATGTCTGGGGACCCCATTGCCCAGTCAAGTTGACACATAAAATTAACCATCAAAACATATAAATGCCATTTAAAGCCATGGGGAGAATGAAATTACTGAGGGAAAGAGAATAACAGATAAGAGAAGAAGGTCCAGGACTTGGATAAAAGACGTCCACCATTCAGAGTTTAATGAAGGGAAGGACCGGTGCTGTGGGTACTGTGGCTATATAACAATCTACCCCAAATTAGTGGAATAAAATAATTTATTATTTTAATCATTAATCATTAATTATTTTAATCATTAATCATTTAATCATTTCCGAGTACTGTGTCTCATGGTTCTGGGGGTTGCCTGGACTCCACAGATGTTTCTTGATGGGGTTCTCTCACGTGGTTGCAGTCAGAGAGTGATGAGGCTGGAATCATCTCAGAGGCTCCTCCCTCCCCAGTGTGGTACTCGAGTAGCCAGTGGCTGGAAGAGCTGAGGCTCCCCGGGCTTGTCTCTGTGTCTGTGTGGTCATTCCAGCATGGCAACTTCAGAGTAGGCAGACTTCTTCCACCGCAGCTCAGGGCTCCAAAAGCATGCGCCCTGAGAAAGAAAGAGAAAGCCAGGCTTTTACGACTGGACTTAAAGGTCACATAGCTAGTTTCACTTTTGCTTCATTCTAACATTAGAAGTGAGTCACTAAGCCTGGCCCATATTTAAAGAGAGGATATTTAGATTTGTCTGTTGAAGAGACGATTGTCCAAGTAGTTGTAGACAAGGTTTAAAACCCCTACCATAACTTAGAAAAAGAGGAGAATGCAGTTTTCTGGGAGCCAAAGGAAAAGTGGTTTAAGATTTTCTTTGCAAAATTTCTACTTTGGCAATTTAGAAAGTCTTCACCCTCTTCTTTCTGACCTTCCTTTGTTGTTTTATAGAGTAATCGATCTGTGGCAATTGACCTGTCTTACCTACTTTATTCCATGATTGATTATGTAAAAAAGAGAATAACTTTTGTTTTCAAGAAAAGTCGGTCAGTCAGAAGTAATTCAATTTATGAATGTAATATGGTAAAGCTATTGAGCCAGAACAGGGAGGGAGAGACAACTCTGCTTTGAAGATGGTTCGTCCTCAACTGAATCAACTTCGTGGTATCAATCATAGTTTTTCACAGCATTTTGATGAAGAGATAATGGAGTCAAAGTAAAACATTTGATTATACGTCAGTGAATGAGTGAGCACAGCAGAGCCGGTCTTCCAGAGCTGCTCCACGCTCCCACTGAAGTGCACAAGCCAGAAAGAATGAACGTCAGCTTCCGAGGGGGGAGAGTTGGAGGCTGTCAACCAACGCTGAACAGGACCTCTCCCACCCGACCCTGTGTGCAGGCAAAGAGCATGGACAAAGAGGATGAAAAATCATTAACCACTCACCGCCCCAGCCCAGGCGTCTCGGGCTGGTCTCTTCCCCAACTTTCACTTAGCCCTAGCACCCCACTGTCCGCCTTTTTGTTGGTTGGTTGGTTGGTTTGATTTGATTTGATTTCAAGGACATGCTAGAGAACCATGAGGAGGTTATTGACATGAAATAGTCAGATGTGAGTCAAAAAATAGTCTGTGATTGTGCTTTATTTCTTCTCCTCGTCTGTCCTGATTTACTCTTCCCCGCTCTCTGCTCTACCCTGTATCCTAGGAGGCTCACCTCCAGCATCATCTCAACATCATGAACAGATTTTGTTTTCTTTCTTTCGTTTTGTTCTTTATGGGTTCCGAAAAAGTACAGGAGTTCTGAGGTGCCGAGTAGAGTGACTTAGAGCTATCGTTTCCAGCCTGCACCCCGAAGCTGTGCTGACGGCCACCCACATCCATGGACAGGGAGACACAGATCCTGTCAAGTCCTTTCCACACAGCCCTCCCTGCCTCAGATTTTAGGAACCACTCTCTTCTGTTGCCCCTTCAGGCCTAGGAATGGATTCTGGGTTCTCATTGTCACTATTTCAGAGATACTGCAATATTACCTGCTGGTTTCTTTAAACGCCACCTTCACCTTTATAAATAGCTTTTTATGAAACCCTTTTTAAATTACATAATTTGAGAATGACTTCTGGGTTTATGGCAAAAGCAACTGGATGAATAGAGATACTAAGATGAGAAAAGATCAGGGGTTGACTTTGGGATGTATTAAATTTGGAATGTCCGTGATACTTGAATAGATATGCAAATGGGAAATAAATTAAAATCAGAAGAGAAATCTGTGCTGAAGATAAAAACTTCAGAGATGACATACAGCTGCCCTATGCCAGAACCCTGTCTTATACAGGAGGATGTCAGTGGCCCAACTGGGTGGCCGGCACAGAGAGGAGGAGAGCCGGTGAGCGGCTGAGTGATGCAAGGCAAACTTGCCAGGCACCAAAAGTGCCACATTCCCAGTCCCTGAGCAGAAGAAAGGAGAGATGCCAGCTCCAGTGAGGGCCAGCATGAGAACTGGCCTGCGAGCTCTGGTTCGGCTCTGGTGCCTCCGGGCCCTGGAACAAAGCCTCTCCTTGGGTCCTTTCCCAAGTCCAGCCTCTCAGCTGCGCCTGAGCTTCCCCCGGTTGGTCCCTCGCTCCCACTTGCCTTGAGTCTCCCAGGCTCCCCTTCTATAAACCTTATCCTTCCCTCCTCCACTTTCTGACATCCTCCCTGTAGTCTCAGGGAAATTCTTTCCTCACCCTGGGGTATCCCCTTCTACCTTCCTTTAGAACCCTCTTTTCCTTCTGTTATCACTTAATAGACTTGGACGGACCATTAAACGCAGAGTACAAATCATTAGCCACTGAAAAACTCATTCTTTTTCCCATAGCCTCCCTGGAGGGAAAATATTTGCATTCTGTTCTTTCAATGCAGCCAAGAAAGAGAGGGAAAAAAAAAAACAAACAAACAAAACAGAGCCCAGGCCCTATGCAGCACCTTAAAGAATTTCAAGGAAAATGGAAAGTATGATCTTTGAGATTTTATAACCTGATGAGAGGGGGAGTTTGGGTGGGGAAATGAAAATATAAAACTCACAACAAAATTGTAGCATAAGTCAATTAATGTATAAAAAGCCACCTGAGAAGAAAAGTAACAGTCAGATATTGGCATAGTCCAACTAGGAAGGTTTGAAGGGGGAAGGAAATTCGGGATAGCACCTGAAGAAGAGGAAAAACATGTCAATCATAAGAGAGGTTATACCTGGCGAGACAATAAGACATGCTTGAATGCACAGGCAGAAACCAGAACACTCTATCTTGAACATCCAAGCAGATTTTCCTGAGAGGACTGGGAATCTGGAGCAGTGGAACCAAGAAAGGAAGAGTTCATTCATCAGATGCAGCATTTACATCTCAGGCCCAGAATTAGGATAGACCAATAGAATGTTCTGTCCATGGTGCCATCAGTAACTGTTGTGTTGATTAAATAAGCCTTTCGACTTCCCTGTGCCTCCCTATAGAGGTATATAACTTTGGTCCATCTAATTTCCTTCCTCAGGTCTGAGGGCAATACTGTGCTTCTCGAAGAATAAAGATGAGAAGATATGGCAACCCCATATTTTCTCAGGGGGAGAGAGGCAGAATGAGTGAATCAGGCTCATGGTGAGCCAATCAGGAAAGAGCTCACTCTACCCGGGAAAGTACCAAGCCAGCCAGAGCCTTTGGAGCATGTATTATAGAACGGTAAAGATCTGGCTTGGTGAGATTTAATCAAAGTGTTCAGGACATGATAGGCTCCAGATTCAAGATAGCCCCTCTGGGTTGGAGGATTATTGGACTGGGGATGGCACAGAAAGATAGTTTTCCCTGAAGCCATCAATATTACATCGCATACTTAATTCTTTATACAATGACCACCATCAAATTTTAATTTTGAAATTCTGTGATGTCTTTATAAAACATAAGCATCTGTCAAATCAACAACAAGCTGGGCTTCCCTGGTGGCGCAGTGGTTGAGAGTCCGCCTGCCGATGCAGGGGACGCGGGTTCGTGCCCCGGTCCGGGAGGATCCCACATGCCGCGGAGCGGCTGGGCCCGTGAGCCGTGGCCGCTGGGCCTGCGCGTCCGGAGCCTGTGCTCCGCAACGGGAGAGGCCACAGCAGTGAGAGGCCCGCGTACCGCAAAAAACAACAACAACAACAAAAGAAAACAAGCTACGAAAAATACAATTGGATAAACTCTCTATTTGAGTGAATTGACCTGCCTTTGAATATGGGAATAAGAACTGCAATCAGATGGATCTGGAAGTAACCTCGTGTTGATCTGGGCTCCTGTGATTATTAGGAAAATACCATAATCATTTTTATCTTGGAAACTTGGATTCTTATGTTTCCCCTTGTAAATAAGTCACCTAAAAGGCATTACGTTTTCTTTTAGCTCAGAAATAAATTGCAGCTAGAAGAAAACATTTTCCTTTGAAAATGTGGTACAAACTAATGTCTAGTTTCTCTGACTATTGAATTACAGATATTAGCAAAAGAAACAGGAGAAATAAGCCCATCTGTCAGTCAGAGAAGAACAGGAAAACAAGTAGAGGGTTTAATAAAAATACAAAGGAAAAATTACAAATATATTAAAGTCCCCTGCACTGCAAACACATTGTGAAAAATATACTGTTCCTTGACTACCACAATCAAATGTCCAAGGGCTACATGACCTGGAGTATGTCTCCCCAGTAGTTCTGGCTACATATAAAGAACATATTAAGAATTATTAAACAAAGAAAAATTAATAATAAAAATTGACTACAAACTGTTAACATTCAAATGAAGTGTAATTAATTAGTTCACTTAAAAAAATAAATAAGAAGCTCACCAGAAGGTAGGCCAAGCTTGAGAAATATCAGCTGTAATATTCTTAATAATTGCTATGCTTTACAGTATCATATATTTCTTTAGTGTCACTTGCATAAAAAATATTCCTTAAAAATTGTGTTAAGGATCAGTCAAAATGATGTTCCAAGCCATTGCGAATTAGAGGACAAATTAACAAAGGAGAACCTAAAAACACCTACATGTTGGAGGATCAGTGCAGATTATCTCCTGTGTGGAGAGCGGCAGTTGCTGACATATTTCAGTTGGGGCTTCAGGAAAGAATGGGATTTCCCAGGTGTGAACCAAAGATTGCAAGAACCACGAGACACTGCAGCTAAGAATTCATGGTCAAATAATTAGAGGTAAATCTGATTAAACATAATGTAACATAAATGATTTCGCTTGTTTTTTGTTAACCACGGATCGTTATAGCACGTCATGAGGTCTAAGAAGGGACAATGCCAGGCAGCATTTCCTCACCCTATCTAAACACAAAATTCTTTTTATTTACAGACCTGTCATTAGTTTTCTATGGTACTATTTTTGTTTCACAAAATGCCTCATAATCTTTCATGGAAAATACTCCGGGGAAGTTATAGTGTGGAAACACTGATCAACAGCAAAAGAAGCATTAGATAAATTATGCACCAACCAAGTGGTCCTGGAGTTTACTCTGCTATAAGTTAAGGATTTGGCCCAAAGATAAGAAAATTAAGAAAAAAAATAGTTTTCTGCCTGTGTGTGCAGTGACCTAACCGTTCTGTGTGAGCAAGTAGAAAAAGTGAGGACTGAGAGGGAAGAAGGGAAGTGGGGTAGGAATTAGAGAAGGTGTGATCAAGGGTGGGAGAGCAATAGCCTATGCTGGTCTTCCACTCCTAGCCCATCAAACAGTACCTCTTTTAAATGAAAGATACTCTAATGCAGAAGTTCCTGTCCTAATAATTTATTTAGTCAGGAATATAAGACATTCAGCAAATAATCTAGTAGGATAATTTGGCTAAACACAGGGTTTTAAGGAAGCAATTGGAAGGAGGTATAACCAAATCTTGAAACAGGTAGGAGCTGAGACTTTATTCAAGGAAGGCTTTGCAAGTATGGTGTCACAGAGTAAGCTGAGTCCTGAAGGATGAGAATGAAGCAGCCAGAACAATTTGGGGAAGAAGAATACTTTACAGAGTGGGTTTAAATAATTACACATGAAAGTATAGACAACTCAAGAAGGACCTAAAATTACTGAGAACCTTGTATTCGGATAAGTGGAAAAACATTCATTGTCCACATGGGTTGAGTAAAAGTAAAAGATCGTGTCTAAGAATTAGGCAATATAATTTTTTTTTCTGAACGAATTTTTTTAAAATTTTTATTTTATATTGAAGCATAGTTTATTCGCAATGTTGTATTACTTTCAGGCGTACAGCAAAATGATTCAGTTATACATGTATCTATTCTTTTTCAAATTCTTTTCCCATTTAGGTTGTTACAGAATATTGAGCAGCGTTCCGTGTGCTATACAGTAGGTCCTTGTTGGTTATCTATTTTAAATATAATTTAGTCCTAAAGTATCTGCTGGCAGACACTGAGACTCAGGTCATGAAAACACTTGGAACCCTAGCTTCCTAGTTGGTCCATATTAAAGGTTAACTATAAGACTGTATGCTCTAGGAAGCTGTTTGCAGCTTTAGCAAAAACACGAACTCAAACAATCTTCATAGTTTATGCTTAATAAAGTTTACCAGGCACGGTTGTTAACACTGTGTATGGTAATGATGAAGGACACTGAGACCTAGGGGATTTAAGTGACTTTCTCAAGGTTTCCCAACTAGTGAGACAGAACTGGGATGAAAATGAGGCAAGCTGATTCCAGAGTCTGCACTCTTAACCCTAGACTAAATTGCTGCTCAATACTGAAAGCATAGGTAATATGAAAAATTATCAGATTTTTATTATTATCTTCCTTATGCTTCAAATCATGTAAATCATACCTTTGTAAGAGAAGGAACCAACATAAGTAAACTCTGTCAAATATACCGTATTTGGTTCAAAACATTTTCCAAATATTGAAGAACTATGAGGTTAGATAGTACCAAATACATAGGTAAGTGAACATCTTAAATACGTTCTACTCTCCCGGGGAAAATGACACCATGTGTTAATCCTAGTTCCCTTATTTCTAGAGAGTCAAGCTAACATTCCAGACAAGTTCCACATAAAAGTAGAATTGGTTAGAATTGATAGAAGCACTGGAACAAAGAGAACAATAAGCAAATCCCAAATTAACTTTGCATGTAAACGTTAAAAATCACCGACCCTATAGCCTCTTTGCTACTCTGTCTTTGGGGACTGTTCCAAACGACATCTTTGGAGAATCCACTTATTATAGAACCCTTTTGTCCTCAGCAAGTAACTCTCCATGCATGAGTTCCAGGATGGGTATGTCTATTTTCCAGGCAAGTTATGGTCAAATTTCATTATTTTTCAAACAAGAGGGTGAATATATTAAGCCAGTTCTTTTAAATAGTCCTTTAACTTTATTCTTGATATGAAGTGTTTTTATATATTGTAATGGCTAAATGCACAAACTATAAACAAACAAATACACCCAACAACACAACAAATAGTGAACCTTAGATTACACAGTCACCCATGAGAATCATCTCATCTACCTGCAAAACAAGATTTTTTAACAAATGCATAACAATAAGGGTATTTCTTTCTTCGCAAGAGAAGACAGTTTTTGGAGACTACAGAGCGGAGTGGAAAGAACTTAAGTGTTAAAGAAACTGTACCTTTTTTACTTTCTTAGGGCAAATTAACACTGTTGTGCCTCAGTTCCCCCATCTGTCAAGTAAAAGCAATAATACATACCCTGCAACATTGAAAGAATAAATGTACACATTAAATGTGTTAAGGATACATAAATCCTGTAACATATTGTTTGACACAGAAGCGACCTTCAATAAAAAAATATTATGTTACCATTGACACTAGTAACACTATTATTAGAATTTATGCCCAAATCCCCAAATCAACTATATAACCTACTTTTTAATCTTTATTACTTTATCTGAACATTAAAAAAAAACTTTTGCAAGAAAATAAGAAAGAAATTTGAAGTCAATCCAATTTATACAATTCTATTAGACAGCCGCATAGGTAGACATACTGATTCCGCCCAAAGAATTGATGCTGAGTATTACAGAAGTTAAAAAACAAAACAAAACAAAACAAAACACACCTATTTAAACAAAGTGGGGGGAAAAAAGAATGGGGATGTCTATTGCGAGTCATTTGAGGATTTTCAGTTTCACCAGACAGTAAATACATTGCAGCTTCTTTGTTCTTGATGAAACAAAATAGTCCCTATTGAGTCATGGAACTTAGTTTCTGCCTTGAAGGAATAATTACAGAATAATAATGGGATCACTAAGAAATTTATGAGTGTAAAATAAATGTCTTTACCATAATACCAAGATTTGATGGAGTAAAGAAAGTCAACAGCCCCTTCTCATCAAAGCCACTTGAAAGTGTTAATGTCTTCCAAATGTCAAAACAATGCGACAATTTAGTTAGAAAACAGTCAAATTCCTGAAGTGTGTGTTAGCAAGACACACAACATATATGCTTAAAAGACTAAAGTTTTACGTTTTCAACCAGTATCTTTGGAAGTCTTAGAAAGAATTTCAAAACATTGCACCACTGTGTCCCTAGTGCCGGGGCCAGCTTCACGGCATGAGACTAGTGCGGTCACACAGGACACTGGGCTGAGAAGGGTCCCAGGTTTAGGCTTTAATGCTTTGTGGTTGCCATCTTAAAATTCTTAACAATTTTATCTTTGAATTTATTTGGGCCTTGTAAGTGAAGTCCTCTGGGGCAGTGGAGCACATGCCATAGATCTGGACTCGGCTCAGATGACCACGCCTGCTACCACCCTCCCTGGCGTGGGTTCTCCCCTACCCATCCCTGCACCCTGGGGGCTATTTAATCTCTCCCTTGATGCCCTTTTCCAACAGCCTTTGCTGCCCTCCAACCCTGGTGGGCGTCTGTGTGCATGGAGAGCTGGGGTGAGATGTATGGCTTCCCGTGTCTTAGACTGGGGCATGGTGGCAGCTGTCCCAGTCTGATGCTGGCAGCCCCAAGGCCCATTCACAGGTGACTACCAAACCTCGCATGCACACCTGAAGACGTACCAAGCGTGCCCTGGTACAAAAGCTGAGGGGAAGCTGGAAGCTGTCTTGATGCCTTGGATACAATTGTGATCGCTGGCAAAGACCACAAGAAGTCAGCCTGGCACCCTAGTGGGATCCTGGAGAAAGACCTGCCTAGCATCAAGCTGCTCTGCTTCCTGCAGAAATGGGACACCCTGTGGCGCTATGTGCAGAAACAGAAGGCCAAGAACAGGCAGGTGGCAGAGCTACAGCTGCGGGGCCAGGCCTGGCAGGCTCTACGCAGACAACAGAATGAGCCAGTGGCCGTGCTGAGGGGGCTTGGTGAGGAGGGGACAGCTGGGCCTAGGAGCAGAGCAGTCAAGGTCGAGGGCTCGTGGCCCAGCATGCTGGGCCTGGGCAAGCTGCTCTCAGAACAGCCAAAATGGTGCCAGGCCAAAAGCAGTGATGGAATTTGCTGGAGGCCAAGGCCTGCCTGAGCAGTCCTCACTGCCACTGTGTCTTTGGGGCTCCCTTGGGCTCATACACACACTACCTTCGGATTCCTCCCTGTTTTCTTCTAACCTGAGGATTCTTGGCCTGCTGCCACTTGGGGAATCAGGCACCATGCTTTCTCTTTACTGGGTTGGGGTCAACACCAGCACTGTCCCTCCACCCCCAACATACACAAACACACACACACACCAGGTTCCTGAGCCCTTCCTCCCTAGGACTGACTTGGGGCATCTGTTTTCAATCCCCACCCATTGCCCCTTTGCTGGCCAGTCCAAGGGCCCTCACCATGTTTTCTGCACATCCATAAATAAACTTCCTCTTCTAAACTGTTAAAAAAAAAAGAAAAATCCCTTGGAGTGGCCTGTCCATTGTGGGCTGTGACAGTGAGCCTGTGGGAAGAGAAGTAGCCCAGGAGGTGGAGTAGCTCATTGCCTGAGGGAGCACAACATCGAACAACAAATAAAATACACCAGGACAAATCAAGAGAGAGAGTGGAAGAAAAGAACTGTCTATATTAGTACCTTGAATGACATTTTTTTCCTGCTTTTTGAATAAGCAGTTCCACGGTTTTATTTCTCACTTGCACTCACAAATTATGGAACCATCCCTGCCTAGCGCCTACTGTGCAAGACACACAATAGGTAGTCAATGCATTCCTTCAGTGGTTGGTGAATGTAATTTTCATGAAAGAGACTGCCATTGTCAATGTGGACAATTTCATTTATCAAATAGCGAGAAATTATATTTCTGCATCAAGGAGAATGTGTCCTTTTAAGGACAAGGTGAGGAGAGTAATAGTAGCTAGTGTCACATTTTTGGCTGATTTGAAAACTTGATAGAGTTCTTGTTCTTGTCCTGTATTAGCCATTAAAAAGGCCAAGATCCAGGACCATATTATGCCTAAATTCAGCACATTTTACTCCTGCTTCATTGCAAGAATATTAAGGAATCCGACTTATGGAGCTCAAATCATTTTTTCTTCAAATAATTCCAGTTTTCTGTCTCATTCTAAACTTGACTTTTGTATAAGACTTGGAAAGAAATTTTGAAAATTTCTACCAGAAGAGCCATCTTTAAAAAATAAAAATCTGGAGACTTCCACTTCGGGGAAGATGAAATGTGCACAATTTTCTCTATTCCTTCCACTAAGTGCAATGAACATTATATATAAAACAAACGTAAGAAGTATCTGAAAGATGGAGAGATAACAGAAGACCAGGCAGTGTCTTCAGGACCCAAGGAATGACACAGGGGCAAGTTCTCTGTATTTCCTTCTTGCCTCAGACTAGAAACTGAAGAAGCTGACAACCCAGAAATCCAACAGGTACAGACACACAAAAAAGTTTCAAGAAAAACCTGCTTTCTCTACCCAAAGAACCAGGAAAGGGACAGCCAACCAAGAAAGAAACCTTTTAGACAGTAACACTCTACTGTAGCCAAACACTACAGAAAGCAAAAGAACAAGTGAATCCACCCCCATCCACGCCAACTAAGGCTAAGTGGGGATCCTAGACTTCCATGCTCATGAGACTACACGGAGGTGCTCCAAACTTCTGCCTGGATAGTATCAGAAAAGACCAAATAGGGAGCTGGGACTTTGGTCTATCTGGTAATGATACCCCTGCTTCCCCTCCCATGTCACTGAAGACCAAAGGGGAACCCTGAAGTTTCACTCCACCCAGCATGAATGAGATGGCCGTCCCTCTCAACACTGGGGTGGTATCAGAAGAAGCCCCAAAGGAGACTCAACACCTTCACCACCACGAAGCAGTAATAAGCTATCAGTGGAAACCATGTGGGGAGCGGGAAATCCCACTCACGTCCAACAGTAATGAGCTCCCTACCTAGGGGGTCTACAGAGGCCACGTGGCAGTAATGAGGTGGCACCCTCTTCCCCTGCCAGAACAGGATCATAGAAGACCAGCTAAAACAAAAAGTTTAAATAAGATCCAGAGTCTCATTTCATGATACACAAAGGTCCAATTTTCAATAGATATTTATTTGCCAAAGTAAGAACCAGGAAGATCTCAAAGTGCATGCAAAGAGGCAATGAACGGATGCCAGCACTGAGATGCCAGACATCTTAGAATGAGCTCATCATGATTTTAGAGCAGCTCTGATAAAAATGTTGCAGTGAAGAATGAAGAACATGCTCGAAACAAATGAAAAAATAGACTCAGCAAAGATATAGAAAACTTCAGCGAAGAAGTCGACGGCATTAAAAAAACACAAATAGATATTTTAGAGCTGAAGAATGTAATAACACCAAAATAAAAAGACCAGTGGATGAGCCAGGAACAGAATGTAGAGGACAGAGGAAAGAATCAATGAAATGGAAGATAGAATAGTACAAATTACTCAGTCTAAGAAAACAGAGTAGAAAAAAATAATAAACAGAGCCCCAGAAATTTAGGGATTATAACAAGAGGTAAACATTCATACCATCACAGCCTCATAAGGAGAGAAGAATCAAACTGGGATAAAAAGTACTCAAAGAAATAATGGCTGAAAAATCCCAAATTTGGTAAGAGATATAAACCTACAGATTCAAGAAACTGAAGAAAACTTAAATGGGATAAACCCAAATATATTCATGGCAAGACATATCATGCTTGTGCTTCTGAGAACTAAAAGCAAGGGAAAAACATTGAAAACAGCTAGAGAAAAAAGAGCACCTTACAAATAGGGGGGAAAAGAGTTTGAATGACTGCATTACTCATCAGAAAACATGGAGACCAGAATATAATGGTATAGTACATTTCAAGTGCTAAAAATAATAATAATAAAATAAAAACTCAAGCTAGAATCATATGCTGAGTGCAAAAACCTTTAGCAATAAATGAGAAATCAAGACATTCTCAGATGAAGGGAAACTGAGTGAATTTATTGCCAGCAGATCTACTCTAAAAGAATGCCTAAAGGAAGTTCTCTAAACAGAAAGGAAATGATTAAAGAAGGAAATCTGGAAATTCAGGAAAGAAGTAAGAACATGATAAGCAAAAATATGGGTCAACTCAATTTGGTTTCCTACTTATCTTGAGATTTTAAAATTATGTTTGATGGTTGAAGCAAAAATTGTCATATTACCTGATGTGGTTCTAAATGTATGTACAGGAAATATAAATACAATTATATCATAAACAGAGCAGGGTAAAAGGAGGTAAAGTTTCTATAGTTCACTTGAACTGGTAAAATGAGGACATCAGTAGACTATAAGTTATGTAAATATAATTTAAAACCTAGAAAAATATATATATATTATTGTAGTTAAATAGTGAGTCTTGAAATCAGACTGATTCCACCCACTTTCTTTTGATTCCTGTGGTTTTCTTGTATATTTCTCTCTCTCTAATATATATATATATATATATATATATATATATATATATATATATATATATATATATCCCAATCTCCCAATTTATTCCTCCCCCCCTTTCCCCCTAGGTAACCGTAAGTTAGTTTTCTACATCTGTGACTCTATTTCTGTTTTGTAAATAAGTTCATTTGTTCTGCATCTTGATTGTGTTGATGTCCGTATTCTGGTTGTGATATTGCACTATAGTTTTGCACAATGTTATAATTGGGGGAAATGGGGTAACGGTTCTCTCTGTATTACTCCTTTTTTTTTTTTTTTTTTTTTTTTTTGCGGTACACGGGCCTCTCACTGTTGTGGCCTCTCCCATTGCGGAGCACAGGCTCTGGACGCACAGGCTCAGCAGCCATGGCTCACGGGCCTAGCCGCTCTGCGGCATGTGGAATCTTCCGAGACCGGGGCACGAACCCGTGTCCCCTGCATTGGCAGGCGGACTCTCAACCACTGCGCCACCAGGGAAGCCCCTGTATTACTTCTTATAACTACTTGTGAATCTTCAATTATCTCTATATAAAATGTCTAACTTAAAAAACTAAAAATATTAAATCTTAGATTTATCAACATCTAAGAAGGGATAGATTGGGAGTTTGTGATTGACATGTACACACTGCTATGTTTAAAATAGATAACCAACAAGGACCTACTGTATAGCACAGGGAACTCTGCTCAATACTCTGTAATAAGCTAAATGGGAAAAGAATTCGAAAAAGAATAGAAACATGTATATGTATAACAGAATCACTTTGCTGTACATCTGAAACTAACACAACATTGTTAATCAACTATACGGCAATATAAAATAAAAATTAAAAAGAAAAGAAGGAAGGAAGGAAGGAAGGAAGAATGATAGCCACTGCACTAAACAGATTATGCTTTTCAACAATTAGGTTCATTAATACCTCAAGAATTTTGAAAGGTAAAACCTTACACCTATGTTTGGTATAGGTTCTTTCTGTTCACGTGCTTCTAACATAATGAAGTGAAAAATGGGGTAATGTGATCAGAAAATCCTTGATCTAAAAATAATCATTTAGTATTTCCCCACAAAACAATGAAATGAAAATAGCCTTGGTTCAGTCAAAGTCACTGCAAAATTGCCACAAATCGAAAGGTAGTGAAAATCAGAGTGATAAGCAAACCTAGGAAGAGGAATTTTTTTGGACAATATGCTATGGTCATGAAAGCTTTAATGCACATTTTTAAAAACCCTAGTTCACATGCTTATCTACTTCCCAAAGACCTTTGCATTCCAGAATTTTAATATATGCCTTGGGCATTTATTAATAGGCACTTTGGAAAATCATTCAGGCCACTGGCTTCCTTCGTTTTAGTGACGGGAAACAGTAATTTACCAAATAGCAACTAATTAATGTGAAAGAGTTAATGGAAAGACTATGTTATGCATTTTGATAATCTACTTCAATAAATATAAGCACATAATGATGATTATTTAGAAATATAAGCAGCCGTGGTAAATCTAAATGAAGCCATTATTTACAAAGTTGAGGCCAGCAATATTTTCCCACGTATTGTTAAGATGAAAATGATTTTTTTTAAATCTTTTTATTCTAGATTGTTGGTCATTTAGAATTAAGAAGAAGAGAAAATCATTTCTGAGGAAGTCCAGAGAAAAGAACTTGGACTAAGGATGATTATAACCGTTGTTTACCCTTGAAATTGTTCTGGGTATTAAGCTATCTATATTCCCTCTCCTTTTACTTCACTCACAAGGCAAAGCATTCCCGGCATCACAATATTAGTGAGTCTCCTCTGCTTTTGCTGCATAATAGTTTCCCAGTGAGAAGGGATATGAAACGTGGCAGGGGTGAAGGACACATGCTACAAGACCGTTTCTTTCCTTTCATTTCCTGGAGCCAATCTGAATGAAGACTCAGAGAGGAACGGAAGAAGTGGAGCTGCCAAAACCAGGCAGTGGGAGAAAGAAAGTGAGGAGATAGGAAGAACGGGCACCAAAAGCATCCTGGGATGAACATGAGAAGAAGCTGGAGATTTGTCATTTTCACTGTTATCATTTTTTGTTGTGTTTTAAATCTGAGAGCTTTTATGGAGGAAGTATACACACTTTTCTTAGAGGAAATTTATCTTTAGTTTAATGCACCTGCTCCTCATTGGACTTTTTCATCCATTTATTCCTTAGCACTGAAAAGATTCATAGGCAAAACAAAACAAAACAAAACAAAACTCTCTATAAGTGCAATAGCGAATTCTAATTATTTTTCAAGTTTATTCAGTTATTATAGCCATGGGATAGCTGTATATTTGTATCCATCTTTTTGTTAAATACATAGTCTTTAATTCAATATTCACTAACCTGCCTACTTTACCAGTTTTTCTTTTGAGCGTTCTGGACTCCTTTTTTGTACTTTTGGGGCCTGAAGTTTGCTTCTGACAAGAGTGTCCCTCAACCTAGTAGAAGTTAACCATTGGTCCATAACCACGGATCAGCCATGGAACGATTTGTCCTTGATGATGGGGTCTTAAACCCCATCACAGTCATTTCTGCCTTACATAGGCTTAGAATCTCATTGAATTTCCTCTGATGCTCTGTGGACTGCCCTCAGCCACTTGCTCCAAACAAGCCAGTCCCAGCCCAGTGATTATTAGCCAGCAGTATTACTGAGTGTGAGACTAACCCCTAAAAAGTGACTCTATTTAAGTTATTTGATGATGCTTTACAGAGGCTGGATGTCCAGAGCCTGTGCTCCACTGACCCCTAGGACTGAAGGAAACTGGTAGAGGTACTCTGCAAGGAAAAGACAAGAAATGTGTTTGTTTCCCCCAAAGAGTCCTTGGAGAAGACAGGAAGGTCTGGTGGGGATTTACAACACCGCAAAATCTGCTTTTTGCCTCTCTTTCAAAGAGGGCCTGGAACAGGCATTCTCTAGACCTGCTCCTCTTCCTTTTGCACCCTGCTCTCTGTGCCAGGAGGTTGAACCACGTGGCCTGCATCAACTGACTCCACAGAGACAGCTGGGTTCAGCCAATGGGGAAACTTGGCAAGGGACACAGAGAGAAAAATGAGGTTAGGGCAGAGGTCCCCAACCTTTTTGGCACCAGGAACCGGTTTCGTGGAGGACAATTTTTCCATGGACCGGAGGGTAGGGGGAGATCAGGGGATGGTTCAGGCAGTAATGTGAGCGACGGGGAGCGCTGGGGAGCGCTGGGGAGGGCTGGGGAGCGGCAGATGAAGCTTTGCTCCTTGCCTGCTGCTCACCTCCTGCTGCGCAGCCCGATTCCTAACAGGTGTTGGGACCTGTGAGGAAGCCTGGGTTAGGGCACCTATTCCCCTGGCTCCCTCCTTAAGAGGTTGCCTCAGGCTGATGGTGTCTCTTGACGGAATGTCACTTCTCCTCTCCAGGACTCTTTTCATACACAGTTAACTATTCTTCTGTGTGTCAAGAATTCCTTTCATTCGTGATTCCTCTGGACTAGGTGTAAGAAGAGCCAACTGCTGTTAGACCCACTTTCTTCAACCAGGATTCCCTCCTCCCTTTGGTTTCCCTACATTCTGAACACACCGAGTGAATAGTCTTTGGGAAAAAAATCTGCAAACAATAAATGCTGGAGAGGGTGTGGAGAAAAGGGAACCCTCTTGCACTGCTGGTGGGAATGTAAATTGATACAGATGCTATGGAGAACAGTATGGAGGTTCCTTAAAAAACTAAAAATAGAACTACCATACGACCCAGCAATCCCACTCCTGGGCACATACCCTGAGGAAACCATAATTCAAAAAGAGTCATGTACCACAATGTTCATTGCAGCTCTATTTACAATAGCCAGGACACGGAAGCAACCTAAGTGTCCATCGACAGATGAATGGATAAAGAAGATGCGGCACATATATACAATGGAATATTACTCAGCCATAAAAAGGAACGAAATTGAGCTATTTGTAGTGAGGTGGATGGACCTAGTGTCTGTCATACAGAGTGAAGTAAGTCAGAAAGAGAAAAACTAATACCATATGCTAACACATATATATGGAATCTAAAAAAACAAAAAATGGTTCTGAAGAACCTAGGGGCGGGACAGGAATCAAGACACAGACGTAGAGAATGGACTTGAGGACATGGGGAGGGGGAAGGGTAAGCTGGGACGAAGTGAGAGAGTGGCATGGACATATATACACTACCAAACGTAAAATAGATAGCTAGTGGGAAGCAGCTGCATAGCACAGGGAGATCAGCTCGGTGCTTTGTGTCTACAGCAGAAACTAACACACCATTGTAAAGCAATTATACTCCAATAAATAAGTTAAAAAAATAATAAATTTTAAAAAATTTATAAAAAAGAAAAAAGAAAGAAAGTGGTGGGACATGATTTGCACCAAACCATTCTGTCTCCAGAGCTTGGGCGCTGCATAAAATACAGCAGAAACTAACACACCATTGTGAAGCAATTATACTCCAATAAAGAAGTTAAAAAAATAATAAATTTTAAAAAATATATAAAAAAGAAAAAAGAAAGAAAGTGGTGGGACATGATTTGCACCAAACCATTCTGTCTCCAGAGCTTGGGCGCTGCATAAACACCCCGTAGGTGAGCGCCTCCAGAAATGCATGAGGATTGCAGTTTTACTGTTCCTTCAAAAGTACTGGGTCTGATAATTTACATTTTTTGCTAATTTAATCTATAAAGAGTTACCTCGTTTTAATTTGCATTTTGTGGATTAATGATGAATATTTATTTCCGTATGTTATCCCTAGCTATGTGTCGTCAGAAGAGATTGTCTTTTTGCGGTCTTTGACTATTTATCTATTGAGGCCTTTGGGTACTTTTCCTATTTTATGAGGTCTTTATGTAATAAAATGTTCTTAGTTACATGCATTTCAGTTTTTATTCTATTTTCAGACACAAAATTCATATATTTCTTCTTTGTAATTTAATTGATTTAGAAAAGGTTGTTTTATTATTAAAGACGTGGTCATTGAAATATATTTATTAAATGCATAGAAGGAAAGGAAATAAAATAAAGCTCCTTTAGAATCATATGCCAGAGATAACCATTGTTCCCGGTTTGAGCTACTTTCCTTCAAACAGCTCTGTATTTCTTCCCACTGTTTCTTTTCAATTCATTTCTTGAAATGTATGCCTGATATTGCTACCGACCCGGGTTCTTGGACTCTTTAATCAATAGAAATTGTTAAGAGTCCAGACGAGAAATTCAGGCAAGGCTTTATTAGGACGAGGGAGTGAAAACAATAACAGCTTCCCTTGCTCGCTCCCTGGGGGGAGGGGAGCTGCTCCTTGAAATGGGGTGAGGGTAGGAGTGGACCTGTGGGTTGGGCTGGAACCATGGCTTAGGTGGCCTGCCCATCCCCTTGGTGGTGCCATGTGCTGGGATCATGGATCATATGCAGTACCCTGCTTTTGCTCCCGACACTTCGGATGTGGCAGCTGGGTTTGGGGCCTTTTTTTTTTTTTTTTTTTTTTATTGGAGTATAATTGCTTTACAATGTTGTGTTAGTTTCTGCTGCACGATGAAATGGATCAGCTCTATGTATAGATATAACCCCTCCCTCTTAGACTTCCTCTCCCCCACCCACCCATCTAGGTCACCACAGAGCACCGAGCTGAGCTTCCTGTGCTGTACAGCAGGTTCCCACTAGCTGTCTATTTTACACATGGTCGTGTATATATCTCCATCCTCATCTCCCAATTCGTCCCACCCCCCCGTTCCCCTGCTGTGTCCACATGTCTGTTCTGTATGTCTGCGTCTCAATTCCTGCCCTGCAAATAGGTTCATCTAGAAAAACGGTACAGGTGTTTTTGTATCTTGTTCATAATTTACCCCAACTGCACATGCACGCAGTTATTTTTAGTCCCTTATAGTTTCATAGTTTCTTTGTATCTGTTGCTGGAGGAGACGTTTGTCCAGGTGCAGGCCCTGCAGCAAAGGGTCCCCGGTTGCAGGTCCCAGCTTGTCTCAACTTTCTGACACAACGGGAAAATGTGTTTACTAGTTTGAAGAATCATAACAACATACATTTATGTAGCATTTTATATGGTTTACAAAGTGCTTTTGGACTTAAAAAAATACTCATTTGACCTCATATCATTGTTATATTTGACACCATTTCCCCATTTTATAAATAGAGATGTTGAGATATATCCACAAGATTTTATACAAAAATGTAAGTGACAGATGCAGAAATATAGCCCAGCTTCCTGAGAAAAAATATATTCTTGAAAATTATATCCTATGGTAATATGTAATATAAATGATTGGTGGGGGGCTCTGAGCCCTCATTCCATTGATGCAAACAGCGTCACATAGTGTCGGCAAATGGTGTAGTTAAGTACGTATCAACAGGAATTAAAATCAAGGGAAGCAACACTCACAGAGTTGATTATTTGTTACCAACTATACATATTGGATGAGAAATCTTAGGGTTCACAGAGTCCAATTTGTTAAATGAAATTTGCTATTTTTATGTTATATGTACATAAAATTTTCCACTGTAAGTCTATTTATTGACTGATTTTATGATAGTTTTGGTCTCGTGAGATCATTTGAGATCATTTGATCTCATAATAATAAGGGGAAATGTGAAAGAAAAGGTCAGGAAGGAAGAATATTGCATGGACAGGAATGAGAAGGAAATAGACTCCATCTTCATACACTTGACCTTGACAGGAACCTGCCTGCTTATGGTAGGGCACCTGCACAATTGCACCTTAGCCCCCTTACCACAGAAAGCAAGCTAGCCTCTTCCAAGAGAAGAAGACACCCTCTGGGTTCTCAAATTAATCATTGTTGGGAAATGCAATCTTAACCTACAGCTTCCTTTTCTCTGCACCATTCTTCCTATTTTGCTCTAGTATTTTAAACCTGGTTGTTGGTAAGTTGCTCTTGTCTCTACTACAGAACCATGTGTCTTAAGCACACTCAATGTGAGGATGAAAGTGAGTCTTTGCTTAATAAATAATACAATGGGGAACAATGTTTCATATGGTTTGAACAGCAAAGACTAAATCCCTAATTTCTCACTTCCATTTTTTCACAGAAAGATCATGTCGTGCTCTGGGGAAGGAATTCTCAATTAGCCCATTCTACATTACCTTCCAACAACATGGTTGATACAGGGCTTAACCCAGGAGAACATCGAGAAGTGAAAGGCATAGTGTGACCTATCCAACAGAAATCAAAGAGACAGCCTCCTGATACCACTATGGTTTCCTGCACATCCCACGGCAGTCTTAATGCCTCTAAATCTCTCTTTCTTCAAATTGTAATACCATCCTAGTGGGTCATTTATTGGAGTAATTATCCCATCTCTTCCTAGAAAATACTTAGTTTTCCAATAGTTACATTTTCTATGCTGTACCGTATCATAATATGAGTTAATTCTCCCTTTTGGCTAGTGTTTTTATTTAAGAAGCAAAATTTCTACTTTAAAAAGAATTAGAGAGGATCATTTAAAACAGAAAGGCTAAAACATTCTATGTCAAACGCCATGCCAAACACAATGTAAAATAGAGAGCCAAAGTCTTTGATTCATTTATGGTTGTTAGCCCTGCTGATTATCCACAAAATGTGCATATTTGATGTCTCCTATTGAATTGTGATACATGGTTTCATATGACAGCAGAGGGAAATGACTTGGAAAATATAAAAAAAGTACAGAACTTTAGAACAACAGCTTAAAGCGTTTAATGAACTATAAACAGCTTCCACTGTTTAAATGTCTATGAGCGTTGCAATGACAACAGCAAGGAAGGAATAGAAGACTGTGCAGCTTATAATTAGCGCTATTAGGAGTACTAAAGTGAATCTAGAAAGCAGCTAGTAAAAGTGAGCTGCTCCCCAATCCTTATACAAAATGCATACTCAAGGGTGTGTCTACACTAGCCCTTTAAAAGGAAACACATTAAAGCACATTTATATCTGCTTGGTGTCAGCGTGTAGGCAACAAAAATGCATTACACCCAAAGAACGCTTTCTATTATGTGCAATAACATCTATATTATACATCACAATGACGGGCATTATTGTGGTGTCATTGCCGTAGCTTTCAACATTAACACTATGGGAAATGGACTCTTTCTGAGTACCTTAAGCTAAACAAAAATGCTTGCTGGAAAACATAATGTTCATCAGTGAATTCGTGTCACTCCTAAATGAATTGTATTTGTCAATAATGCATAAATGTGCCTAATGTAGGTATGTCTAAGATGTATCCCTTTTACTTTTATACTCGGGAGATTTTGAGTAACTTCATTTATCACAAATGAGTTGTTCTAGGGTTCTAGAGAGCTACTTGGTGTTGTTAATTATAGTGTGACTTGGAGTCTAAGATGAGCCCTGTGTGAAAAGGGACAGACAGGCTGTGCCAGAAACACGTCATCCTCCTCAGAGTGCCCATAACTCATAGTGTCCATAATAAAACAAAACAAAACAAATGAACAGAAACCACTGCACAGTCCTTGTTCAGACCCAGTTATCTTAACTGCCTTGAAATTACTTCTTCACCAAAGTCTGTTAAAGCACAGGGTGTCTGCAAATGGCAGTGACAAAATTCAAATATGGGTAAGTTCAAATATGGATAAGTTTTTTTCCTACTTTACCAAAATCTGTCGTTATTAAGATGAACAAATCGTTAGAGCACTATCCCAAACGTAACGAACGCAGGCTGTAACTTGCTCAGCTTGCCATTGTCAACTAGGCAAATGCCAGCAAGAGTACCATTCACTATCCTCATGATCGCATGTCAGCAAGAACCCCTTTGTACTTGCAAAAGTTGTTTTAGCAGAAGACAGACTTTGCAGATTTCAGTGCTTTTCGTGAACTGGTGTTTTCAGTAAACTTTTTCTGAGCAGCAAGGAACAAGAATTTTTGTTCCAGAAATCTTAGAATTGGATGTAAACATTGGTAGTAGACACAATCAATACATATCATACAATTTCTCAAATGAAAACGATTTCCCCAATACAAATTCCTTTCCCACAGACATTCAAACACCCTGACCTGAGATCGAGTCTCAATCCTATAATCTCATGACATTACAGCTGGCCAAAAAGAGGGGTGTCAGGTCTTGTTCAAAAGGAGGTGAGGTGAGAGGCAAGAAAGCAAAGTAAATCACTGTTAACTTATACTGAAGGAGAACTTGAAGTAAAAGGAATCTGCTGCCTGGAGCTCTTGAATGGTGACCATTTATTTTGCTATCAGAGGTCTTTGACTGATCACAGTTGAGTTCCCTAACTCCTTTGTTATTTGAAAGAGGGGGCTGGAGAGTCTATGAACGTTGGCCCGAATCTTGTTCTATTACTAACAAGCTGTGTGGCTTTGCATGTTGACTCAACCTCTCTGAATCTCAGTCTCCTCTTTTATATAATGCAGATTATGTTACTCAGGTCAGAGGTTTTCATTAGATTGATTAGAATACCTACCTACCTACATATATAATACATAGAGTATCAATAAATTATAGTTCATCTCCTCATCCATGGTTCCTAAGGCTAATTATTCCTAAAGATAATAATGCTTTTTTTACTGTCTTTATTGACCTTAGTGACAAAATCAGAAATTTTCTACTCTTCTTCCAGGAAAAGAAAATTCTATTAAGAGAACATGAGGACGTGAACTTGACTCAGCTAGAGGGAGGAGTGCAGGGAGAGGGGAGACAGCACAGTAGGAGAGCTGTGTATCTTCTGCTGGTTTTTCTGTGTTGGATTTTGGAACAAGTTCAGATGCCCGTGTGTGAAAGAATCTATAGCGCTGGGTACTATTGTAAAAGTATCCATAGCTCTCTAACAACTCTGGAATTGACTGGGTTATGAGTAGAACTTGGATTCTATTATTCTGTAGGCTTCAAAAGCAGCTCAGTGCCATCTTGACCTCATCTCCTTTGGCTATCAGTCCCTTGGTTTAGTAACGGTACCCTTTCCCAACCTCTACTGTCCTAGCTCTTATGTTCTCTCTTGGAAGTGAATTCCCCTGGGTCTCTCATATAAATTATCATTCAAGCTAGGACACTTTTGAGAGTGAATGGGGATGCTATTAATAATTACTCCAATACCAAACACATAAGTCAGAAGTACACCCAGCAAACTGATAGAGGCCATGGGTCCTGATAGATGAACTATATTATCTTTCAGCACTGTTTGTGAGCCACAGGAAGAATTAAAAAGGGTATAAAGCAAAGTTTAATCCTGGTACAGTTTAACAAATAGGACAGTAAAAATTGTATACTGAAATATGATATAGTCTAATCTCTAGGCATATGTAGTTGGACAGCAAAGAGTCTAGGTCCATCAGAGAAGGCAGGAAGTAATCCTTGAGTCAACTCTTGAGGGAAGAGTGGCCGTGAATTGGCAGAGAGAGAGTTTTTTGATGAGTGAACTTCGATGAAGGATGAGAGAAAGAAATTTGTGTTAGTCTTCGCTCAGGTTCTCATACGAAAATTTCTAAATTTTTACCAAATTTCTCAAGGATGTTGTCTTGCCCCCATCCCAATGTAAAGGACTAGCTCTTATTTTAGAAAGAAAAAAGCAGGCCATAAGAAGGACAATTTTCTTCTCCCTAACTATGTAGATATACTGTGATTTATACTCAGACTTATCTTCTCTTCCATCCCCTAGAAAGATCAGCCTCTCCTTTCGTTCACGACTTCTCCTTGGTCAAATCCATCCCCTCTCATCTCTTCCATATTCGCTAGAGCTGTATCATTTCTTTCCCCTCCCCCCTCTTTTTTTAGCCTCTCCTTCTTTACTGGATACTTCTGAGTTCTTCTCTGCTATTTATAAACATGCCTAAGTATCCCTCTTCTTATATATAAATAAAAGACTCCCTCCATTGCCCATGGATTTTCTCTCAATGTGCCATTTCTCTTCATTTCATTGTGATGCTCTTTAAAGAATATTCTTCTGTAGATCTCTGTATTTCCTCCACACGTTACTCTGCCAACAGCCCAGCCCCATTATTCGCCACACCGTAAACACTGCTCTGGAAACAAGTTTCTAAGGCACACCAACTGGACAAATGCAAAAGCCACTCTTCCCCTGTCCTCGATGACTGGGTGGTCCAAAACCCCTCTGACCATGTCCCTCTTCACGCATCTCCATTGCTTCTCAGCTACCCCTTCTCTCTCCGTTGCTTCTCTTCAGCCTTCTTCACTCATTCCCATGTCTGCTTAGGTCTAAAGGCCCTCTAGTGTCTTGTCTTTACGTGCTGTCCATCTCACTCTACACACTTTCTCAGAACAAGTTCATGTCCTCCCTGACATCCAGCTACCACTCCTGTCCTGGTAAGTCCCAAACAAGCGTCTACAGCCTCCATCTCTCTTGAGCGCCAGACCTTTATTCCAAGTGTCTCCTGACTCCACCTCATGTCCAGAGGCGCTTGAGAAGCAGAACGTCACTTCCTCCTGAATCCCTCTCTCAGGAAACGGCATCCGTTTCACTGAGACAGCTTAGCTGGACCTAGGGAATCATTTTTAATATTTTTTCCTTCATCCTCTCAAGCCATGAACACGTCCTGCATCTTCTATGCTTCTAGCATCTTCAGTATCTGCCAACTTTCAACCCTCAGCCCCTAGCCCACACCAGTGGTTATGCTTTTAGTTTAAAATCCCATTATTTTGGGTCTGGATTCTTGAACTAAATGCTGTGCCCGTCAAGTCATTTTTGGATCCATTTACCACATACCTTCAGAGATCTCCTTAGGATCGTCCTGCTTAAGGATCTTGCTTATAAAAAAAAAAAGAATTAGTCTAAAATCCCTGCTGAATTAGTTTCCTGAGGCTGTGTGACAAATTACTACAAATTTAGTGACTTAAACCAGCAGACATTTATTCTCTCAGTGTTGTCAAGTCTGAAAGTCAAGTGTCAGCAAGGCCCTGCTTTCTCCAGTGGCTCTAGGGTGGAATCCTCCCTTGCCTCCTCCAGCTTTTGGTGGCTCCAAATGCTTGCTTTGTGTCTGCATGACTCTAATCTCTGCCCCTACGGTTACACAGTCTTCTCTTCTGTCTCTCAGATTTTCTGTGTGGGGCTTCCCTGGTGGTTCAGTGGTTAAGAATCTGCCTGCCAACGCAGGGGACACAGGTTCTAGCCCTGGTCCGGGAAGATCCCACATGCTGCGGAGCAACTAAGCCCCTGCACCACAACTACTGAGCCTGCGCTCTAGAGCCCGTGAGCCACAACTACTGAAGCCTGCGCGCCTAGAGCCCGTGCTCCGCAACAAGAGAAGCCACCGCAATGAGAAGCCCGCGCACCGCAACGAAGAGTAGCCCCCGCTCGCCGCAACTAGAGAAAGCCCGCCCACAGCATCGAAGACCTGCTGCAGTCAAAAATAAATAAATAAATAAAAATATCCTGTGTGTCTTTTTTAAGGACACTTGTCCTGGGATTGAGAGCCCATCTGGAAAATCCACGATGATCTCTTCATGCCAATCTCCTTAGTTATATCTGCAAAGATCCTTTGTCCAAATAGTCACATGTTCTAGGAACTAGGATATGGACAGAACTTGGGGTGGGGCGCCATTTAACCCACTATACCAGCCTATAAGAAAAAAATTCAAACTCCTTTATGTAGCATCAAAAGCCCTTTTGTCTAAATCTGGACTCCACTGACTCCCTTGGATACTATGCTCAGCTGTGCTAAACTGCTTGCCATCTCCTGAATGCCTCCTCCTATTCACCCCTCAGGGCCTTTGCCCGCTTTATCCGCCGAGCATCGTCTACCCTATTTCCCTGCCTATGAAACGCAATGCATCTTCAAGTTCAAGTATTACTTCCGTTATGAAATGGTCCTGAACCCACCTCACTCTCCATTATTACTGAGCTCTCCTTCTGTTGTGACATTATGGTAATCACGTTTTTTTTAAAAAAATTTTAATTATTTATTTATTTTATTTTTGGCTGTGTTGCGTCTTAGTTTCTGTGCAAGGGCTTTCTCTAGTTGTGGCAAGCGGGGGCCACTCTTCTTCGCGGTGCGCGGGCCTCTCGCTGTCGCGGCCTCTCTTGTTGCGGAGCACAGGCTCCAGACGCACAGGCTCAGTAGTTGTGGCTCATGGGCCCAGTTGCTCCGCGGCATGTGGGATCTTCCCAGACCAGGGCTCGAACCCGTGTCCCCTGCACTGGTAGGCAGATTCTCAACCACTGCGCCACCAGGGAAGCCCACATGTATTTTTATTACATTAACATTTTGAAGCTCATTTCTAATAGTGTCTTCTCCCTCCCATCGTCTATCCCCCTTTTTCATATTCGCTAGGCTATTTTTTAAAAAAATTTACATCTCATAGGATTTACTTGTCCAGAATCTGATATGGCACTTGGCATATGGTAGGCTTTTAGTAAAAGATTGCTGAATAACATTGATGACTGAGTACCTGGTATAAACTAGTCATCATGCAGGGAATTTACACATGAGATAATATTTGTTGTATTCCTCACAAGAAGACGGTAAGGTGAGTATTATTAGGCCGACTTTAAAAAAGAAAAACTAAGACTTAGAGTAGTAAATAGCTTTTGCCAGGCCATAGAAAAAACAATTGGTAAAATTAGTATTTGAACCAAGGTTTGTCCAACTTAAGCGGGTGCTGCTTTTAGCTAAAGATATTGATCATCTAAACATTATTATTAGACATGTGTTGAGATACTGAGGTTGGTCAGCTAGGTTTTTGATATTATAAAAATCTGAATAGTAGATAGAAACTTTATTCAAATAACATTTGGGGGTTACCTACTATGTGCCAGGTATTAATCTAGCAGCAGGGAAATAGCTGTGAATAAATAAGGCCAAGTTCCTGCTCTTACACAATTTATATCTTAGTGGGAGACAGGGGAACAAATAAAGCTCAGGAGAAGAAAATGAATCAGAGCAAGGAGACACAGGGTGATGCAGAAATCCTTTTTTAGAGGGTTATCAGCAAGGTCCTCTCTGATCAGGTACCATGTGAGCCAAGATCTGAATGAAGGAAACAGCCATAATGCACTGGGGAAGACCATTCTGGGCAAAGAGCAGCACGTGAGAAGGTGTCAGGGCATTAGGAAGCCAAGGGCAACAAAGAGGCCAGTGCGAATGGAATGGAACGGTCAGCGGAGAGAGTGTAGGAGATGCATCCGAGAGGGAGTGGTTGGGGAACATCCCATAGGTCTTGTCAGCTCTGGTGAATAGAATTGGATTTCACCGTGAGTGAGACAGGAGGTCCGTTGGAGGTTTCTGAGCAGAGGTGTGGTTATGATCTGACTTACGTTTTAAACGGTCATTCAGGCTGCTGTGCCTGGGAGTGGGAGAGGATGCAGGGGGCATGCAGATAGTGGGGGCCAATAGTAATGGTGGATCCAGCGGCATGGAGGCAGAGGAGTTGGTAGGAATTAACGGGCTTTTGTACATATACTAAAGCTGGATCCAAGAGAACATGCTGCGGAGGTAGGAGTGGGAGAAAAATCAGAGGGAAGGGCGACCCTAAGATCTGGGGAGTCTTTGGCCTCTACATGGTATCTCAAGTCACAAGAATGCGAGAGGGAACCTGTGCTGAGCAACCAGTCCTGTGAAATGCCTACGTTCACCTCAGCATTTATAAACTCCTACATTTATAACCAAGAGAAATCCCAAGTGAGGCAATGTCAGCCGCATACATATTCTTAAACTTTCTTGTAGCCACATGAAATCAAGTCAAAAAAACAAACTAAATGCTTTTAGCACGTATTTTGCTTATCCCAATACATCCAAACTCTTACCATTTCAATACGTAATCAATATAAAATACAGTTGGTCTTCCTTATTTGTGGATTCTGTATTTGTAAACGTACCTACTAGCTGAACTCTATTTGTCACTCCAAGGTCAACACGTGCAGCGCTTTTGCAATCGTTTGCAGACATGCGCAGACGGAGGGAAGTCTGGTCACCGGAGGTGCACTTTCCTGGCTGAGGTCAAACAAGACAGTGCTCTGGCTTCCTGTTTCGCCCTCGTACCCTAAAACAAGCACACTTTTCACGGTTTATTCAGTGCCACGTTTTCTAGATGTCTGTGCCTTTTGTTGGTAATTTCACTGTTTAAAATGGACCCCGGGCATAGTGCTGCAGTTCTGTCTAGCTTCCCAAGCACAGGAAGACTGTGACGTGCCCTATGGAGAAAATACATGTTTTAGATAAGCTCTGTTCAGCCAGGAGTTCCAGTACTGTTGGCCATGAGTTCAATGCTAATGAGTCAACAATACATACGAAATAAACTGTCTTCAAACAGAAACACACACAACACACGGCTGTGTATTGACTTCGGGTTGTGACCAGAGGATCGCAGGCCCCTATTCCTGTATTCCTCCTAGGGGAGATGGTTCAGTGTTCACTACTTTTGTGTTCCTGGAGATTTTTTAGAACATCACACACACAAATGATGAGAGCTGACTGTTTACTAATAAGATAATGAACATGCTTTTTTCCTGCTAAGTGTTCAAATTCGGGTGTGTATACTACACTCGCATCACATCTTAATTCAAACTGGCCACATTTCATGTGCTCAGTAGTCATACGAGGCTGGTGACTTCCATTTTGGACACAGGAGATTTCGAACTAAGTTAGAGGAGAAGCGAATGGGAAAGAAAATGAAAAAGGAATGGCCAGAAAGTAAGAGAAGAAAACCCAGAAAAGTCAGGTGGTGTAGAAGAAGGCAGGAAATGAGAAGTTGCACAAAGAGAAAATTTCACGCGTGGGCCATGCTACGGCGACATCGGGGAGGGTGTGTGCTTTATTCCTGGGCACGTGGACTTCATCGTTTATCTTAGCAAGTGATACACAGTTGAAAAAGAGTGCCTGAGACCAGATGAAATCACGATTCCAGAATGAGGAAGTGGAGAAAGCGTGTATAAAACCCTTTGAGAAGCTTAGCTATGAAAAAGAGCTTAGATGCAGATTGTATGCTTGAAAAGATACGCATGAATACAAATTATGAGCACAAACATCTAAAAATGTAGGGGGTTGCTGACATATTTGTGAAACCCACTAACGAAGAATTGCTAAAGCTTTTTTTTTTTTTTTTTTTCCAACAATAAAAAGTACCCACTGCCCATTTCTTTTCCGTTGGGGAGGAAGGCAGTCGTAACACATAGCAATACAGACTGGACCGTTTTCCACCTGCAACACGGAAAATGAAATTCAAACAAAGTCAGCTGCATTGTGGTGGAGATTTATTTGTGAAGAAAAGAGCCCCTGGGCTTCGCTGGTGGAGCAGTGGTTAAGCACTGGTTAAGAATCCGCCTGCCAATGCAGGGGACACGGGTTCGAGCCCTGGTCCGGGAGGATCCCACATGCTGCGGAGCAACTAAGCCAGCTCTCTAGAGCCCGCGAGCCACAACTACTGAGCCCATGTACCACAACTCTGAAGCCTGTGCACCTAGAGCCCGTGCTCCACAGCAAGAGAAGCCACCGCAATGAGAAGCCCGCGCACCGCAACGAAGAGTAGCCCCGGCTCGCCGCAACTAGAGAAAGCCCGCGCGCAGCAGGAAGACCCAATGCAGCCAAAAGCAAATAAATTAAATAAATTTTTTTTAAAAAAGGAAAAAGAGCCCTCTTTTTCCTCCCTAGGTCTGTGATTACAAAGTAACTCTTTCACCATAATAGAACTGGACTGATTTTCAATTTGCCAGCTTTGCACAGCAGGGTTACTGGAAGCAAGATATTAAAAAAAATGTTGTCTTTTGTGGTTGATGATTTTTCAGTCTGCGTCATGCTTCATGCGCCTGTACGCGAGCACTGCGGCACTGTGGACCCGAAAAGGAAAAAACGCAAGTGCACATGGAGCATCTTGTAAGTGCTGTGCTGGCCAGTGTTGGTATCTCCTGGTGACTGAGGCTTAATTTTGAGAGTCCTGCCAGAGCATTGCTTGCTGGAAGGTCCCTGGAGTCTGAGTGGGCCCCAGGAGCAGGCTGGGTTGGGGGAAATTTTCCCCCATCCCCCCTGAGTTCTTTTAGCTGGTCTACTAATTAAATTTACACAAGACAGATTAACAAGAGAATAAAACAGTTTAATTTGTACACATGGAGGTCTCATAGAAATGGGACCCCAGAAGTGACCAAAGCAGACTGTTTCTATATCAGTTTTAGACAAAGAAAAATTATTTGTGAAGTTAACAAAAGGGCTTGTGCTTGTGGTAGCAGACTAATGAAAAAGTATCAAAAGTTGTTTATACAGCTTTCTTAGCCTTGAATTCCCTAACTCTGAGAACGATGCTTTCTATCCTCCTTGTATAGGAAGGATACCTTCACACAGGAGATTTATTTCCCACTTTTAGGGGGAAAGAGGGGGACCAGAGTGGGCTTTTTTTTAATATCATATTTTTTGTCACCAGCTATTTCTCAAGTCATTTTAATTCAAAGTAATTAATGTGCCATTAAGGCATATTTGGGGCAGCCTGCTTTGGGCCCCAACATGCACCATTTCCTTATGTTATAACTACTGTGTAAGTTTCTTTCCTAGACCTGTTTTCCAATGGGAAACCAAATAGTTGCAGTTCTGCAATCAGCTCAGACCTCTTTCTCCATTTTGATTGGGGATATTTCAAGAAAGGACTTATTTTCTGCTTGATAAATAAGAATACTGCACATTCACCATTTGAAGAAAGAATATAAACAGAAATTCTTATCATGTTTCAGAAGTGGTGATTGTAAAACAAGGCATGAAAACTGGTAGAATTTTCTTGATAGATAACAACCACAAAAGAGCTCTCCTAAAGTGCAGGCATTACTTGTTTAACAAGAGCAAAGCTCTTCTCTTGTGGTGGGTAGGAGAATCCCTTCTGTGAGGGACCATATCCTGTCCCCAGTCTTTGCTGGGGAGAAGCTTTGAGAAATCCTCTCTGGGGCAGTGGATGAGGCTCTGGGCCTCTGTGAATGGATGTCTGCACCTTCTAACAGAATGGACGATTTGGAACCTGTGAAGGAGGTGGAAAGGGGAGAGGGGCTGAGTTCTCTGGGTACAGCGTAACCTCCTCCTCAGAATACCCCAAATATCTAATAAAAACTTCAAACTTGCTGATCATAAGTAAGCGCTTTAACCGAATTGGACAAGGACCCAGTTTTGAATACAGTAGAGTCAAAATAGAGCCAACCCATGGTGGACAGGTTGGCAGCTGACCTCAGGGTTACACAAATAAATTCATTCACTTATACCTCACACTTCTTTTTATAATAAGATTTGGGATGCCTTGTAATAAAGGACATGAATAAAATAAAATGTGAAATAAAAAAGGAACGTAAGCCATGAGATGAGAAAATTCATAATCAGAAATGTAAAAATCTCATTAGTGCTCCAAGAAAGATAGATGTGTGCCTAATTCCAAAGGATGGTGCCTTCACCGAGGTGTAACCCAAAGTGATTTTAATAGGAATATTCCTTTCAACTGACCTGAATGAAAGTTGAAGGAAAGAAGGAAGGATAACTCAGGAAAGGCATGTCCACTGAGGGAAAACAAATATGGTCTAAGTTCATAGCTTTCTGGTGATCTGATCTGATCTACTTCAAAAATTAGTAATGGGATTTCAAAAATCAGTTATAAGGTTTGCATACCTTTGTCTCTGGCCCATTTTGCAGTCTTCTTAATTTTTTGTTTATGGTTTGTTTTCCTTATTTTACTGTCTCTAATGTATTCAGTAATTGTTTTTGAAGTTTTCTATTTTTAAAAAAACGACAGTGGGAAGATTGCATGACACATAGAAACAGCCTGGTTCTAGGTTTCACTTTGGGTCCAAATTTAGTACTTACTGGATGCATATTCTTGACAGATCATTCAACCCTCTGAGCTTAACTTTTATTGGCTTTCATTAGGAATAGTATGAATGTCTGGTTTATTTCCTTATTAAATATTGCATAAATGTCTAATTTGTAAGTGTTAAGAAATAAGCCAGTGTTCCCTTCTGTATCCACTTCCCTTTCCACAGGCAAAGACGACGTCAGGAATGTGTTTGAGTACAAAAAGAATTAAAAGTAAGATTCGTGACTATCTTAAAGAAGACCCTAATTTGATGAATATCCTGGAAATTTATGAGTAGTAGGAGTCCCACAGACCTTACACTGAACCAGTCTGAGGAGGAGATGAAGGAGAGAAAGGGGACTAAACCAGACAGCATCGGGACTGCAGGAGGAAAAAAGTAAAAGCAATGAAGGAAAGTCAAACGCACGGGTAGAGAATCATTTGAGTTGGATGTCAATTTGTTTATTCTTTCAAACTACACATGTTTGTTGAGGTTCTGTAGTACAGGTTAGTCCTGGATGTGTCAGAAACACACAAGCATTGATTGAGGTCAGGAACTGCTGTTATGTCAATTCATATTAAAGCTTAGATTTTTCTACCTGTACATGATGTGGTATTTGAATAAACAAAGGGATCAGTTCGTGCCCCTTGGAGAATCATTAACAAGACCCGCTATAATATCAAGACCCGCTGAACTCTGTAATGGTTTCCTTTGCTGTACTGATGACACCAGTCTTGGACCACAGTAAGGATTCTCCTAGCCTAGTGTAAGCTCGTACACTACCTTCAACCTCCTCAGCCTCCAAGTCCTCTCTCCTGAGTTTCTTCAAATTTGAGGTTTATAATGCCAGCATGCACTGTTCCAGCAACCTCTCTTCTGCAGCTACAGGAAAGCCATCTATGACTTCTGATGGACACAATTCCCTAGGCTTTTGAAATATTTGCCAATAACACTTTTCTACAAATGCAGCAGGCCAACACATAAAAGATGGAATTGAAAGCAACTCTGCTTTACTCCTCTTGCGATAAGACAAAAAAAACAGAATAGGGCGCCAGGAAGTTGCATAAAACTGACTAAATTGTTATAGAACAAAACTCTGAAGCAATTAACGAGACACTCAGTAGAGCAAACCCACTGCAGTATATGCACAGTAGAGCCTATCAGTAATTTGACACTGGAAGAAAATACACGTAAAAATGAGGGAAAAACAGAGGGGATTGTGGGTCAGAGGATGAGACCATTAGCAACATTTGAAGGCTCAGTAGACAGAGCTGGAAGTTGATTACATCACAAGATACATCCACCCAAATAGTTTACATGGAGTTCATCCAGATTCTTTTCACATATATTTGAATTGGTAGCAGTGTAGTTTCTCGTTTCACAAGCTCTTAGACTTTCAGATTACTGAAGTATAATTGTGCACACTGAAGACAAATTTATTAAACTGAAAAATGCTCTGGATACTTAGAAACAGTTTACCTTCTTCCACAGGGTTTAACAGATCTAAATTGGCCCCGTATGAAATGCTGGATAAGTTTATTTTATTTAGTTGCATTAACTTTTGATGAAAACTGGGCTTTCAATTTCAGGTGCAGCCGTATGTGAATTAAATGAGTATTATGTATGTCACACCACCTTCAAATTTAATGTTCATGCTTTAGTCACAAGTTTACCATCTCCTTTTGACTCAGAATCAGGTTTTTGTGCATTCCACATGAGCAGCTGAGAGTGCATTGATGCATTTCAGCGGCAACCAGAAAAACAACTGAATCGAGAAAGAAAAAAAAAAGAAACACCAATTGATTTCCACCCATGGTAATTATAAGATCTTTCTTACTTTGTACAATTCCTGTGAAAGTTAATCATCCTTTCACAATAACCAAAGTATTAATCTTTTAAACACGTTAATGATGTTTGGGCCGTATTTTAAGAGAGTCAATAACGTGTTGTGAAATCATTTCAACATTTCTTTAGAAGCCTGTAGTTTTTTTTTTTCTTTAATGCCTCCTCTAATTCTGGACTGACTGGCTACCTCACTGTGGAATTTCCACCTCTTTTGCCTTTTCTGGATTTAGTCGGTACCAGCCAGACCTCTAACGTTATTTTAATGTTGGGAAGGGGGGGCTTGGTTTAATTCAAATATATTTTCATTTTAAAGTTATAATGACTAAGTACACCTGCTCACTTAAAAATTAGCACCTAGTTAGGCAGTTTTCAATAGCCTAATCATCTTTTGATTGTCTGTACTTGTATCATAGGCATTTCACCTGCTCTTCATCTAAACTTAAATGTTTCCTGTTTACACGTGTGAAAACACTGAAAGATGATAATATTTAGAAAACAAAGAAACCTGAAACTTACATTCAAATACATTATTTATATAATTATCCTGTAATTAAAATAATTATAGTTTGTGAAAAACTAGAGGTGTTTTTTTTTTAATTTTCATTTAGATTTCTCATGGGATAAGCTGTGAACATGGAAAAAGCACACACACACAGACACACTCACAAGTTATCAATGATGTTATCTGTGCAATAAATAAAATGTTACCTTCAGATTTAGGGATTTGAAATCTGTTTTTTTTTTTTTTTTCTTTCCTAAAACAAATATACCAGGGAAGCCGTTCGGTGAGTTAATCCTATAGAAGGGATTACCTAGATTGAACTTTGGCAAATCTTTAATCCTCTATAGTTTCAACAGCGACAATAAGAAAAAACTCCCAGTTATACCTTGCTGAGCTACACGCTGGTGCCCGGGAGAGTTCGTCGTGTCACACAAATGATGAGTCTCCAGTGTTTCCTGTACGACTGGGACAATGTCACAGAAGGCCATGAGACACAAGTGTGTTTGAGGGTGTGCAGAGGAAATGCAGAATTTTCAAAGAAGCCCCAACAAGCACTCACAGTGGGATTTCTGTTATCTTCAATGGAAAGACATATCAGTCAGCTTTTGGCTACATAGTACCATCCGCATTACTGCTTTTTATACGATTTCAAAGTGGACAGCACAGTTTGTGTCCAGTTTTTCATTCTAAATATCCTATTCAATAGTTATTCTTCTTTTCTGTACCTTGAAACCTATTTTTTTTTTAACCACAGTGAGATCACATCACAAGTTGAGAACATTAGCTTGAAAGTAAGCTCATACATCTGCCTCTTAGACCATCTTCAGAGGCTCCTTTAAAGAAACACTTGGAACTGAATCACAAAAGTTTTATTTTCTCTACGCTTTTGATCAAGTTTTGTGGGAAGAAGTGAAAAGTACTCAGAATATCTTCCTGCAGTTTCCACAGAGAAATTCTATATTCTCGTATGTACCCCCATAACACTTTCCAAATACTTGGCTTCAAGTCTGCATGTAAGGACTCAGGTTGTCACATTTATTGGTTTTAAGACTAGATCATCACCTTTGAAATTGAAGGGAAAATAGACGATGAAGAAACAACTCTGCATCTTTGATCCTTACACTTTCAGGATACATTAGTGACAATACCCCAGTGACACCCAACCCCTGGAAAACACGGCCCATGAGGCACCCGATGCCTGAAGCAGCAGCCTCGGCTGTCACTCGTTCCTCAGTGCCTTGACTTCAAGCATCCTGAAATACCAAGAACGAGAGAGGAGGAGAAATAAAGCACCAGCATCACTGCATTCCCAGACATAAACGTTTTCTCAGGTCATGACCAGGGCCTGCAAGTCACGTAGAGGTGAACATTTTTTGCCACCGTGTCAAACTAGTGGTAAATAAGGTAGGAACCTGAACATCAAGAGCTCCTCCCCGCAGAGCATCTTCCATCTTGGATCTTGCCTGGAAGTTATCCCTGACACACACACCACCCACACCACCAAATTAGACCACTCTGATTCCTCTTCAGGGTAAAATACTGAACTCTCATTACCTGAAAATGACCATCTGTAAAAATGACCTTTAGCAGGAGCCATTAGTATTATAATCAGCAGGAAAATGACAAGCGTGTTGCACAGATGCAAAACTGTGTCATGGGGAAAAATGAGTACAAGAGACTGGAAATGTTTTTTAGCCTGGACAAGAGTACATTCAGATACTGAAGATGCTGATGGAGTCAGCAGTATTCTCTGCTTTTGTGAAGAGCCTTTTTAGGGAGGCAGGATAGCACGCGATGTCTGATGCATTCAGTCTACCAGTTAGTTGGTATCATCTTGGCAAAGAAAAAAAATTCAGTAGATTCGAAATTCCTTTCCCAAGAGTACAGGTGCCATATATTCTCTGTCAGGAAGGAGAAAACTATGAGGAAGTATGGTGAATACACATTACCAATGGAAAGGATATTCTGGATAGCTATCCTTAGAAGAGAAAATATAAGATAAGATATATTGTTTTCTATAATTCAGAATGAAAATTTAGAAAGTAGCTATTTTGTTTTTGCAATGGATGTGTGTTCATTCATTTATTCATACAAAAATATATGGGGTGACAATGTAACAGACACTGTTAATGCCCTGGGAATATAATTGGGAACAGAACAGACAAGTCCCTCCCCTCAAGGAACTTACATTCTCAAAAAGATACATTTGCAAAGTGATGAAGAGAGAGATTTTACAGGTTTCATGCAGTTTAGATTATATCACAGAGATACTGCTTACCAAATTCATGCCTCAGAAAATTTAAGCCGAATGAATTTTTCTAAAAGTTTAATTTTATGTCATGATATATTCTGTACTGACACACACTTGGCTTCCTCCATAATATAAGGAAAGAAATGTAATGAAAAATCAAGGAAGCATAAACTACAAGTAGACATGGTGTGGTCAGAAAATATCTGTCTACACATTTAGTGAGATCAGTTTTGGTAGCCAATCTCTTACAATTTCCATGAAAACAGAAACTGTGTCATCCTGACCCTCCAATCTAGCTTCAGGGACTAGGACAATACCTAGAACAGAATTGGTGATCAATAAATATTTGTTAAATAAATAAACGGGTGGATGGATGTTTTATGGAAAACATAAAATTAAAGTAAAAGATCACCTAATCTTCTAGTTCTAAACAGGATTAGTCAAGGAAGAAAACTATTTTCTGCCTTTCCCTCCAATAATAAATGCAAAGGAGAATTTGTCTGCTTAAATAGTGCTCATGACAATAATATCTTGAAAGTAGCAGATGTAGAATGATATCTAGTCAATTCAGTGAGGACCTAAGGCTAATGTTGAAAGGAGAAAAGGCCATAAATGTTGTCAAATATGAGGCAAGTTCCCAAACTATGTAGAAGGAAGGCACGCATGTCAGTCTTGGGGTAGCAACAGTTGAATTTTGGTGACCAGTGCAAGACTGGAGAGAACCTAGGAGTAATCTGGGGGGAAAGTCTGAATTGAAAATAGGAGCAATAGTGCTGGTGAACTTAAGGGTGGGAACTGGCTTCAGACGCAGGGGATGGGCTCTGCTGTGGGTCCCACAAGAGAAGCTAAGAGTAAATATTGGGCGTCTGTCTGGGGCTTCGCTTCCTCTCCATTGTGTTCCCACCCCTCCTGTCCAAGAGCATTCCTTTTATCTAACCTTCCCTGAGGTCTTCACTGCAGAATATGTCTACCTCAGTACTTGATGTTTGTGAGTTGCGGGCTTCCCTTGAGTCAGGAGACAGATGAGGCCCAGGGCAAACGGTTTGAGTTCATTCCCTGTGGACCCATACTCTGAGACGGGAATAACAGGACAATTGAGAGAGGAGGCTGGGCCCTGCCCCGATAGAAGATAAGAGACCACATATTGCTCATTCTCCAAGTCAAGAGATCTCCCCGACTACACACGTGCAGAAAGGCTCCTTGGAGGCCAAAAGGGAAGTGATGCTTACTGATGCCAACTGATGCTCGCTACCCATAGGCCTCTTCGGTAGAATCCATCATGGCTGAGAGATGCACACGCATACATGGGAAGATCCTGAGATACACCAAATATGGACTCTGAACCAGGCAAATCAAAATGATTGGTGAAAGGAAACATGGAAGAAATGCCCCATATAAGGGATTTAAACTGCCACGAGGGCTCGTCTCTCTCTGAGCCCGCCCGTGTGTCTACCCACACATACTGTACTCTTTTCTCCTAATAAATACTTTAGTTGTTTCACTACTTTCCGTCTTTGTGGGAATTCTTTTTCTGCAAAGCCATAGGGCCAGGGCCTTGTCACTGACCACTTGTCTAGTGGCTGGGATTCGGTGCTCTCACCGCCGAGACCCGACCTCAATCACTGGCCAGGAACCAAAACCCTGCTTCAAGCCGCTGCAGGCCGAGGCCACCCAAGATCACCCTGCAGCTGGGGAATGAAGCCACTGTCTGAAATCCCTTTTTTTTTTTAAATAGTTACCATTTATTGGGCACTTAGTATGTGTCACTGTGTTAGATGCTTTACATACATTGCTTCACCTAATCAGCACAACAGGTAAGGGTTATTATTCCCATTTTACAGATGAGAAAACTAATTCTCAGAGAAGTTAAGTAAGTTGTCCAAGGTCACACACGTAGAAAGTAGAGAAGCCAGTATTCAAACTCAGGTCCACTTGACTCTGAAGTCTGTGCTTTTTGTCCTCCGATAGCTCGGCTCCACCTTGGGGTCACTCTGCTGGGGCACCCTGATACCTACTGACTCTATACCTTTTCCCCCAAATGTACGAACAGATTCATGTTCAGCAAGGAACAAAAAGGTAAAATACTGGCTAAGGACAGAGCAATGTATTCCCTAAACGAAATTCTGTCTTAGCCCTTGAAAAGAACCAGAGGAAGAAGAGGTTTTTCTTTCCTAGGCTTTCAGAAACTCCACATTCCCTGGACAAGATGAGGGAGCCTGGACCACTTTCTCTTTCCACATTTCATTTACTTGAAAAGCCTTGATTTTACATGGGACTTAGCCTGGCAACCCTACTAAAAAAAAAAGAAAATCTAAATGAATGTCTAAATTTAAAATCTACTTCCTCTTCCCTGATGGCTTCTGCCTAACAGAAGTCAGTGCTGGTAAATTCTTGCTGCTACCTGAAATTGACATCTTCATCTTGATTCGCACATATGTATGCATATTAATTTACCCATTTTTTGCCATTTTGGGATTGCACCTAGCACACAGAGTCTTGAATCTTCCCTCCTTAGGGGTCTGGATGGGATGACAATCCTGGGTGGTGAGTCCATTCATCAAGGAGCACACACCAGCAACAGTCCCGTGCAGTGTGTAGGCATTTTTTAATTAGCTTTTTCAGCTCAGAAAGAATTAGGGGTGTGCACTAACACAACAATCATCCTGAAGACAACAAATATTTTATCATGTTTCTTCCAGGATGGCTTTGAATAGAAATTTTGCACTTTTTTATTTCTTGATTTTAGGTAGCCCAGAACCATCTCACGTTTCCATTCACACTACATATATATATATATTTCTCTGTTTCTCACACAGGCTCCTCTTGCCTTTTTATTTTCTGTCTCTGATAGCTAAATACTTTTTTTTTTTTTTTTTTTTTTTTTTTTTTGTGGCATGCGGGCCTTCCTCTGTTGTGGCCTCTCCTGTTGCGGAGCACAGGCTCCGGACGCGCAGGCTCAGCGGCCACGGCTCACGGGCCCAGCCGCTCCGCGGCATGTGGGATCCTCCCAGACCGGGGCGCGAACCCGGTTCCCCTGCATCGGCAGGCGGACGCGCAACCACTGCGCCACCAGGGAAGCCCGCTAAATACTTCTTATATCTCCATGTTTAGCTGAGCCACTTAGAAGTCAGTCCCACCATCTACTGAATCAACATGACAACAATTCATCACCAAATAGTCAAACACTTACTAAACTGTCAATAGCACTAGACAGCTATGCGAGAAATAGAGATGCAAAGTAAAAGTAAAATACAAAGCTTCTGTCTAATAAGGAAGTTACTGTCAGTAATTCATGGGCTGTGGGTTCCAATTGCAAAAAATTACAAATGTAATTGGTAATATTAAACTGCGTTTTTACCTAACAAATTTAAATTTTGTATGGTTCAAAGTAATAGGTCCACATATATAACAATTGTAAGTTTTTGTTTCAATATGGAAAATTTGAGAGCAGGATAGCATAAAGCATTACTTTTAGGTAGAAAAAAAAGAATGAAATATGAATGGAAAATTTCTGCTTAAATGAGAAATCACATTATTTCAAAAGAAGTTAACTTTTAAGGTGGACAAACATTTTAAATCTCAAATTTTCACCTGCTATCCTGTTTTATCCCATGCAATCAAATGACTCAAATAAAAAACTACTTAACTACAACTACTGGGCTTCAGAAATGGAACAACTGGGACAAATCGATGAGTCCCGGTACAAATTGATGAGTCCCGGTACAACCACGAGTCCATGGATATTAATGGATAGTTTTAGAAGTTCCTGCTACATTCAGTAAATGGTTATTATAAATTGAAGGAATTCTACCAAACATTTATCAACAATGTCCAAATAGTTGATTTTTGTTATAAATTAGATGATACTAACTATTCAAGGATGGTAACATCTATTTCTGTTCATGGTGTTTATACCATATTAACAAGCAACTTCCCAAACATTTCTCCCCCACGTTTTCTCCTGCTATTGGGTCACAATTTCCTGGCCTGAGGCCAACAGATTATTTTACTGGGCTTCCACATTTTAAAGTTTATGGCCCATCTGTTTTCTTGTTTTAAAGAGCTATTTGTCTGATTAAACCCGTTGTTAAACAAAACAACTCAGTATGGCAACTCCAATTGGCAGTTATGTCAGATTGCAATTTACACCTTTAGAAAGGGATTTAGGAGAACAATATTGTTTTGACACATTCCTTTCACTTTTAAGTCTTCATTCAGATTTATGGCTCTGCTACTTTGTTTTAATCTTGACAATCTGGAGGAGTTTCAAACTAAAAAGAAAAAATAAAATTAATGTTCATTTTGTTGTTTTAAAAAGATATTATTACAAAAAGTTGGAAAGGATCTAAGGGACTATTTTATAGTAATCAAGGTACAGATTTAGGGCCTTTGTCCAAAAGTACATAGCCAGAGGGCTGCAAAGTCAAGATGCCCCGATCCACAGACCTGTCCCTTCTTTGTCCATAACTCCATGTTGAAGGCATTATCCTAGTTTCAGTGACACTCAGGTAACCTGTTAAGAAACAAGTTGCAAGGCTCACAGATTCTGCTACTTCACTTCCATAAATTCTTTATTTGATCAAAGTATTTTAGAATTGGTGTTTAGGAGTCTCATAAAAGACTGCACTCTTTTATGGTTTTCTCAACATATTAATGCTAGTAAGATATTACAGATTATGATGAAATTAATTCTACATGTCATGTCTTTAGTCATTCCATGCTGAATTTGAAGGATACCTAACTGGCATATGGGGAAGGACCTTCCATAACTGATGTTCCATCAAAATTAGTTATTTTTTTTCTCCACAAGAAACCTGTAGAAAGTTCTTCCTCTGTACATCATTGAAGCAGAGTAAACGTTAGGTACCTTCCAGCCTAAAGGCAGGAAAATGGAATAGTTGATTTCTGGAAGTGCTAACCACCTTGTATTTATAGAACTACGCTTGTCCCAAAAGAATGCTTGTGTTGGGCAATGTTTCTTGGTTTATGGAGGTTGAATTCTAGCTCACTTCAGTTTGGTCCAATAAGCAGCTACTTCATGTAGAGAGCAGGATTAGACACCAAAGAAACACATAATTAACTTCAGTTTTCTGCTGGTCCTTTAATATGCATTGAACTTCTGCAATTCCACATGATTGTCCTCTCTACTCCTTCCACTGAGAGGCTTTCCCTCATGTTACTTATCTTAAAAGTCTACTCAGTTTTCAAGGTAAACCTTGAATGTCACTCTTCCCATGAAGTTTTACCTAATATTTGTCACTTCCTAAACTAAACTCATCTTTGCCTCGGTTCACCTCTATTTTCATTATACTTCTATCATCATGTACCAAATATTATCTTTTATTAAAATTATTTGTGTGCATATAGTTCCATAAGTAGACTTGAAGTAGCTCGAGGACAAAAAATATACTCACTCAACTTTTGTTTCCTTATAGTGCCTAATACAATGTCCTGCATAGAAGATAATTGCCATAAATACTAGTTAAATAAACAAATGTACATAATTATCTAGTCAAACAACTAAGTCCAGAGAATTCTAATGTTTCCCAGTTGACAATATCCCTAAAAATAGTTATTTGTTCTCTCATCTGTGGGGAATGGATAAAACTCCTTGTTACTTTAAACGTTTATTTATGCCTCAATATCCTCATTAAAAAACAGTACGTAGTGTACTGCAGAAGTTCAAAAATCACCAAACTTCAGGAAGAAAACAATTGATCAGGAATAAATTAGCTGAATCTTTATAAGCAGGAAGGAAATATATGATACTTTTGAACACTCTCGGAAAAGTGGACTTTTCCTGTTAAAAGATTTTATTCTATGAGTGCCTTTAGTTTTAGCAGATGCATGTCCTAAAACTGGAAATATTTTTTTCACCAATATTTACTGGATTGGTCACAGTTGTCAAGCATCACCTTTATATAGCAGGGTTATAGCCATTTTAAAATAATTCAGGGAGTAAACTGTACTCAGAAATTACTTCCCAGAAAAAGTCACAAAATTCTTTTGCAGCATGATAGCAACTCTTTCCCCTTCCTTTATCAAACCTTATAATGTTGTCTCCCTTCAGTAGTTCAAAGCTACCTTCCATAAATTCTCGCATATCTGTCAACTGTATTCATTTATAAAAACTGCTTAACTTTGTTAAACACTGAAAAAGAAATACTTTTATCTCTTCATTTAAAAGAGAACTGTACAGAATGTAGTTTCAATTTTCAAATTTAGCCATATTCATGAAACAAAATAGTCAGTAATTTTAATTGGCTTTAAAGTTGCAAGGTACTTAACCTGTCATTGTTTATCAGCTCTGAAGATGTTACCAATTTATTGAGTGCTTATTTTGAATCAGGTTACCCAATTTCACGAGTGTGATGGTAGAACAAAAATAATACTGATCCTTTCACCTCTAAGATGCTCACCTTTTTACACGTAATGCTGAGAACTGCATGTTTTCTTTCTTTTTTTTTTTTTTTTTTTTTCAGATTATCATAGCATTTAAATTCTTTACTACATTCCTTTGCTGGCAGATATGAATGGTTGGTTCTTCAGAAATATTCTGTTGTCCTGTAGTAGCCTCAGTCTTCTACATTTTGGCTTAACTTGCATCAGTGCTACAGTGAAGTCTTCCCCTCAATGGAAAGTCTCTTTGTCTGCCTTTTTCTCTGTGAACTTCCAGGGTCTAGCAGAAATTCAAGTATATATGAGAGAGAAATGACTGACTGCCTTCTAGAAGGCATGTATTCAGCAGGATACCTCTAGACTACAATCATACACACTTTTAAGCTACTGGAGAAGCAAAATGGCTCTCAATAAATGGCTCTGATCCCCTCTATGTTTTTTCTTTGGTCTGCCTTGCTATTACTATACCTGAATAGAATTATCTGCCCCTAGAATGAAGAGGTGAAGAGCTATCCTGTGGGTGATGCACCCATAGTGCCGCACAGAGATAACCTTACAACCTATTAAACCTGAAGTTACTTTGTGTCCAGCCTGATTTGAAGAGATATTTTAATCTCTGACATCATCCCCAGTGACAAACACATTGCTTGGAAATTAATAGTAACAGTAATAATAATAATAAAATTCATTGGGTTCTCTTATATGTTCTGTACACTGTTAATAAATCAAATGTTCTTCAAAATAATTCTATAAGCTGGATGCCATTATTATTGACATTTTACAGATGAGGAAACTGCAACATAACAAGTTGGGGAGAAAAACTTTAAACAAATCATTATACATATATAATACATATAAATAAATTATACAAATACATGTATAATTATGTATAAATTTATGACTATATATGTAAAGTACATATATATGTAAAATTACAATTGTGATAGTGCTACCAGGAAAGTATAAGATGTGATGTAATGGTATAACAGGGATTTGGGATCAGGACAGTCTTCCCCAAGGAATGTTGAACAAGAGTAAATTAGGAGAAAAATGGGTGTAAAAAGGCAAACATGAATACAACATCGTCTCTGTTCTCAAGGTTCATTTGGATTAGTCAGGAGATATACAGTAGAGAATTAACACACGTGACTTAAACATTCTAATAGAAGTATATGGAGGAGACTATGTATGCAGAGTGAGAAAACAATTGGTTACTTAATACCTCTGGGCTTTAGTTATCCTACACGCAATATGAATGGGCTTGGAATGACCATTAAGGTTCCTTCCATTTCCAACAATCTGTTCCATAATCTCTTGTGATCATCCCAACTCTCCCATGAAATAGGGAGAGGATTATCCTTCCTGTTTTCAGTATGAATGCAGAGGTATAATGAAGGCCAAGAACTTGCTCAAAGACACGGGGCAATTTCATTGTGGGGTTAAGTCAAAAATTCACCCCATAAGTCTTCTCATAGATTTCTGTTTTCTACATATTACACTATCACCTGTTTTAATCAACAATTAATTTTGGAAAAGGTGATGCAATATTTTTGTCTTGCACACACTTAAGAACATTTCTTACAATAAAAAGTTGGACAAATTAATAGGGTTTCTTTTAGTCAAATACCTCAAAATATTTACTACTACAACAGGTAAATAGGAATTGGGTAGTTTTTTGGTTTTGTTTTGTGTTTTTTTGGTTCCAGATGAGGTCATTTCATCTTCCTATGATCAGAAATTCACAAAAAGCAAACACGCATGAGTGGAAGAAAATCATCCTTCATCATCTTGATAGTCAGAAAACCCACGGGTTAGTAGATGGAGAATCCCTTCTATGTCTATTTCCTGGCAAACCAAAAAAATTTTCTTTTATTCTGGCAAGTCTACTGAATACATGAGCTGTAGAGTCACTGACAGTGTGTGGCTCTTGCTCCATTCACAGCCTCCCTCCTTTTTTCCATACGTTCCATGGTATTTCCCACAACAAGTAGAAACATCTGTGAATTATCTAAGGATTTAAAAAGAATTGTGCCAGGATAGAAAGCCCAGAGATAAACCCAAGCACATATGGTCACCTTATCTTTGACAAAGGAGGCAAGAATATACAATGGAGAAAAGACAGCCTCTTCAATAAGTGCTGCTGGGAAAAATGGACAGCTACATGTAAAAGAATGAAATTAGAACACTCCCTAACACCATACATAAAAATAAACTCAAAATGGATTAAAGACCTAAATGTAAGTCAAGATACTGTAAAACTCTTAGAGGAAAACATAGGCAGAACACTCTAGGACATAAATCACAGCAAGGTCCTTTTTGACTCACCTCCTAGAGAAAGGGAAATAAAAACAAAAATAAACAAATGGGACCTAATGAACAGCCCTCAGAATGGGAGAAAATATTTGCAAACAAAGCAACTGACAAAGGATTAATCTCCAAAATATATAAGCAGCTCATGCAGCTCAATATCAAAAAAACCAACAACCCAATCCAAAAATGGGCAGAAGACCTAAATAGACATTTCTCCAAAGAAGATATACAGATTGCCAACAAACACGTGAAAGGATGCTCTACATCACTGATCATTAGAGAAATGCAAATCAAAACTACAATGAGGTATCACCTCACAC
>NC_041228.1:71137155-71158453 GCF_002837175.3 Physeter macrocephalus
GATATTTGTAGTGAGGTGGATGGACCTAGAGACTGTCATACAGAGTGAAGTAAGTCAGAAAGAGAAAAACAAATACTGTATGCTAACACATACATATGGCATCTAAAAAAAAAAAAAAAAAAAAAAGGTTCTTCAGAACCTAGGGGCAGGACAGGAATAAAGACGCAGACGTAGAGAATGGACTTGAGGACACGGGGGCGGGGGGTAAGCTGGGACGAAGTGAGAGAGTGGCATGGACATATATACACTACCAAATGTAAAATAGATAGCTAGTGGGAAGCAGCCGCATAGCACGGGGAGATCAGCTCGGTGCTTTGTGACCACCTAGAGGGATGGGATAGGGAGGGTGGGAAGGAGACGCAAGAGGGAGGGGATATGGTGATATATGTATACATATAGCTGATTCACTTTGTTATGCAGCAGAAACTAACACAACATTGTAAAGCAATTATACTCCAATACAGATATTTAAAAAAATCATTGTGCAAAATATTATTTTTTAAGAAGAAAGGATATGTTTCTGAGTGTAATCCTTGGTAGAGCATTGGAGCAGCCCATAAAAAGCCCTGTAAAAGTTAACAGAATTTGTGTTAATATTTACTATATGCCATTTGAATATATACCATGGAATTAATTAAGCTCAAGACGATCTGAGACTAGTAGAGATAAAATTTCAAGACATAATCAAATAGCTAAAATATGTTCAAAAGAATAGATATTATAAACATGAAATATGAACAATAATTAAAAAGTAAATGCCTTCACATATCATAAAATATTTTTATTAAAGATTTATCTCTTCAAATCGAAATCACAATTGCTACTACATAAATGTTTTATTTGGTAAAACATTCATTAGAAAATTATTTTGCTTCTTTATATTTACAATGGCTTTTTTTTTTTTTTTTAAGCCATGCCACGCAGCTTGTGGGATCTTAGTTTCCCAACCAGGGATTGAAACTGGGCCCTCGGCAGTGAAAGCACAGACTCCTAACCACTGGACGGAAAGGGAATTCCCCAACTTTTTTTAAAATTACATCAAACATTTTATTTTTGAAGCATAAACAGTTTATTTTTTTATTTAATTCTTTGCCACACTAATAAACTTTTAGCTACTGTATCATTTTCCCTATTTCTATAAAATAAATTACAAATTATTCAGAGGGAATAATCTAAATATTAAACATTCAGGAATACAAAAAACTTTAACAGTTACATAGAACCTTCATCTTCTAATTCTCTTATGAGAATTAACTGCATCATAAACATTTCCACCCTGAGAAAACATCCTATTTTCTACCATAAACTGCATAGAAAACATCTTAAGACTACTGCTTATTCTAGTCAGAGAGGTTTTGGCTATGAGAAACAGACCAATTTCAAATTAGTTCAACAAAATGGTGAGTGTGTGTGTGTGTGTGTGTGTGTGTGTGTGTGTGTGTGTTGGGAATGAGGGAGATAGGAAAGGGTTGTCAAAGAGTTAGAGTTTGGACAGCATCCAAGAATAGTAAATGCAGTACAAATGGGTCTCATGAGAATTGGAAAGCTACCAGGAACCCAGGTCATATTCTCTTTTACTTACAGGCTATGTGAGCCCTTGATTTTGCTTCTCTGCATATGTTATTCATCGTTTATTTCTGGTGTTTACCAAAATTCCTCTACTTCCTCTTCAGTTTATGCATGGTTCAGAATTGTCCACTCCATCTCCCAAGACCAAATGGATTTCTAATTCTAGAATACCCTACCAACTGACTGGAATTAAAAATTTTGCCTCAATTTCAAACTCCCAAAGAAGGAGTCTGATTGGCCTTTATATCTTTGTTTAAACCAGGTCTTACATCGGTAATTAAGATATGGCCACCTCTGTTTCAATCATACATGTTAAAAGAGACTTTCTCATTTCCAAAGGGCTTTAAGTGGAGCACCAACGACTGTCCTCCCCAGCACACTCCTTTTAAAGTAGACCCTTTAAAAATGAAACATGGGATCCATGTACGGCATTTACGAAAACATGGTGTTTACATAACAGGCTGTAAGGAATCTGTAAACCATGCTGGAGAAAGCTCACAGCCGACATCGGATTCTCAAAGTGCTCCATGTCTCCTCCCCTCCCCAAATTAAGAATCATTCCTTTAAAGCAATCTTTAAGTTTATCCCCACAATTTTTTACCCCAATTACACTTTAAATTATTGGTATAATTATTAAGAGGCATGGAACAAACTACAAATATAGATAACTATCAGGTAACATGGGAGAGTCATTTTTATTGCATTGTTGTTTTAATCTTTTCTATCTATTAGTTTCTTGGTAACTGCTTTATGTCTTCACTTCTGCACTATGTTGTTGGTAATAATGATATGAAAAGAAAATCTGCCCAAAAGGGCTTCAGTAAACTAAGCAATGAACATTTATTGAATATCTATAATATACTTAGAACCAGCTAGAAGCTAGAAGGTAGAACAGAAAAAGAAGTCCCTGTGTATGCTCCTGGAAATCTTACAGTCTAATTAGAGAGACAGAGCATCCATTCGTGAAATTGCTGCTGAGCAAGGAACATTATGAAAATGCTAAGCTATTTGTGTAGGAAGGATTGTACAAGATTTAGAGCTTGAAGGTCCTCTCAAGCTCCTCCTCATTTTACATATCAGGCACCTGGAGCCCAGAGATATTAAGAAGTTTACTTTAGTAATTGACAAATATGAAAGTCCAAGCCAAGGCTATTTCTACTATGCCAAGATAGGTATTAATCACTGCACAAGGAGTTAAAGAACCAAGATATTAATATGGGCAGAAAAATGAGAAGAGAAATGAACTGAAGTTTTAGAAACAGGTGATCCATAGAGATGGGCAAAGATGTAAGAATACACAGTTAAAGGGGCAGTAGCTTTTAGCAATGACTGGAAGTAAGAGTAAGTATGGATTGGAATGAACAAATGTATTGAAGGGGAAAAGAAGAGGGGGAAGATTTAGTACAGAAACCTGCTCAAAGAGAGACGAAGCCCATGTTGGCTCAGAGGCAACGGGTGAAACAATTATGACGCATCATTTATCTGCTTTGAGATTTATGGCCAAAGGCTATCAACATCATCATGCATGCCTCTTGCTTTGGTTTGGTTTTAGTCTGTGCATTCACATGTGTGTGTGCACGCAGTAAGGGTGGATTCAGTGAAATTGTCTAGCGTTGTGAAAGGGAAAGATATGTAGCTCTTTTGGATTCTGCACACAATTTCAGTGTAGAGTGTTCCTCTGTCAACAAGCAATTCTTGGAATACCAGCTGGGTGCCTTAAAATTCAACTCAATTCAGACACTGTTGACACTGAGATCAGATCCCGCATGTCAAGGGTTCAGGCTCACAAGGCTCCCCCCTGGTCCCACTTAAGATGCTGGTCACAAGCCCAGGTTGTCACCTGTGCTTCTGATTGACCAGCCATAGATCAGAGGTTCCAATGACTCCCTCCTTGGGTTCTATTAATTTTCTAGAGTGGCTGATAGAAGTCAGAGAGACATTTTACTTCCTAGATGACCAGTTTATTACAAAAGGATATAGCTCAGGAACAGCCAGATAAAAGAGATGCATAGGGCAAGGTACACGGTAAGGGGCTTGGAGCTTCCAAGCCCTCCCCAGGCATGCCACTCTCTCCACATCTCCATGCATTCACTACCGCAGAAACTCTCTAAACCCCATCCTTTTCAGGTTTTACGGAGTCTTCATTACATATGCATGAATGATTAACTCTTTGGCCATTGGTGCAATCAGTCCGCATCCCTAGGTGCTTTCCAAAAGTCACCTCATTAACATAACAAAAGACACCATTGTTCTCATAACTTAGGAAATTCCAAGGACTTGAGAAACTATGTGCCAGAAATGCGGACAAAGACCAAATATATATTTCTTATTATAAATCACAATATCACATTAGCTTTTCCCATTTCGGTGCATCCATGTGTGAATTTTGTGGGAACTAAATCAACTCGTAGCACCATATGCTAAATTACCAAATCTCCTAGTCCACTCAGTTGTACGGTTTTCCAGTTTTACTTCATATAACACTGAAATTTTCTTTATACATCTTAGATTTAATTAATTTCTGGACTTTCAAAGACTAAGTTTTCAAGTCACATCTTAAAAACAGTATCACTTTATCTTTTATAACAGGATAGCTAATCCAAAAGCATTAAAGTTTTTCAAGACCTATGTGTCTTAGAACTGACGCTACACTTTTAACCAGAAAATAATTGAAAGATTTGTACCTATAAATAAGCTAAATGCTTTCAACAAGGATCCCAACAGTGTCCATTTCCTGGGAGTAAATTTTACAGTAAAACGAATAAAAAAAACCATGGTTATAAAACCCCCAGAGAAAACATCTATTTCAGCAATATCATACAAAAAAGAAAATCTATTTTAAAACGGTTTTAAAAATAGAATTTTGTGTTCATTTATATCCTAAAACAGACACTACTTGTTTCTTTCTCTAAGACTCTTGGTCCATAGAACAGAAATATGATGAGATATATATTGGATATTCAAGACAGGACCCACCTCTGATGACTCTCCAATTTTATTGAAATTAGAGACTGTGTGAATAATAAACTTACTTTCTATATTTTACTGACCACTTTATGAAAAAGGAAAAAATAGAGTTCAAATATCTAAACTCTTTGATTATTCCTTCGCATATTCACTTTCTATCATCTCAGAGGTAGTTGGCTGAAATATAATTATTATTCATCATCTATGCTGAAAAATTTAAACAGAAGGAGCAAGAGGGTCGTCGTGTCCCCGTCCCGCCCCCACGTCGTCGTGCCCCCCCACCCCCCTGCCTGATTCTAATTACAATTTTAACCACTAGCTGCTGATTCTTTTATGGGTAGTGAGGTAATCCAATCAGGTGGATTGGGAGTTCATGTTAAACACACCACACATAGAATTAAAGTATGACTGATGGGCTTAAAAGCTGTTAATCAATATGTAGAGATAGCGAATTCAATTCCTTTGTGTTTCCCCGCTTCTAAATCATTGTCCAAAGCTTATTGGAAGTTCTCATTCTTCAAGGCAAGGAAATATAGGTGTCAGGCTCCCTTTTACCTCTTTTCCAACTTTTTAAACTGCTGGTTGGCTGAATTAGGTCTGCCTGACTTGTATTTTTTCTTTTTCTTTCTTTCTCTCTTTCTTTCAACCAGAGGCTTTGAGGTAATAGTATATTCACTAGGTATATTCATAGGTCAAGGCATTCCTGGTTTCACTAATGCATTGGTCTACACGATAGTTTCTCTGCTTTCATAACATAGTCAGTCTAAAATACACTGGGTTTATTTCTTGAAGTACCTTTTTTTTTTTTTTTTTTTTTTTTTTTGTGGCATGCGGGCCTCCCTCCTCTGCGGCCTCTCCCGTTGCGGAGCACAGGCTCCGGACGCGCAGGCGCAGCGGCCACGGCTCACGGGCCCAGCCGCTCCGCGGCACGTGGGATCCTCCCAGACCGGGGCGCGAACCCGGTTCCCCTGCATCGGCAGGCGGACGCGCAACCACTGCGCCACCAGGGAAGCCCTTGAAGTACCTTTTTAACTGATACCTTCAGAAGCATGAAAGTAGCTAATTACCTCTACCTGGAAGGCCATTAAGAGTCTACCTGCATGAGGGACAGGTAAGAGTAGCTAAACCACTTATAAATTAGCAGCTTACCCAGCATGTAAGCACCAAGGAGGGGATGAGGCACATAAGAAATTAAAACCCTCCCCAAGTCTGAAGTATGTTTTCCTTTGAGAGTGTTGCTGGTTTTGGATGGCGCTATATATGGGGTTTTCAGCTGCACATTCTCTCGTGGTGCTTGTAAGCAAGCCATATAATTTGGAGACATCTTAAAAGAGATCCTATAGAAATAAATGGGCTTTTTTTTTTTTTTTTTGGATCAGCACACTCTCATTTTTCCTAGGATTCAAAATTAATGGGGTTTGGGGGAGGTGGGGTCCAGACGGCTTTTGAGACATGGAAGAAGAATTTTGGTTTAGAGGGTTATTTTCTTTGTGATGAATTACTGATGTTTTAAAAGATTGGGGGTGAGAAAGAAATCTTAGAATGAAAGAAAAATTAGCCATTTTAAGCAAAGGTTTTTTTGGTTTTTTTTTCCTCCTAAGATAGGTTTAGAACACCAGTTTTAGTTCAGTGGGTTTCAGTTAGAATATAGAATCTGTCACATTGTTGCAATGTCTGTAGAAAAGCCATGCAATTCCTCATCATCTTCAGAAAAGTGAACACATACAGATTGACTTAAAATACAAGTTTATTCTCACTACTGTTCAGTGATTTTTAATTAAAGTGTGTGGCCATAAAGTGTTTTGTTTGTGATCATTAGTTCATTCTGGTTTGGTCTCTATCTTTCAATTATTTCCACATGCTTGCCTTGAAGCATGAGCTTCACCATTGCCTAGGTGCATGGACTGACTCTTGACAGATCTACCATCCTGCCCTGCCTGTACTTCCACACCCAAACCCATCCCCGTTCTCAAACATGTCACATGTCTATTTGTTTGACCCCAACTTCCATTTCGGACCTGAACTCCCTCCCATTAGGTATCATAAAAATCACACAACTTTTGCACTCAAGATTGAATGGAACACCCCCATCCTGCCATAGACCTCAGCTAGCTTGTGGTACCCACAACCTAGCATGGACAGACTTGAAGAATTTGTGCCTCTTTTCAAGGCAATGGGAAGGGTTATGGTGGCTATATCTATGATTTTATATGATACTTAGATATTGCTGCTCATAACTATCATGTATGAAAAAATACATGACAGAAGATAAATAAATATATATATATATATATAGCAGAGGATGATGGGGGTAAAGAAAGCGCTGCTCTGAGATCTAAGTCTGACATTTACTGTTACCAAGGTCTCCATTCTTCCCTATGAAATGAGCATTTTCCAAGCTTATAATAGCTTGTTCAGTGTTTACTTTGGGTACTGGTTTTTCTCATTTTATTCTCAAAACAATTCTGTAAGGTATGTACCATTTTACAGATAAGGAAAATAAAACTTAGCAAGTAAGCAACAGAGCCCAGACCTAATTCATGACCTCATGTATATTCTTAGACAACGTACTAGATTCCTTCTGGGCTAAAGGAAAAAGAAGCAGTTAGTGCATCATACTTAGGGCAGATTTAAGGACATTAAGAAAAAATGGAGAAGCTTTTATTTGGAGAGATGGTTCTCAACCAGTCTGATAGACTATCTCTAAGACCCCATCTAGAGGGAAAAGGACTAGCTGCAAACAGATGATAAAAGGGCCATTTGAAGGAGGAATGTCATGAGATTTAGGATGTAAGTGATGCAGTTTCAGAGACCCAGTGACTAGTGAAGTATCAGAAGTGGGGGATGAAATTCTCTCCATTTACACACGGAATTCAATAGCATCCGAGGAGAGTCTGAAGGACCCCCTCCCAGGACCACAGCAAGGCCAGTATGGAGGGGTTTCATCAAACGACTTCTAGTCTGTGGGCTTCAGTAAGGACATCAAATGAAAGAAAAAGAGCAGGCATTTCTGAATACATGTGACATAGCCCCAGAGTACTCTCAGAAATTACTGGTGTGATTTAGTAGGAGAGCTGATGTGCTATAGTCACGTAGGTAGGGGCCACAAGCAAGCCAAATTTGGTAATTATGTTACTATGACCCCACTGACACGATACTCAAGCTAGGAATGGTATGTCTGGGGATGTTCCCTCTTCTCTCTTTTTCTTTAAATATGTACAGTATAATATAATATTCCCTCTAATAATACTTTTCAAACGTGGATGAAATTCCTAATGCAATGCAAATTCCAGTGTAAATGAATGCTATTTCCCTTTGCATTATACTGAGAGAAACGTCGTAAACACTAACACTTTATTAATTTCCATTGAATGGTGATAATATATGCCTGTTAAGTGGCTCTTTTTTGGGATTAAATCATTTCCTTTAGGTGACCTGATTTTGTTCTCCTATCACAAATGATTCACAAGGAAAATTAAAGATGCTACACAAGGTCCCTTATGTTGCCTAGTTCCTATGATATTAAGAGCTGCCACCTTGAAATTAACATGCCACATGAAGGGTTCAGTCCTCCCAGTACGTCAAGTAACTATTTCTTGAATCATTAAGTGGTACATAAGAGAGCTGAGAACTACAGTTCAATTTCCCACAGTACCTGATGTATTTGAGAGGTGGTGAATGTTAATGCATCTGTATCTGTACAAGTGCCTCCTTATCTTCTATACCCTCTATTTCTGCTCTGCCAGAATCAGGCCACCATCTCTTCAAACTCTACCTCTAACCTGTGTATCAAGTACTCATGAAAATTGATAATCTGGCAAAAGGCAAACAACCTCTGCTCTAAGATCAGATTCTTTCTGTATTTCTCTTTGGTTTTGCTAATGCCTCAAAACCCCATAGTCCCCTGTCCTCTGGGTCTTGCTTGCCTTTGAGATCAGCATGGTGCTCAAGGCTGGCTTAACTCTTAGGGGTCAACTAACTCTCAGATCATCAAACACTGTGTCCGATCTTTCCCCGCTTGATGAATGAACTTGGATTTTCCATTTGCCTGCTTTGACTGTGGAGGTGGACCTGCTAACTCAACCCTAAACTCCCACTCCCAGCCTTGTTGAATGACTTCTCTTCATTTCTTCCCAAACGAGTCACCCAGAAAAGAAGCCAAAACAAAGACATTCATAATTTAGGTTAAACCAACACTATGAATTTGAAACTTAAAAAAAAAAAAAGCAGAACATGAAATAACAGCCTTAAAGAACAGTCAGCAACACTTCCTGGCTCTGACTTTCTCTTGTTTGTTAATAAGCATTACAGTAACAGCTGTCATATTTCCAGTATATACATGTACGAGCAGGGTCTGGAATTTATCATACATAACCTCATTTAATCCTCTCTTCCATCATGCTACGTAGGTATATGTAATCTTACGTTACAGATGACAAAATTCTCTTTCTTTCCCCCTACAAACAGTAAGGAAAGCAATCAATTCTTCCCCCCTACAAACAATAAGGAAAACTTGTCACATGGCACACTTTATGTGCTATCTTCAATTAAACTGATTACAAAAATAGGTGTCTTCATATACCAAGAGATATTGCAAAATCAATAAGGAAAACATCTCCCAAAATTCACCTGGTGGAGAGGAGCGCTCTCCCATTTTACAGCATCACACAGCCCATCTCTAAGGATTTGGTCTGATGTGACAGGATTGCTCTCTTACCTAACCCCAAAGTCATGTGTCAGTTAACTAACTTTCAGTCTCTTGACCAGCAAAAAAAAGCTGACGGTTTTATCCACGGCTGTTTCAGCCAATCTGACTTCTTTCTCCTTAGCCTTCCAAACTTTTTTCTCAAAGGCTCAAAATTGGACTCCAGGAAAGAAATGAGCAATGGGCATAATTTAGGTTGTGGATTATTAGGCAGGTTGGAAATAATTTCAACTCAAATTGAAAGCAATAAACATTTCAAGAGGAATTCATATTAAGAAATCAAAATCTGAAAAATCTAGAAGGCTAGTTTTGCTCTAGAATAACTGGGTTTTCTTTTTTGGTTAGAGCAGTCATAGGTAGCACTCATTGTAGGGCCAAGATTTCTGTAGTTGGAAGACATATATTGGGTAAAATCTCCTCGTGCATCCTCCCAAATCTCTCTAAGGGGGTTCAGACCTCAGGACTCAAAAGACTGGAGATTCTGTTGCCTAAAGAGGCCTGAAGGAGAAGAATAACACAGTCTTGATCTTTCCATGGAAGAAAGAATCAGGGCGGTGTTTTTGGAGTAGCCTAATGCTGTGACTTTTCTTCCTGGAATTATTAGTGTATTCCCTTTCCATCTACTGCTCTCAGAACATTAGCCTGATTTTTTTCCCCTTGAGTTCTAATCATGGCACCATGGTCATTATTTCTTATAATTTAAGAAACAATATTAAAGCCTTTCAGCAGGTGACAATTCCAGGTGAGCAGCAAGCTCTGAAGCCAAAATATCCTGAAAGGATGCAATCCAATAAAATGCTCAATAAATTCTGGTAAATGCTTGATCTTAAACTTATTAGTATACGTTCTAGGTATATGAGATTCTAGGTATATGAGATTTGTATAAATTACATGACATCATAATTTATATAAGGTGAACTTTTCTTTTTTTAGATTTCTAGGACGAGAAGGGAAAACTGGGATGATGTTTTGCTCTGCTGGAGCCCATGTTGAGTCCTCTGAGTCCCAGACACCCAGTTGCTGGGGCTGAAGGCAGCCCCTGTGGGTGTGTGCATTGTGAGTGATGCAGCCTCGAGTGTGTGGCTGGCTGGGTGTAGGGGAAAATGAGATCCCTCCCCTGTGCTATGAAAAGTCCCTTGACCAATCTCAGGACAAAGAAAAACTCAAAGGGCATCAGCTAAGACCCAAGGGACAAGGTAGAAAATAAAGAGGAAGGCAGTGGAGGAGATTGAACCACATAAATTCTGCTTCCCCACCTCCTTCAGACCTGCACTCAGCCCCTTGGGTCACATCTCCTAAAGTAGTTGAGAACTATTTTAGTCTAGGATGGTCATGGGACCATCAGTTACCTTCCCAGCCTCCACTCTTCCCTCTCCCCTGATAAGAGGGACCGGAGATGAACCCCATAAATCTGTTTTTATTTCTTTCTGTGTATTCTAGCTGACCTCAGCGACCGATCACAGTGGTTACTGGCAGTAACTGTTGTGGGTTAAGGAGAAAGTTTTGGCACCCCAGCCATCTCCCCCAAGCCTGTAATTCCATTATTTCAGTGTGTATTTAGATTAACAAGCAAGAATTACTCTAGTAATTAATAAAGCACACTGCTATGTGAATTCATCAAGTTCTGTACGTAGATGTATACACACACACACACACACATCCAGGAAACCATCACTATAATCAAGCTATTGAACGTATCCATCACACCCAAAAGTTTCCGAGTGCCCCTCTGTAACCCTACCCTCCTCTCCTACAGGCCTGCCTTCCTCCACTGATCTGCTTTCGGTTAGTATAGATTGGTTTGCATGTTTAAGAGTTTCATATAAGTAGAATCATAGTGTATTCTCTATTTTGCTCATTTTCCAGTGCCTTCAAATAGTTGTTTTTAAATATTTTGTCTAGAGTTTCTAATTGTGATGTCCTGTTGGAGAGCTGACAATCTGTCATTACCGAAAGCTGAACTCTAGCAGAACCGTTTTGATGACAAAACCCAATGACATGATGTTTGCCTTGATAACGTTCATTTAAGGAACGGTAGTGTGATTTTATCCTGATAACTATGGGTAGTTGTTGACAAATTTTAGACATTATTCGCATTTGTGTTTTCGAAACACATCACTCTGGCAGCATGGAGAGACAGATTGAAGGCCAACTCTCAGTCTGGTCTCTGGGATAGCACTATTCTTCTTAGCGTAGCCCTCCTGAGCAGCGCCTGCTGAACAACCGCTACGAGCATCCTCAAAGCACTTTAAACTCATCGTGTCCAAAACTAACTCGTTAGCTTTTCCTCAATATTCTATCAGTTGGTTTCCGTGGCCATCTATCCAGCCATCCGTGCTGTAAACCAAGAGAGCATTCTTGTCCCAACCCCTTCCTTTATCATCATACCAAATACAGTAAGAGACTGTAGAAACTTTATGGTTGCTAGTAATGCATTTTAAATGTGTTTTAGGGGGAATTCCCTGGAGGCCCAGTGGTTAAGATGGCTCTTTCACTGCCGTGGGCCTGGGTTCGATCCCTGGTCAGGGAACTAAGATCCCGCAAGTCCTGCGGTGTGGCCAAATAAATAAATGTGTTTTAGGGTTCAGAGGTATCGTGAAAACAAAAGGCCAATGGATGACTCCACAGTTAGGGGAAGGGAGTGAGTAAGAAGACTGACTTTATCACATGGAACGGATTGTGAGATGAAAGATTTAAAGAAGAAGAAAAAAAACCCCACACGTCTCAGTTCCTGGGACTGGGAACTCTAGCAAGGAAAAGTAGAGGATTGGGGCATATCAGCACTGTCCAAAGACCATGGTCCCAACAAGGAAAAACCCCCAAGTGGGCAGGGATATGTCAGACAGAGAGAAGAGTGTACACAAAGCATCAGGATGAAAAAAATGTAAGTCTAGGAGCACGGGAGGAATGTGAAAGAAAAAGAGAGAAGAAACCCAAATGCTAATAGTACATTATAAGGGATGTAATATATTTTCCGTTGAGGCAACAGGTTACCAACAGATTTTTAAATGAGAGAGATTAACTTGTCCATTGGTTGTCATTTGATTTTGATTTTTATCTTTTATTAATGAAGATAACCTTGTAGGTAATTCATAGGGCTGAATGTGGTAGGTAGAAAGACCAAAGTGTTAAGAACACTGTCAGAGGGCTCTTGTAATCGTCCATGAGAGAAGGTACTGCTGTCTGAACTGCCTCAGTGGTAATGAAGCAAAGAGAAAAATCCAAACCAGTGTTAGCAATCGTTCTGAAGTACAATTGAAAAGTGATAAACACAAGTATTAAGAAAAGAGAAAGAAGAAAGATGACTTCAAGTGTTCTGGTTTGCATAATTAGTAGAAGGATACTTCATTTATTAACTGAAATAAAGTTATGTCTGTATATCTACTATCAAAGAAGATTAATAAGATTTAGAGAAAAGGATAAGAGATTGCTTTGTATATATTGTAAAGGCTGGTGATGACCTTCATTTACTGGTTGAATCTGAAGCCAAGACAAGCAAGTATGTTTATCATGTCCTCAGCGTCTGTCAATAAGAACCAGAAAGTTCACCTTGTGTAGCAACTCAGATAAACTGGTTGTGCCTTCCTAGAAGCCACACTGAGTCTGAATTTACTTCCCGATTTAGTGGGGACGAATATCATGTTTGGTAACTTCTGTAATGAGTAGAAAGCAGAGAGCAGTGGCATGCGTCTCTGTTCTAGATGGGCATTACAGCATCAGGAAGAATAGAGGAAGAAGAGAAGAATGCTTAGGGCAGAATTTTTGGAACATCAATTATTTCAAGTGATCGACAGAAGAGGAGATGGAGAAGAAAAGGGCAGACAATAGAAATTAATGGAGAATTTTGTTTAAAAAGCCAAGGAAAGATTTTTTTCCTAGACAAAGGCAGGACTAAAAATATCAAGTAGGAAGAATTTGTCACTGGCTCTGACATGAGACCACTATGGCCCTAGAAAGAGTTTACGTTCCAGCTCTAAAAGTCTGTGACTATTCTAAGCCATCCATGCTTAAGAGAATCCCCCCCCCCACTTCCTGTTTTCCACAGGAACCTGTCACTGGATCCCTCCAAGACTTCTAAAATTAGAACAGGAAGCTACAGGAAAATTAATTCCAAGTGCTAAATAACTATTTCTATTAAACTTTGAGGATGAAATCCACTTCTCAACTTACGGAGAGACACTGGACGAGATCAACATTGCATCTTCAGGTTTGGAGATAATGTGAATATGTAAGTATGGTGAATGCTCTTTGTGAATAACAATGAATCATCAGTAACCTTTGTGCAATATACATTGTTCTATAAGTAATAGGGAGTTAGCAAAGAATCAGATGTTTTCCCTGCCATTGGGAAGTTTACATTGTAGATGCATGATAGTTGAAAGAAAGGATGTTTATAGAGAAACTCATACATTGGATAATTTTATATAAAGCTTAGATAACATAAAAGAATTAAATGAGCATAGGAAAATGTGCTTAATGAGAAATTGGTTTCTACTATTAAGTAGTTAACTAGATTTCGAAGAAAAAAAGGTCTGGGGATTAGGTGTCAGAATTAAATCAAAAAAATAGAAACCAGAAAGCAGAATTTAATGCGGAGAATTAGTTTTGTAGATGACAGAAGTTGAGAAGCCAAGCCCGAGGAGGGGACATCAGTGAGTTATTCAGAGACTGGAGAGACCAAAGTGAAGAGACAATATTCTTGGACTCCTTGAGTCAGGGACCTCGCAGTAGCCAGAACTATGGTATAACCATCCGGGAGGAGCTTAAGTCATGGAAGAGATGGAGTTTTTGCCAGGTCACATCACCTGCAGCAGGGCGGAGGGGAAAGGGCAAATACTCTGGCTGCTTCTCCCTCACTCTTCTCCCCAATTCCCACAACCTCCCGGCCCACAGTCCCCACCCTGCTACCTGAATCCAGCCAGAAGCCAGTTGTGCAGCAACCCACAGTGTACAGCCTTCTAGAGATACAGCAGCAGCCTGGGGAAGGGCCAGAAATGGAAGGCCGATAGGCTCGGGACCAACACGGAGAACAGGAAGGGGAAAATTCAGATACGAGGCTTTGCATGTTTGGTTCACATGCTATTTGCTAGAGAAATGCACCTGAACCCGTTCAGAGCCGGCACTTCCTGAATTAGAATACTGTAGCTGCTACAACAAATAGGCCTCAAATTGTGGAAGGAATGGTTGAAAAACAATAAAGGCGTGTTACTTGTTCAATGAACGGTACTAAGCAGTGAGTACGTTCACAGGGCATTTATGCTCTGGTCTCCTTACTGAAACTCACGTCCCCAGAAGCTCTGCGATCTTCAACACGTGGCTTCCTGGGTGGGCCTGGGGGCTGGGCCCCATGCTGTCAGCCAGCAAGAAGCTGTGCACGTGGGACAGCTCTCATGGGACAGGTCTGGAAGCATGACTCATCATTTTCATTCACATCCTACTGTCTAGAACTTTGTCATGTGGCCACATCCACCTGCAAAGGAGGCTGGGAAATGTAGTTGATGGGTGGGCTTGGGGGTCAGGGAAGAAATTGGATTGGGGGGAGTAATTAGCAACCTCTGGGCCATGTATTTTTATAACAAATATTTCATGATTCTCCCATTATACATAATGTAATTTACATGTACAATTTTAAAATCCCCTAACTGTATTATAAAGGTGATATAAAAGGTAAGTGATGATATCTCCATATATGAATGCATCCCAGGGCCACGCTAGAAGACATAATAAAGCAGTCAGATGTCTGCATCTAGACAGATCTGCCTTGTGCAGCCTGAAGCAGGGGTATTTCCCCTGTGACTCAAGGGCCACAAATGGCACTGCTGCAAGTGACATGATTTTTTTAAGCGATGAACAACTTTTGATAAAGCTCTAAATAAAACAAAGCAATTGTTCTATTTATAGAGTAGTCTCATTCTGATCATTTTCGTGTTTATTAAAAAGGTTCCAAAGTATTCTGTGTATATATGTAAAATGGCCTGGAGTCCGGGCTAAGATAAATATCAACACATTTATATAAATATAATATATAACATAAATATCATAAATAATTACATACATTTATTTATTTATCCTATTTGAATGTCCAGTGAGACTTCTGAAAGTCACAAGAGCTGAGGGACAATTCTCTGTGGAGGACTATTCTGGGTCCCTCCTATTATAAATATCAGCGGCATGCCCATCCCTGTGACATAAATATTTCCCCACAAATGTCAAACATCCTCCCTAGTGGGCTGTACTGTCCCCACTGAGAACCACTATGTAGAGGACCTCCGTCTAACCTACATGTCAGCTGAGGTTTTCCTGACTTAGCATATAGATCAGTTACAGACCCCTTTCACAGCCCATAGAAGTTTCCTGTCCTCCAAAGGCTGATGGGAATTTCCAGAGAAAGGGTTACTTTCTCAGTTTACTGCTTCTGCTGAATGAGTCCAGTTTGCGGATCATCGTTCCATCTGTCGGATCCACCTCCGTTCTGTGCTCCTGAACCTCAACTGTAAGTGGAATGTTGTCATGATCTTCAGTTCCCGGAAGGAATCCTCCCCCGTCCCCCTCACATCCTCCCCCGCACCCACCATCACACACACAAAGAATGCAGCTGTCTTTGAAACAGATGTGACTGGAGGTTTGGTAAACCACCCTGCTAAGACACAAACAAATTTATGAGCTCTTAGGACTGGAAATGCTATTCTAAAAGTTCAGCATCCATCCTCAGTTCTTTCTCTTCTTTCTGCTTTCACCACTCATAATTTACCATTCATTTCTAATGCAGAACAATTTGATAAGAGTGGTTTTGTGTGTGAATGTGTGTGTCTGTCTGTCTGCCTGCCTCTGGCTAGTCACACCCTCACTTTTGTATCACGGTGACTCACAAGGGTACCTTCTAGTCCTTACTATTAAGAATAACTACCTCTCTGGTATTCCTATTTACAGAAGGATTATGTTCAAATCTATATCTTCATTTGACTCATTGAACAAAGCTGCCAATTTCTAGAAAAGTATCCATTGATTTAAATGCCTTTAAGGCCAGGTCTGTCATGCAGGTGTGTTCAGTTGTGTGTCTACAACTCAACAGGGTGTGATGGTCACCGTGCAGAAAGGAAGGAAGTGCTCTGCATTCATACCCAGAGGTATTAAAGTGAAATTGATTGAAAAGTCTGTACTCACCACAAATTTATGTTCTCTTTGCTGTAACTTTTACTTGTTTCCTACACATATAAACATAACACTAGATACGATTCCTGTTAATACTAACAGATTATGAAATTGGAGAACCAAGACGATGCTACGGCTGAATGATGACCGGAAGACAAGGAGTCTAAGCCTAATGCTACGGCTGAATGATGACCGGAAGACAAGGAGTCTAAGCCTAACATAAAAGGGTCTTCAGGCTCCGAGTGCACCCAGGAAAACCTTTTCGTAGTTATGCCTCCTGGAAACACTGGGTTGATGGAATGAGGGTGAAGTCATTTCCAGATTTCAGATTCCTAGGAAAATTTATGGAATATGGAAGTAGCAATTTAGAAGTAGATCGTGTTATTTTCCAATTTCACCCTAAGAAATAAGTTACAATAACACTTTATGGAGGCTAAGGCTGTCATCCTAAATGTGTTATAATATCTTTTCAGCTGAAATGCATCCTGTAATAATAAGAATAAATTTTAATAAGACACAGGAAGAGTGAACCTGAAAATTTGACCTTCAATTTCTAATTTGGAGATATTTCCCAAGAGCTCTCATCAGGTAATCTTATAATCTTTTGGTGAACTCTAGGTAACTACGGCATTTATCACTCACCTACTAACACTAGAAAGATCTCTAGTTGCATCTGGGAACACTCAATATGCTGTCACCACAGTTAGATCACACTTAGCTCTCTCTGATATCCAGCATCTGAATTCAAGCCAAATATTCACTTAGGAATATCCTAGGCATCCTCACCTCTGTGTCAGGCTTAAGTCCTACGAGAAGTCCAGAAAAGAAAAGAATAAAGCATCAACAAGCCATTTTTACCCTGGATCCATGGTTAGACCACCTGAAAGACCAGTGATATTTAAGGGGTCAGCAGAACACTTCTGCTGTTGTTGGTGCCAGTGCCAGGGGACCCCAGAAAAACGCACTTTGCCTGGACTATGGGAGGTCTAGGGTAGTGTGGGGAGATATATGGGAACTGAGGCTGGAGAAATAAATCAAGATTAGAATCTGAAGCCCTAAGAATGCCAGGCTAAGGAAACCGTGAGCTACTGGGAGTTTTTGAACTTAAAGTACTCATGACTAAAGCTCTGCTGTAGAAAAAAAAAAATTAATCTAAAATGGATGTTAGTGATAGACCAGCCTTTCACATTGATAAAATTATCAGAATTGTTTAAATGTTTGCATTTTGACTGTGCACTGTTTTTTAATTATACTTAACTGTAGAGAATTATATTTTAACCCTCAAAATTATTCCAGAATGAGCCAGCGTAAAAATGGGATTGAAAGACTCAGAAAGAGTTGCTTTCAAATTTTCTCTTAAACAAAAAAAAATCTCACCTATACTCCTTGCTTTAGAACTTTGGGGAGATATAAAATTCTTTCTGAAACTCTATCATAAACATGTCACAGATGACAATTTTCATAGCTTGTCTGCTGAAATCTGTGAAATTCTAAAGTAAATACTTACCAATTTAAATGTACTCTACCTACTTCCAAAAAGGATGTAAGATGGCTTAAATTGGAATGGAGCTTTAGCAAAACAACAAGTAAGACATGGTTTCTTCAGAAGTGTTACTTACATGAAAACTTTCTGAACTATTTGTGATGCAAGGGACACATCCACAATGTTCAAATACTAGAACAATAGGGGAAAAATCAATCTCTTATTAGCTAGATATAAATTAGGTCAAAGGAAGCATGCTTTATGTTTTAGTTTCAGCTTAGATTTCATTTTTTTTAAAAACTGAGATTCAAAACCATGTGTGACATATCTAGGACGAACACACATATACAAACAATGATTTTATTATCCTGCATCATTTCCCCAGGAAGAGTCACAGAACGTATTACATATCTTTAAAAGAATGAAGCTATTCAGAATTGATCTCTTTAGGCTAATATGGATTGGCACAGTATGTCAGCACAAATCCTATCATTTGGGGAAATCTCAAGATAATACAATAATTTAACTGCATGTTCTATAAAATTTCAAATGTCATTTTCCCAATCTTTGAGCACTGTTATGCTCCTTTCAAGTCCTTGTCTTCACATCTCTGAGTCTGTAGCCCTCACTTTCTCTTACTTTTGATCCATCCCTTTCTTTCTCCCTCCCTCTTTGCGATCTTTTTAAGCCTTTTCTTCTTTGAAATGAGATTGGGAAGCAGAGGCAGCCAGAAGAAAATACACAGTTTGTTTTCTTCTAAATATACTCAAATTTCTATTCAAAATAATGGCTTCCTTCTATAATTATTTTAGAAGCAGTAAGCTGACTCACAAACCACAGCTAATAACAAAAGCAACTCAATTTAGTCCTTTCTAGTAACTGCCTAAGGCCCTGGCTAATGGTGAGAGAAAGCCACAAAGAATGTTCCAAAGGGGGAAAAAGAGCTACAATTAAATAGCTTTTGTTAAGCCAATGTTTTAAAAGGCATATACTACAGTTATAAGTGGGCCGAAGTTGGCAAGAGTTTAGAGGAGAAGGAATGGAGAAGGTCATTCTCCATCTCTTTCCTCACACCCTGCACAGAAAACAGTGCTTATCTGAACTGATAAAAGCCAGAGAGGCTGATTGGTCTATAGTACTGGGAATAGAGCTTACAAAGGAGTTAAACTGTTAGCAGTATTTGTAGTTTCATAGACTGTCTCTAGGACACACAAGAAACGGATAACCCCAAGAAACAGAACTGGTGTCCTGGGGAGATTTCGATATATTTTGAATTTCATAACATGTGAATGTCTGGCCAATGTGACCTTAAATATACATCTACAGATTCTTTGATACTCTTCTCCTCAAGAGATGGTACTTAACTCACTTCTCCATGAGTGTGGGCTGGACTTTGTGATTTGCTTTTATCAATTAAAAGATGCCAGAAGAATGGGAATGTCACTTCTAATATTAGCTTATAAAAGCCTGCAGCTCCTGTCTCGAGCATTCTTTTCCTTTCCTCTTGGGAATCACTCACTGTAGAGTTCTCCAGATGCTGTGAGGTGTGAGCAGGCTAAGAGGCCCACTCAGAGTCACCTGAAGCCTCCTCTCTTGATAGTCACTGGAGAGAGCTTAGAAGTAGATTTCCCAGCCCCTTCAGGTACCCTCAGCCCAGGGTCAACGACAGGACTGCAAGAGCCATCCAGCTAACCCCTCCCAGTTTTCTGACCTTGAGAAGATTTGAGATAATAAATGTTTGTTGTGTAAACTGCTAAATCTTGGAGTAATTTGTTATGCAACAATAGGTGACTAATACAATTACCAGTCTGAAAATACAAACACACGCATTAGTTAGTTAATTAGTTAAATGGAAATGGAAACACATATTCCTGAGTTCTCTTTGGTCTAACTTACTTCTACTGCACTTGAATGATAACAGCAATGAAACTACTCCCGAAGGGGAGGTGATCTGACTGTTTCTCTTGTCTCAGTCCCTTTCCACTCTCTCCCAGCAGGTAAAGAACACAGGGCTGCTCTGAGTCTGATCTCTCAAATTACTTTCTTAGTTGGGTCCCTATGTGCCTCCCAGTTGATTATGATTGCACATAGGTTACTTGACAAAATGGTCTCTTTCCTGCATTTGAAAAGATCTGATGACACTGTAATGGGTTTTCTCCACTTGTGAAATTGAAATTAATGAAATGAAATAGTGCTTGAATTTATTCATGTTGTGGCATGTACGAAGAGCTTGTTATTTTTCAATACTGGATAATAGTCCATTTTATAAACATACTACAATTTACAAAGTCATGTATTGAAGAGCATTGGAGTTATTTTTTGTTTGGGGCTATTGAAAATAATGTTACGGACATCCGTCCGCCTCTCTTTTACTGTACACAGTATATATTGCTGTTGAATATACACTTAGGAAAGAAATCGCTGCATCAAGGAGAGTGTGTATATCTACAGTTTTAGCAGATACTGCCATGATTTTAACGTTGTTAAATAAATTTTTACTCCCCCTAGCAATGTACGATCATTCTTGTTGGTCCCATATCCTGATAAGATATTGCTATTGACAGTCTTTATAACTTCAGCCATTTGGGTAGATTTATACCAGTACCACATTTTGGTATTAATCAGCATTTTCTTGATGACTAATTGTGGTTGAGCACCTTTTCATATGTGGCCATTTTGATGTCGACTTTTGTGAAGTGAATGCTTTTTCTATTTTATTTATTAGATTGTTGGTTATTTCTTATTAATTTGTAAGGGTTTCTTCTGGACAGGAGATCTTTGGTGGACATATGCATTCCAGACGTATTTCTCACTCTGTGGTTTGCATTTGCAGTTTCCTAATAGTGTTCTTTTGATGAACAAAATTCTTAATTTTATTGAAGTAGAATTCTCCAATCTTTTCTTTATGGGCAAGTGTGTTTTTTGTCCAGTTTAAGAAATTTTACCCACCCCAGGTCATGAACATATCCTTCTAAGTTATTTTCTAGTAGCTTTGTTATTGTAGATTTTATATTTAGGTCTATAGTTCATCTGGAATTTCTTTTTCCAATGGAGTAAGGTAACATCAAAGTTCAATTCCCTTATGGATAGCCAATTTACCCAGCATCATTTATTAAAATAACAATTCTTTCTTCACTGCATTATAGTAGCAACTTCATCAAAATTCAGATGACTTTATATATATTTTTGGACTGTATTCTGTTCTGTTGGTCCATCCGCCTGCCCAATGTGCTTACCATACTGTCTTAATTACAATAGTTTTTTTAGTAAGTCTCCATATCAAGTAGAGTAAGCCTTCCAAATTCTTTCTTTTTATTCAAATGTTTTTTGAATATTCTTGAAACTTCGTTTTCATACTAATTCAGAATCTTATTTTTTTTTTTTTTTTTTTTTTTTTTTTTTTTTTGCGGTACGCGGGCCCC
>NC_041228.1:71158554-71164144 GCF_002837175.3 Physeter macrocephalus
GTTGCGGAGCACAGGCTCCGGACGCGCAGGCTCAGCGGCCATGGCTCACGGGCCCAGCCGCTCCGCGGCATGTGGGATCCTCCCGGACCGGGGCACAAACCCGCGTCCCCTGCATTGGCAGGCGGACTCTCAACCACTGCGCCACCAGGGAAGCCCGGGAATCTTATTTTTTGAAGCTTATTATTTCCCAACAACAAAAAAAATCTTTTAGAATTTTTATTGGAATGGCAATGCATTGTTTAGGTCAATTTGTAGAAAATTAGTATTTTTACAGTATCAAATATTCCAACACAAAAATATGGTATATCTTTGTATTTGTTTAGGTTTTTGTAATTTCTTTCAATAATGTTCTGTAGGTTTCAGCACATAAAATATTTTTCTTAATTTTTTCCCTAAGTACCATTTTAAAATTCCAGGTTTATTAACACTTCTTACTAGTACCTAGAAATACTTTTAATTTTTGCATATTAAATGTGCATCTAGCAGCTTTGCTAACTTCACTTATTGATTCTAATAATGTCTCTGTAGAGTCTTCAGATTTTCTACATACACTATCTTGTTGTCCTGAATCATGACACCTCATTTCCTCTTTTTAGCCCTTATACACGTTATTTATTTGTGTTATCTTATTGCAATTGTTAAGACCTCCTGTCTTAACATAGACCATAGGACGATAAGGAATCGAAGTGGTTTAAAGAAATCCTCATAATTCAATATGCATATAGAACTCCTGGAGATCTTCTTAAAATGCAAATTCTAAGGGAGTAAGTCTGGAGTGGGGCTTAGGATTCTACATTTTTAACAAGCTCCCTAGTGATACACATGATGTCAATCTACAAACCTTACTTCAATTAGCAAAGATGTAGTGAATATCCTTGTCTGATTCTTCATAAGCACTTAACATTTCAACTCTGTCTGAGGTGTGCTAGAGGGGTTATCTGTTTTTGCAGATATCATGTATCAGATTATGAAAATTTTGCTTCTACTTTATTTGTTAAAATTACTAACAAATATTGAATTTTATAAAATTATTTCACTTTTAATGAAATCATCGTATGTTTTTTCTGAAGTATTCTGTTAATGTACTGAATTACATTGATTGATTTTCAAAAGTTAATCAATCTTGCATTCCTGAAATCAGCTCAACTAGGTCATGAAATATTATTCTATTTATTTATTGCTGGATTCAATTTGCTAATATGTTGTTTGAGACTTTTATGTCTATGTTCATAAGTGAGGCTGGAATGTAATTTTCATTTCTTTCAATATACCTGTCAGGTTATGGTATTATGATCACATTGATCTCATAATTCAATTTTGGAATGTACCCTCTATTTTTATCCCCTGGAAGAATTTGTATAAGAATGATTTTATTTCTTCCACAAATATTTGAAAGAATTTAATGATGAAATAAATCATCTAGGCCTGGAATGCTCTTCTTATAGAGGCTTTTAACTAGGGATTCAATTTATTAGATAAAGAGCTTTCAGTTTGTTTTATTTTGTCTTCTATCAACTTTGGTAAATGCTATTTTTCTAGCAAATTTTTCTTTTATTTAAATTTTCAAATTAAAAACTTTCATAATATCAGTATATACTTATGATCTGAAGAATCTATAGTGGTTCTTTTATTTTTATTCCTGAGATCAGGAATTTGTACTGTCTTTTATTTCTTGATAAATCTTGCCAGATATTCATCAATTATGCTATTCTTTTCAAGTGACTGATTTGCGGTATGATTAATTCTCTCCATTTGTTTGCTTTCTATTTCATTGCTTTCTGTACTGCCTTTATTTCCTTCCTTCTATTTTATTTGGGTTTTTTTTTTTTTGGCTGCCCTTTTAATAATTTTTTGAGGCAATATTTAGATGACTGAATTTTCACCCTTTTTACTCTTCAAATATAATGCATTTAAAACTACAAATTTCATTCTAATTACCTGTTTAGTGGCCTCTTACAAGTCTTGACATATTTATTGATATATTTATTATTATACAATAAAGATGTTTTCTGTTACCCACTGAGAATTCTTAATTAATATTTTTGTTAACTGCCGCCTCTAATTTCCCTAATCTGCAATATTGGGGGACTTTTAAGTTAAATTTTTGCTGTTGCTTTCAAGATTAATTCTATGATTGGAAAACATACTCTGAGTGATTTTCATTCTCTGAAAGTTTTGGGGATTGGTTTTATGGCCAACATATGGTCAGTTTTGATAAATAGTTTAAATACACATTTTCCTCTCCCAAAACTACCACATTTTTTTTATTGCTACCATGCCTTTGAATTCTATATTCATTTGAGGTCTCAGAACACTACGCTTACATTTTGTTTAGTCAATATTCATTTATCTTTACCCACATAGTTGCCTTGTGTTTTTGTCTAGAATAATTTTTCTTCTGCCTGAAAAGTCCTTTCATTTTTTTCCTTTAATTCAGATGTACTGGCAATGATTTAAATTATGTTAGTGTTTTCTTGTCTGGAAATGTCTATATTTTACTGACACTGTTGAAAGATAATTTTCTAGAATATAAAATTTTTAGGTTGTCATCTATTTTTCTGCTCTTTAAAATTGTCATTCTATTGCAACTGGCATCTACTGTTTCTTATAAAAAACTATTTTTCATATTGTTCCCTCCTTGAAGGTAATGCATTTTATTCACCTCTGGCTTCCTTTAACTTCTTACTTTGCCTTTCTCTTTCAGAAATTTTATTATGACGTGTCCAGGAATGGTTGGTTTGTCTTTATTCTACTTGAGGTTCATATTTCTTTGTGAATTTATGAGTTGATTTCTTTTCTCAGGTTTGGAAATATGGTTTTGCATTACCTTTTCAAATATTGCTTCTGTCATACTTTCTCTTTCCTGCCTTTCTAAGGCAGTTGAACATATATTAGACCTTTTCACATTTCTATTATATTTCTTATGCCCTTTTACAAATTCTCCAACCTTTTTGATCTTCATGTTTGAGTCTGGATATCGTCTACTATCCTGTCTTCAAGTTTACAAAACCACTCTTCTTCTGTGTCCAGTTCAAACCCATTTACTAGTTTTTAATTTTCATTACTGCATTTTGTGATTCTATAATTTCCATTTCACTCTTTTTCTGGACATCAGGCTTCCAGTGAAATATTTCATTGTGTCATTTATTTTCTTGAACATGTACAGTTGTTTTACAGTTTGTGTTTGATAACTTCAATGATTGGGTCATCTGGAAATTTTGTATCAGTTTTCTTTCTCTTGACCATTTGGGATGCCTATAATTTTTTTTTGACTGAATGACAGATATTGTACAAGAAAAACTGAGAAGGCTCTGTAGGATATATTCTTCATCTTCCGGTAGGCAGCCTGAGTTAGAGCAGATCACCTTAATCTAATGAAAGAATGACTCAACCGAACTGAAGTTTTTTAAGTCACTTTCTACCTCTAGTTCTCCCCTGTTCCCAGGCTTAACTATTCTGTGTCTTAACTGATTGTCTAGGCTCCTTTTTGGCAAGTCCTGAACGCTAGTTCACACACCCTCAGCACTAGAAGACTACTGAAAACTCAGCTCCTGTGCAGTGACTTCTGCTTGGTTTCCTTGTCTATCACTTTGCACAACATTCGAATTTGTCAAATGCCTCTAGCAGGAAAATAAAAGTATCTTGGACTCCTTTCTCTGTGCATTCTTTCTCTCAAGGATCACTGCTCCAGAACTGCCATTAAAAAAGAGAGAAAATTGTCAAATATTGATAATATTTAGAAATTCAGACTCTATGTTGGAAAATAGAAAGAGAGCTTTTAATTGCCTAACATACCAGAAGAACTTGAAAGTGCTTTAGCTTAAATGTTTTCTTTCTATAGAAATCTTTAAATGTTGTCACAAGAATACATATTTCCATTTATCAACAAATAGAGTTTAATATATAGTACTAAACTTAATTACATCTAGGATATACATAATCGATCATACTCCTTAATCAGACATAAACAGAAACCAAATGGTCAAGCAACCGCAAACTCAAAATGAAAAATACGAACGCTGGGGACTTCCCTGGCAGTCCAGTTGTTCCCTGTTCAATCCCTGGTAGGGGAACTAAAATCCTACATGCTGCTCAGCTCGGCCTTGAAAGAAAGAAAGAAAGAAAGAAAGGAAGGAAGGAAGGAAGGAAGGAAGGAAAGAAGGAAGGAAGAAAGAAAAATATGTACACTAAGAAAGAGTCACTGATAATAACTATAAATGGAATATAACCTTTAAAAATTGTAAACCACCATATTCTACACCTGTAACATATAATATTGTACATCAATTATTATAATTCAATTTTTTAAAAAAAGAAAGTCACTGTACCTTGGCATACACAGCTGGTTCTGAGATTTTCAAAGTGGCTGATTTAGACTCACTGACAGATAGCATTTTTTTTACTTCCTTCTATTTTTTGTTTTTGTTTTTGTTTTTATTGAAGTATGGTTGATTTACAGTGCTGTGCCACTCTCTGCTGTACAGCAAAGTGACTCAGTTATACCCATAGAGACATTCCTTTTTAATATTCTTTTCCATTATGATATATCCCAAGAGACTGGATACAGTTCCCTGTGCTACACAGACTCACAGACATAGAGATCAGACTTGTGGTTGCCAAGGGGTAGGGGGGAAGGGAGAGGGATGGGCTGGGGATTTGGGGTTGGTAGATGCAAACTATTACATTTAGAATGGATCAACAAGGTCTTACTGTACAGCAGAGATAGCATTTTTAAAGTTGGCTGTTTTTATTAGCTGAAGAGTAAAGTTGGCATCCTGTTGAGATGAGTTTCAGTGAGGTTTATGGTTGTTCTTTCCATTCCCGGGCTCTTGTCCTATGAGATATTATCCATTTCAAAAAGTTGTGCTATTTCAGCAATTTCTTGTTTAACATTGACAGTTGCCATTTCACAAATATTAGAGAGATTGCAAAGGCCTATAAGATCATTAAATCCATCCCCCTGGCACTGTAGGCGAGGCAAGTGAAGCAAAACTATTTTTTTGTGTGTGGGTTATATTTGGTATGGTCCTTTCTAGTAAAAAATAATATTGAGTAAAATGGGTGAAGGTGCCTAGGTAAGTGAAAAGTTTCTGCAGGAATTTTCATTGTTTCTTGTCTTTCTTTTCAGTCTGAATATCATTAATTATTCAGTGCCTATTTTATATCCCAAATGCATATTTTAAAACAATTTCTGAGGTTTAACTTTTACTTTTCATTTAAAACCCATGATCTAGTTAATTTCAACACTACCAGATAATCTGGGGCTGAGCGGAACCCCGCAGCCAGTAGTCTTGGAAATCTATTACCTCAATGTGTAAAGTGATGAAAAATACATAGACTGCATTACTTTTAATTTAATGATAATTTCACAAATGTCTGGGGTTTTTTTTGCTTGTTTGTTTTTGTTTTTGCTGTACGCGGGCCTCTCACTGTTGTGGCCTCTCCCGTTGCGGAGCACAGGCTCCGGACGCGCAGGCTCAGCGGCCATGGCTCACGGGCCCGGCCGCTGCGCGGCACGTGGGATCTTCCCGGACCGGGGCGCGAACCCGCGTCCCCTGCATCGGCGGGCGGACTCGCAACCACTGCGCCA
>NC_041228.1:71164193-71201530 GCF_002837175.3 Physeter macrocephalus
TACGCGGGCCTCTCACTGTTGTGGCCTCTCCCGTTGCGGAGCACAGGCTCCGGACGCGCAGGCTCAGCGGCCATGGCTCACGGGCCCAGCTGCTGCGCGGCACGTGGGATCTTCCCGGACCGGGGCACGAACCCGTGTCCCCTGCATCGGCAGGCGGATTCTCAACCACTGCGCCACGAGGGAAGCCCAAATGTCTGTATTTTTTCTAACATTTAAAGGTGGTAAAAGTGTTCTGGTTAATATTAAATAGCCAAATATTATTGAATTTAGTCAAATTTACTCTTTCATATTAATGTCCCAGGTGATAATATACTAAGGAAGCATCCATGTATAATTATTCAAATATCAGTGATGTCTATTCATTACATTTAGTTAAAATTAAAATTTAAGCATCTTACAAATATCTACTTAATCAGAAGATATCAGTGAACCTACTTCTTGAGTACAAAAGCATAGCTAAAATATTAAATATTATATTTAACCACAATAAGGATTTCTTATAATTATATAATCACCAAAATATTTTCTGATTTTTGCTTATTAAATACTCAATATTTAATTAATCATCTAAATTACTGTACAGCGTAAGCTTTGTAATACAAATCTGGCCACATATAAATGAATAACAATATCCTTTAAGCAATATCAAAACATTGCCTTTTATGAATAAATTACAAGAAAAAATAGCAAGAAAATATATAGAGAGGGATCTACATATGAACTATGATGGTCATTAATAGCAGCTAGTTCTAAAAGTTTTGCTGTCTACACTCAAACTAGTGAATAAGACAATTTAAGCTATGTCTTTGGAGCCTCACTACATCATTTATTTAATTTTTTATTACATTGTTTAAAAAGCACAAAGAACCAAACATTTTATAACTATCCTTTAGCAGAGCTCAAAATGTTGCAGAATAAATTATGGATCCCACAGTCCCATGCCTCGTGGTAGATATATTCCAAAATGTGGATGAATTGCTGGTACAAAATAATGCAACATTGGGCTTCCCTGGTGGCGCAGTGGTTGCGCGTCCGCCTGCCGACGCAGGGGAACCGGGTTCGCGCACCAGTCTGGGAGGATCCCACATGCCGCGGAGCGGCTGGGCCCGTGGGCCATGGCAGCTGGGCCCGCGCGTCCGGAGCCTGTGCTCCGCAGCGGGAGAGGCCACAGCGGAACCGGGTCCGCGCACCAGCCTGGGAGGATCCCACATGCCGCGGAGCGGCTGGGCCCGTGGGCCATGGCAGCTGGGCCCGCGCGTCCGGAGCCTGTGCTCCGCAGCGGGAGAGGCCACAGCGGTGTGAGGCCCGCGTACCACAAAAAAAAAAAAAAAAAATGCAACATCATAGCACCATACACTCAGGAAACAGGTATTGCCGGCAATCTCAACTACTATGGAGGCCTCACCATAGCATGTGAAGTTCAAAGTCTGGCATAGTTGTGGCTGCTCCCATTTCAGTACCAAACAATGAAATGCCACTTGCAAGATTCCACTCCTGTCCCCCTGCTTTGAACATGTAACCCAGTGTGTTATTTGAATAATTTAACATATCTGCGTTAGTAAAAAGCAAAATTCTCCTGGCAGAACATTTAAAGAATATACATACATGAATCGTTTCCAATAGGGACAGTCCTTCTGCTGTAAGAGTAATTATGTAAATCCACATGTGATATTATGTAATGTTGATATTAAGATTTTATCTTCAGAGATTTTAATAAGATAGAGACTTTTTGGCAGGAGACAATGACAGATGAATAAGTGAGCAAAGCTTAAGGTAAGCCAGTACTCTTGAAGGATAAATATAATAAATAAAACCTTTCCTAACTGAGAGTTGTACAAACATTTCACCATCTGTCCTTGTGGCACTGGATTCTATACTCCCCTTCCTAGGTCCTGGAGACCATGAGATGAGCTGTGTTCCTTCAGTTAGTCTCAGGAGCATGGATTTTTCTCATAATGTGAGCATCTTGCTACACTGAAGGTGACTGTACCTTAAATCTTCTATGTGATGCTCACTCCCCGTGCCTGCCGAAGTGTAGTCTGCTTCAGAAGAACAAACTGGCAGTGCTGGATTTACGGAGAAACTGCTTGTTGATTTCCAGTACGGTGATCTCCTAAAGAACGTCCAAGTGTAAATCCTCTCACACACCAGTGTCATCTTTACTACCCACTCTACGTTCTACATTTCACGTCTACACTTTCTATACTTCTACACTTTTTCTCTTCACTTCATCTTCTCTACCTCCTTATCCTCTATATAAGAAGCATCCTTACTGTGATCCTATGTTAGAATCTTACATTTTTAGGAAATTTTAGATCATCTAATCCTATTCTGTCACCTAAGGAGGATCAAGGGGGATGAAAAACACTTGATTTGCCCAAGCTGCATTTGTTTTAGTAAAGCCTTCACCAGATACAAAGTAGTTTTGATCCCCAAGTCACCGTTTGCTCTATGGCATGTGGTTCTTCATGAAGGACTGTTCCTTCTCAAGGACCGGTGTGTCCCTTCCCAGCTTAATAGTCAAGGGTCACTCTTGTCGTCCTAGAGGTGACATGCCCCTCTTGACCTTCGTGTTGCTCTCCAATTGGCCTCTACACTGTAATGCTGCAAGAAACTCTAGATGTCCTACTTCAGACGAATATGAAAAAATAAGACGTATGTTATACAAAATTGCAGAAATTCAGGATTACATTGTTAAATTTGCTTTATACATTTAGGAGACCACAACTTTGAACGTTAGAATGCTGGATTAGGAATCAAGACTCTAGTTTGGGGCTTGCTTCTAAGTACCTTTGCAAGTGTGGGTAAATTTCTTAATCCCTCTGTTTCTGATTTGCCTTATCGGGAACTTAAGAGGATTGTACTAGATGATTCTTAAGGTCCCTTCCAGCTAGAAAATTCTGTGATTCTTTATCATACAAAGTAAAGTGGAAAACTGAGATAACCACATAGCTGCATCAAAGGGTAAACAAGACTCAGTACTTTGCTTTACTTGTCTGCATATTTCAGAGGAAAATTATTTTTTAATCCTAAATCACCAGTAAAATTGCTTCTGCTTCAACTTTACTCTGTGTGCCAATGAAGCCAGAACTCCATGCTTCATTCACTCATATATACTAAGTCTAGTGGACCATGTGAAACAGAATGCTAGACTGAGCTACGTGGAATTGGCATACACTGTACTTATATTAAAATGGATCCACATTCCCTGTGGCAGAATCAGAGAGGCAATGCACACAAATATAAGTAAGTGGAAAACTTCAAGGCTTGTTTATGTAACTACGTGCTAGTATATATAGGAAGATGTTGCAATTAGGAAAACTTTGCTTGTCAAAACTGGTCACTTAAAATTTGTTCACACTTCCTTTTCCCTGTGACTTTTTTTTTTTTTTTAGCAATGATTTTTAATCACCTCCTTCCCCAAAAATAAGTTGAAGTGTCTCTTCAGTTCATTTGCACTTTTACTTTCCCAGCTTTTCTTGACAGCTTTTTCTTGTATGTAGCATTAAATAGTTCTGCTCTGCTTCCCCTGTACTAACCCTGGGGCCGAGTTTTGCCTCTGTATGCACATATACCAGCACATGGGCAGCACAGTCAGCTTTTCTAGTTGAGCCCTTTAAAGGAGATTTGTATGCAACTAAACAATAATGTGTCCACCATTTTCTGTATTTCAAAAATTTTCTTGAGAATACCCCACTTTTGAAACCTCTGCTAATAAACCTCTCATTTCCCAGTGCGACTAAAATGGAAATAGGTTCCCACTTAAAGGTTTCCCTTTACTGCATCCCCCATCCTCAAGCCCAGTCTCTTTCATTTTCTGTTCAGTCCAGCAGTGGACACTATATTCAAACCAGACATCAAGTAAATGCCTAACAAAGGTGCAGTTTCACTCTCTCGTCTCCTCTCCTTCCCCTTTGATGAGATAACCTAGTAAATCTGGGTTGCTTTTTCTAATGCAGTTGTGCCCTATGCTGATGGGTTTGGCAGATTTCCCCACAATATCCTCCAAATCCTTTTCTGGGTGTATGTTCTGCGTAATTGGCTCCTTGATCCCGTACTTATTAGTTTGTATCTTTATACCTGAACAGCATTTGGCATCCTCTGCCTTAATCACCCTCAATTTAAATCCTTCTCAATCTGATAATATTGCACCTTATTATTCACTAAGACTTCAATGTTAGTATCACCAGCAAATTCGATGATCTTTTCTCCTCTGCACATGTCCCCAGATGTGTAGGCCTGATTCCCAGAGCTCTGGAAAGCATGCTATTTCTAACCCCCTTCGAAGCCGAGTTTGCCATCTATGACTGCCTTTTGTCTACTACTCTTAAATTAGTTTTCTGCTACAATATGCTATTTTACCTCCTATTCCCTGGGTCTGCTTTAGATATAAATCTTCGATGTCAAACCTTGTCAAACGCTTTCTTGCAAACAATTTTTTTCTTATCTATTGAGGCAGTGCTGTCCCAGAGCTCTGGACAAGGAGAGAAATATGGCCACCCGTGCATGAGTCCACCTTGAGTATCTCAAAGCAATCTGGCTAAGATTCTCTATTTACATTCAGAGAAATTCAAGCAATCTATTAAAGCAGATGAACAGATAAAGCAAGCAATAAGAATTTCTTGTTTTACTTTCCTACATATTTCAGGACAGAGCATCAGAGCCCAGTTTTTCCATGCCTTTTCTGGAAAGCACTATGTGTTGGTAACAGGGGCTGTCACATAGGGCTCGGGTTTGGGGCAGAGTGCAGGTATGTGCACTGGATTTCCTACACATTCTGGGTGTGGCCTGGGAAGGCAGCCCAGGCAGGCTAAAGCTACAGTGACGTTGGCAATCACTAAGGAGAATTTGTCAAGCATTTACTATATGCCAGGCCCTGTTCTAAGCGCTTTACATTCTTTGAACCTAAGTTCGTTATTTTGACATAGATATGAACTGTCAGAAAAGTTGTTGAAATGGTACAGAGAATTCCTGTGTACCTCTGACCCAGCTTTTCCTTAGCGTTAGCATCTTACATAATCATAGGATGATCAACAAGACTTAGAAATTAACATGGTGTAGTACTACTAACGAAACTACAGACTAGTAAAATTTTTACAAGTCTTTCCTCCATCATCCTTTTTTCTGCACTAAATTGTTGTGTCTCTTTAATCTTCTTCAATCTGTGACAATTCCTTGTCTCTCCTTGTCTGGTCTGTGACATCTTTTCTTGTCTGTCATGAATTGACACTTTTGAAGGGTACCGCTCAGGTATTTTGCAGAATGCCCTCCAGGTGGATTTATTTTCCTGAAATTTTCTCATGATTACTTTAAGATTACTTATTTTGGGCAATTTTACCACAGAAATGTGACCTTCTCGGTGAATCATATCAGGGTACAATGTTCACCTTGACAATTTGATAAGATGAGGTCTACCAGATGTCTCCACGGTAATGTTAATTCTTTTTGTAATTAATAAATATTTGGTGGGAGACACTTAGAGACTGCATGAACACCATATTTCTCCTCAAACTTCTGCCCAGGAATTTTAGCATCCATCGGTGTAGTTAAACGGTGACAATTATTACTCTACTGGCTGTCCAGTAGTGATTTTCAACTTCCCTCATTTCTTCCACATTTATTTATTTATTTATTTTGTGGTACGCGGGCCTCTCACTGTCGTGGCCTCTCCCGTTGCGGAGCACAGGCTCTGGACGCGCAGGCTCAGCGGCCACGGCTCACGGGACCAGCCGCTCCGCGGCACGTGGGATCCTCCCGGACCGGGGCACGAACCCGTGTCCCCTGCATCGGCAGGCGGATTCTCAACCACTGCGGCACCAGGGAAGCCCCACATTTATTAATTGGAATTCTTCTGTAAGAAACAGCTTTCCTTTTCATCCTATTTGTTTATTTCATTATATAGCTATATCAGTATGAACCCATGGATATTTATTTCATTTTAAGGATGATGTGTAAGAGGGCCTTCAAAAATTTACCTGTATAAAAATATATTGCTAACTATGTGTGAAAACATTGGTAATGTCTACATAGAGAAAATAAGTCTAGGAAAAAAATATGGTTAGACAGGTAGGTACTCAGCACGAATAGACTTGTCTGATGGATAAAATTGTTTACCTGGAATGGCCCAATGACCACCAGATTTGCCTCATTGGATTTAAAATAAAAGAGCCTCATCACTCCTGCATCTTACCTCATGAAATATAGGCTTGGAGAGAGGTAAACAGAGGTGCATAGATTCAGTATCAGAAATGACTGAGCAGTTGGTTAATCTAATAATTCAAGAACAGAGCAGGTAGCAGGGTGTGATAATGGAAAGAAACACAAAATTGCCTACAAGCTGTCTATGGCAGAAGTCCAGTCAGGGAAGTGAAATGTACTGGCATACAGCAGAGGAAATTGAAACTGATAGGAGGAATGATGAAATAACCCTGCCAAATGTGCCCTGCTCACCCAAGGCTGTTATTAATAAGTTGCTGACACAGTCCCAGAACTTATTCATGATGCACCAGGCCTTGGTAATCAAGAAAACTGAATCCCAGGAGTACAGGACCGAGGGTACTGATATACTCCCTGTCCCTGTCGTACCTAGCTCAGAACTGGCATAGGCCTGGGCCTGTGGGCATATCTGCCAACACGCCGAGCTTCAGGGAGTAGAGGACAAAGGCAGAAGAAATGAAATAGATGGCAATGATGCCCCTATCAAGCAGATAATCAAAGTTTTATAGCAATACTTTTGTTGAAAGTATCTATTCATCCGTTGTTCTATATATCCCTTTATTTCCTTGGTAAATATTTATGGAGTGTGTACTATATTCCAAGCATTGTGCTAAGCTCTGAGAGCTCAAAGGTAAACAAGAGACGATCCCTGCTCTTAGGAGGTATTTATAATCTTCAGCTTCCTTCTAAGCCCCTGTTTGAGAATTGCTTCCTCCAATTTACTTATTCACCAATTAAACTGCGTGTGTGCTGTGCGTGTGGGCATGCGTGCGCACGTGTATGATAAAGATCTACAATGATCCCTGCAGATGCTACCTTATGGTGATATACAGGTAAAAGTCTCTGCACTTGCTCTAAAGGAGCTCATAAGTGGACCTGATAAACAAACACAATTGTGATATGACATGATAAGTGGTACACTGGAAATGTACACAAGATCTGTAAGAATAGATGGAAGAGGCACCTGACTTAGAGCAGAAGCATTGAAGTTTTCTTAACGGCAAAGACACTGGCCTGAGTCATGAAGGAAAAGTTGAAGGTTTTCAAGATAAGTAGGTGTAGAAAGGATGGAAATTCTGGATGCAAGAGGCACCCAAGCTCATGCATCATAGAAGCACAAGTCACAGAGGGAGGCTGGTTACAGAGTTCCAGGAGGGAAGAGGTAAAATATGAGAGTACAGAAGCAGGTGGGAACCAGATAATGAAACACCTTGGAAAATATTCTAAGAGTTTAAATTCCATTTTGAAGGCCACAAGAAGCTATTTAAGTGAGAAAGGTGACTCAATCAGGTTTAGATTTTTGAACAATCATTTTGGAGGCAGTGTAAAAAATAGATTTGAGCGATGTAAGACAGTAGACGAAGTGGCAATAAAGGATTGCATTAAAGTAAATCAGGCAAGGCTTCTGGGTAGGTACCCAAAGGAAATGAAAACAGGATTATCATAGAGATACCTGCACTCCCATGTTCATTGCCTCATTATTCACAATGGCCAAGATGTGGGAACAACCTACGTGTCTATCAACGGATATCAGCGGATGAAGGGATAAAGCAGATGTGATATATAGACAATGGAATATTAGTCAGTCATGAGAAAGAAGGAAATCTTGCCATTGGCAACAATATGGATGGACCTTGAGGGCATTAAAGTAAATGAAATAAGCCAGGCAGAGAAAGACAAATACCACATGGTACCACTTATACGTGGAATCTAAATAAAAAGTCAAACTCATAGGAACAGAGTAAAAAAGTGGATACCAGCTGGGGTGGTGGAAATAGGGAGAGGTTGGAAAAGGGTACAAACTTTCACCTAAAGATGAATAAGGTCTCAGGATCTAATGTATAACATGGTGACTGGAGTTGATAACACTGTATTGTGTAATTGAAATTTGCTAAGAAAGTAGAACTTAAATATTCTCACCAAAAAATTTAAAAAGTTAAATATGTGAGGTGATGGATGTGTTAATTAGCTACATGGGAGGAATCCTTTCACCATGTGTACATTTAGCAAATTATCATGATAGACACTTTAAATATCTTACAATTTTGTCAATTATACCTCAAAGCTGAGAAATAAATAAGTAAATAAATTACATGTAGTAGTCATGTACTGACAGGAAACATGAATAGCAAATGAATCATATTTTTAAATAAAAAATAAATCAGGCAAACAATGACTAAATAAAAAAATAAAGGAAGAGAGTGGATATCCATGATCTTAGAAAAAATGGTGTGGATCCCATAATTATTAGGAAGTCAAGATATGAAAATTGATTGAATGTGCAGTTAAGGATAGTTTGTGACTCTAGAAATAGGTGCTGTTCTCAGAGAGAAGGAACACCACTGGTGTAGCTGATTTAAGCAAGAAATCAATTTTCACATGTCAAATTAGAGGTGTCTGTAAAAAAAAAAAAAAAAAGGAAGAAAGAATGAAAAGAAAAAGAAAAAGGAGTTCTGGAAATACCCAGATAGAAGTCATGATTCTAGGACTCGGGAGAAATCTGAGCCTGATGTGATTTTGGCTCTTCAATAAGTATTCTTCAATAAGTAGTCATTTGTCATTTACTCTATGTTAGACTAAGGGCTGGAAATGCTGCTGAATGAGACTGACCTAATCCCTGCCCTCAAGAAACTTACAGTCATGAAATGTATCTGATAGCAGAGCCAGAAAAGTGGGTGAGACCACCGAGGGGTAGTGCAGGGTTTTTTCTCAACGCTTTGTTATGCTTTACACAAGTTTTTCTCAGACGTGCGTGTACATCTGAATCACCTGGGAGCTCTGTAAAGATGAAGCTTCTGATTCCATAATAAGTCTGGGATGGAGCTTGAGGGTCTGCATTTCTGACAAACTGTCACGTGACACGGGGAGGCTGCTGGTCTGTGAATAGTACGTCTCTTCCCTCGGGTCAGAATAGCTAAGAGCCATCATCAGAGTGAAAGACGTCGGAGAAGTCAAGTAAGGGAGGGTCTGACCCCTGAGAAAGAAGGACAGAACAGGTGGTAACAGAACGGAAACCAACTGACCAGTGAGGACTGGTCACCCTCATCCAGCAGCTCTTACTAAACTTCTATGAACCTGCTCCAGTCCAAGTACACTGGATACAGGCTCCTATAATGAATTGGGATGAATTCCAACAATACGCTCACTTGTCTGATTTGTTATAAATGTAATACGGGAAGCCTAGGAGAGGCGTCTGTAAGCCTGCTCTCCATGGTGGAAAGCACTGGAAATAGAGTCAGAGCTTCCGTAGGGACTCAGGCCTGTAGCCGGGCCACGTTCCTTGCGTGGTGTTCATTCCCCTTCTTAGGGGCCCTGTTCCCTAATCTAGGCTTCCTTCCTCACAGGGTGCTGCAGAGACCACCTTGCCTGGAGGGCGCTAAGGTGCCTCATGCAGGGCCTGGGAGAGGGCATTTGGTACTTCTCTTTATTTTGTTCATTCTTTCCTTTCTTGGGGGCAAAGGCTTTTCTCTGCGTGAGAAGATGATTCGCTGACGCTCTGGGCCTATGGAAGCCGTGTGTTCACTGCCCCTGAAACAGGGAGCGACTCACCGGCAGGTGTGGCATCACCGTGAACTTGTCGGAAATAGAATTTCGGGACCCCTACCCTGACCCTTGAATCAGAATTTCCGGAGATGGGGCTTAGGAAAATGTGTTATAGCAGGTTCTTCGTATACATCCAAGGCCAGGAACCCCTGTTCTACAGGATCCCAGCCCAACTGGCTTACCTGACTCCAGGATTTGTGGGTTATGGGAGCCCGAGGAGTACTACCTTCTTCTCAGCCAGGAAAAGGTCTGAGACCCAAAACAGGCCTGTGAAATAGACCGCATGGCATTCTTCCCAGCCCTCATGTCCTGTGACAGAGGGCAAAGGAGACCGGGACTTCCCAAATTCCATCACCAAGGTAAATGTTATTAAACGAAACTACTTTCAGGGGATCTGACAATCACAGTTTACTCACTCATAGGTAACAAAGATTCATCTTCATATGTGTGAGATTTAATCGGAGGTCTCAGAGAGACAAAGTAACTGCTAAGTGGCTGACCTGGTGTCCGAACCAACGCTCTGACTCCAATTCCTTTTCCTGCTACTTAGAAAAGATTCTTGACGATAGCTTCCAAAGTTGAATTCTTCCTCTTTTCTTTTCTTTTTTTTTTTTTTTCTAAAAACATCTCATAAAATCAGTACATTTTGTGAACCAGACTACATCTGGTGGGTTTTGGGGGTTTTTTGTTTTGTTTTGTTTTTTTGTTTGTTTGTTTGTTTTTGAGAGCCTGCACGACTGGGGCTGTCTTTAGAAAAATCACTTAGTTTTACAGAAATTACCCTGCACACATTGCCTTTTCCCTCCCAATTAGGAAAAGACCTGCCCATGGCTCAGTACCAAAAAACAGCAATATATGTCAGAAAAATGAAATGCTATTGTTCTCCCTTTGCCGTTGCAGTATTGTATAATAAGCACAGACACAATGGAGAATTCTGCAGAAATTCCTTGGGAATTCCAGCACAGAAATAGGCCAAAATCATTAGACAGTATTACAACTATTATCCTGACTACCTTTAAAATATTTTTTGCTCCCCGTGTCTGTGATGACCAAAAATCTGTTTTAACCAAGCCACCAAAACTTCTAATGCATAATAGGCAAAGTACACATGGAAAGAAGCTATAAGACTTTTGTATCAATGATTTTCTTTTTCTCTCGCTTTCTCTCTCTCTCTCTCTCTCTCTCACACTCAAACACACACACAGAGACATTACTAAAAGGAAAAATTACCAATTACTTTCTCCTCACAAGTCTAAATTCAATTCCAAGCAGTCTTGAGTAAATGGAAAGGGGTGGAAAAACCTTCCTCAGAAATCTGTGAAAGCTTGCAAAATTCCTGGCGATTGCTTTTAGGGCTAATGCATTCTCAATTTTGCAAGCCTATGGCAGCAGAGAACACCCGCATTGGTTTGGATATCTGGCAAAACTTGTTTTTTATTGAAATAGAATATTGATATCTTTCAAGACTTTCTGTCACAGATACTGATTGCATAAAATCATATTTTACATTGTTATCAGGTTTCTAGAAGAAGTGACAATCTTTACATAATGAAATAACTATAATGCTTCATACTGCAAATTATAACTGTGTTTTATTAACCAATTATTAACCAATTTATATACAACCTTGACAATTAAAACAGCTAACATTTATATGTCTCTACTTTTAAAATATTTGTATGTATAATATATATATTTATACATATTTCATTTTGAACCTCACAAGTTTTTTTGGATAGTCATATTATCAGCACTTTGTATATGAGTAAACTAAAGCAAAAAAGCATCAGGTGAATTTTCTGAGTTTGGAAAAGAAGCTAATTCCACAACCAGGACTATAACCCAAATTGCCTGGCTCCCATTTTCAACATCATTATCCAAACAAATTGGCAAATTAAATGAAGAATTTTGGTATATATACTGCTGTACATACCACCCAGAATTATTGCTCCTTGTAACTTTTATAGTTCCAGATAATCCTTAATTCTTGAAGTCAATTACATCCTGTATTGGTAGTCCAAAAATCAAATTCAAAAATTCAGACAAATACAATACACATATGAAGAAAAAGAGGAAGAAGAAGAAGATGGAGGGAGAGGAGGAGATGAGTCATCCTAAGGGTGTTTTGTCTGAATATTATACTCAAACTAGACTGTAAGAACTAAAATTGAGAAATCACCATCCCAAGTACGAAGCAGTCATTCAATTTAACTCAGATTACAAGTATGATCTGTCAACCGCTGCTAGATATCCAAAGTGAAATAGTTCCAGGCTGCAAGGAGCTCATAACATTAAATTAATATTAGATACAAATGGAAGCATGAATATAAAATATACATATTTTCAACAAGCTATAATCAATATTATATGATGACAATTTGTTTTGTGGTAGTTATCAGTTCATATTGATAGTTACTAGATTATTGTTATGTACTCCTAATGCATTGTTAGTTTTTTGAATGTTTATTTGAAATAGACAAGTTATTAATGATATACTGCCAAACAGAAAATTTTGTAGATAAATCAAATAGATACATTTAATATGAAAGATTTAAATTATATAAAAAGTATATTTGAGCATTCTAATTCTTTCAGGAATGAAAAGATTAAATAACTAAAACCATAAGAAAAAAATAATAGGCTTTACATGGCATTCTCTCATGCCCAATACTCTGCAGTGCTTTTTATGGGAAATTACAGCTGCCAGAGTTAATTTAATTTAATGTAATTTAATTGTTGAATTTGTATTTTGTACACATCATTGGAGGCCCTAAAGCAATAATATATTTTTCTTTAAATAAATAATTTTCTCTCACAGTTTAAAGAAATGATTGGCTTAGAAGACATTATTATACTGTAGAGAATGATCAAAATATGCAAAGTACCATACAGAAAGATTTTTCTGACACCAATCCACCAATGAAAGTACTGAGAGAATCAAGGCATCTATTTCTCTCCTTTTACAAAAATGTAATTTAGTCTTAAATTCTCACCAAACACCACTGCCATGGTTACAGGGCTTGGAATAGATACTCTATCTCCCTCACAACTAGCCTCCCTCACCCAGAGTTCCCAATATGCAGTGCATGCGCCACCATCTTTCTTTGACTCTATGAATGTAAGTGTACTGACACTTCTGTAGACGCGTGTCTCACATCTAATGTATTCATTCTATAAATTGTCATTAATGTCAATAAAAGCACAATAGTTTCTAATTCAAACAGGTTCATGGATGTACTTAAGGATACTGAAATTTAATAAAAATAAAAAATGAAAAAAATTACCCCACATCCAGCTTGAGTTATGAATGATTGGGTATCTGACTCTTCTGGATGTCATCTAATGTTAAGTCACATTTTCTCTCCTCCTGCCTCCCCAGATGCCCTCATCCTAGTCTGAATCTCTAGGGTTCCAGAGAAAAAAGAATACAAATGCCCTTGAAAATTATCACGTTCCTTCCTTTTCAAAGGCAGAAGAATGTACCTAAAAGCAAATGAGATGAACTACAGGATATACATAAGTATTTTTTTTAATATGTTCAACCTATGTGTTTTCAAGTTCCTACCATATTGGGGGAATTATATATTATCTAATCATCATTACACACTAGTGTAGGCAACATTATTATCTACATTTTACTGATGGGGAAACCAAGGCAAGTGAGGTCAATGACTTGCCCAAAGTCACACAGCACGTAAAGGCACAATGAGAATTTGTTCCTTGATTATGATCAACGCTGAGCTGGTTTTCAGTGAGATGTTTAACTGCCATACCTTGTTCTTGGTGCTGACATCTACACAGACATTCACTGAGACATCCATGACCACACTTGATTGTCATATACAAATCATGCTGAGTTTTGCTCTCATGTTTCCTCTCATGACAGTGAGATTGCTTTGATCTCCAGGCTCTCACACTGAGCCAAATGCTCTGCCCTTCTCAGGAGCAGAACGAAAGTGTAGCTTCTCTCTTCTATTTCTATCACCGAAGAGACTCAGTGAAAGTTCCTCAGGCCTGCCTGACACAGAACCACACACCCATTTTTACCTCTTCCATGTCATTATCATTGTAGGAGAGACTCCCCAGAAGTTCTTGAAATAAATTTGATTGTTCAGGAGTAGAACAGACTTGGCCTATTTGACTCCTAGATATTCACAGTTAGTGGGAGCTCTACTGACAATTTCCTCCTGAAGCTAAATAGTGGAGTGAGTCAGTGAGGTCCTTTCTCAAAGAACTTCATGGGCCACCATCACTTACAGTGCTGCAGGAGCTGGCATATGTCGACTTGTGAGGCCAATTGTTAGTATCCCCTCCCAACTCCACACTGAGTAATGGCACATTGGTAGCTTGAAATTAGCCATGGTAAGAATATTTATAGCACAGACGCTAAAGAAAAACATTACAACTTTCCCCCGCCAAAAGCTGATTATTAAACATTTATCAGCACTACTTAAGATTCTCTTTGAATTCTTTTTGCTTTCCCCAGCCCAGAAGGTTTATTTTTTCCTTCTCTTTTTCTGTGGGTAAGGGTGAACAAAACTAGATCCACATTCTTTCAAATCTTTTAGTTTTATACTTGCTCTAATCCTTCTTCAACTATTGGAGACCTTATATCTAGTTGTCAGAATGAGGGAGGGTAAAAGAAAGTAGGGAAAATTTGGCTTATAGTTCACAAAATATATTCACAGAAATAATGTGATGCAATTGCACATGGAACACTTCCCAACACTTTCCAGAGGGAAAAAATCAACATCGATTCGACACAATGTTTTCCAGGAAATAGAAGAGAAGGGAACCCTTTCCAACTCATTTTATGAAGTTAGTTACAAAACCAAAGAATGTACAAAAAAAGAAAATCATAGACCAATATGCCTCATTGAATACTGACATCAAAATCTTTAACAAAATATTAGCAAATATAAATCTTCAATAGACAAAAAGAATCATACACCATGACCAAATTATTCCAAGGATACAAGTCTGATTTAATATTTGAATATCAATCAATATAGTCTACCATTTTAACAGGCAAAAGAAGAAAAATAATATGATCAGAGAAATTGATGAAGAAATAGCGATTCACAAAACACGATACCCATTCATGATAAAAACTCTTAAAAATAGGAATAAAGGGAAACTTCCTCAACTTGAAAAGGACATCTTAAAAAAAAAAACAACTCTACAGCTAACATTACACTTAATGGTGAAATATTCAATGCTTTCCACTAAGGTCAGAAACAGGGCAAGGATGTCCGCTCTTACCACTCTTTTCTAACATAGTGCTATAAGTTTCAGCCCGAACAATCAGGCAAGAAAAGGAAGTAAAGACGTACAGATTTAAAAGGATGAAAGAAAACTGCCCCTATTTGCAGATGACATGGTTGTCTGTGTAAAAAATGCAAAGAAATCTTTAAAAACTCCTAGAACTGATAAGGAAGTTTAGCAAGTTCAAAGAACACGCCCTAAAACACAAAATCCAATTGTATTTCTATATAGCAATGAATGTGTGGACACCAAACGTTAAAATATTTACAATCACTAAATAAATAAATAAAGGAAATACTTAGGTGTAAATGTAACAAAATATGCATAGGATTTGTATGCTGAAAACTATACAACACTGATGAAAGGAATTTTTTAAAGATCTAAATAAATGGAAAGGATGATGATGATCATGGAATGGAAGACTCAACATAGTAAATATGTCAGTACTACCTAAACAGATACTCAGGTATAACTCAATTCTTATTAAAATCCCAGAAAGATTTTGGTAGATGCAAAGTTTCCCTAAAATTCATATGGAAAGGTCAAGTAACTAGAAGAGCAAAAAAAAATTTTAAAGAAGAAAAAAGTGGAAACAATCAGTCTACTTGATTTCAAGACTTGTTATTTAACTACAGTAATCAAAACTGTATGGTATTGGCAAAGGGACAGATATACAGAACTCAGAAATAGACCCATGCAAATAGGCTCAACTGAGTTTAGAAAAAGGTGCAAAAGCAATTCATTGGTTGAAAAATAGCCTTCTCAACAAATTGTGCTGGAACAATTAGAGATCCATAGGCAAAAAAATAAAATATAAACCTTGACCCAAGTCTCATGTCTAATTTTTTAAAACACAAAATGTAAGACTATAAAATTTTTTGAAAAAGAAACACAGGAGACAACTCTTCAGGATCTAGGACTAAGCATGGAGTTTGTAGCCTTCATAATGAAAGCATGATCCATAAATGGAAATTGACAAGTTGAAAACTTCACTCCATGGAAGACCTTGTTAAGAGGATAAAAAGACAAGGTACACAGTAGGAGAAAATATTTTCAAACAATATATCTGATAAAGGGCTAGTATCAAGAATATATAAAGAACTCTCAAAGCACAACAGTAAAAACAATCCAGTGAGAAAATAAACAGAAGACTTGAAGAGACCTTTCACTGAAAACACATGAAAAGATGATCAACATCATTAGCCAGTAGGGAAATGCAAATTAAAACAATAATGAGATATCGCTACATACCTATCAGAATGGCCAAAATAAAAAAAATAGTGAAAACACCAGAAGCTGGTGAGGATGCAGAGAAACTGGATCACCCGTGCATTGCTAGTGGGAAGGTATGATACGCACCTCTGGGAAATATTTTGGCAGCTTCTTCAAAAACTCCACATGCAACCACCGTATAACCTAGCATTTATCCTAGAGAAAGGATGATTTAGTTTCACAAAAATACCTGTATATGAATGTTTATAGAAGCTTAATTCACAATAGCCAAAAACTGTAAACAACCCAGATGTCCTTCAGTGGGTAAGTAATGAAAGGAACAAACTTTTGATACATACACCTCCTGGGGGAGGTGGCATCAAACTGAAACTGACTGAATTAGGTGGAGGTCACTAAGACATAGGAACCGAAAATTTGAAAGTGAGGTTATTTTCTCCCCGCTTGCTGTTCATGAATCTAACCATTTCCGGGGTCAGAAGGAATTTCGAAAAAGACAGTGGACTTTGTTCAGCACCAGACCCAGGCCCTTGAATGTTTCCCTTTCCTCAAATCATCCATAACCTTTATCTATCCAAAACCAAAGCCAAACGAACAAATAATAAACATAGGGAGAGAACTTTGGAACTTTTCCAATTTTACCTAAGGGTCATACTATTTTAAAAGTGAAGGTTTCTTCTTATTAAAAAAGAAGAAAAAAAACTATATTCTCTTCTTCATTAACCTTGGTGGAAAAAAAACAAACAAACCCTATATTCTCTCTCTGGTTAACCTTGAGTGATGGATCCAGATATTTTCTATACTGACACCCTGCTGCACATGGACTCCACTAGGATTTTGAAGGGAGGCATAACCAGCCTGATTCTATTGGCCTCACAGAAAACAGTAGAACCTGTGCTCTGGTGCCAGCCCATACCAACAAGGGTTCCCACTGGAGAGATCTAAACGAATAATGTCATTAGCTTTTGGAAGTTTCTGTGACGGCCTGTGTTTCCTCAAAGAGAACTGCTGCATACACTACACATCCCGGCTGCACTGCAAACAGCTCCTCGGAAAGAAGCGGGGCACTGAGCCCTCTGACCGAACGGTGGCTGATCTTAGAGGAAGAAGTGGTTTCCTCCACTCAGCCGGCTCCAGCTCGTCACCTCTGCAGCCACCTTCCCTTCCCCATCTTGTCTGAACCCGCTCTCTGGGCGTGTTCTATTTCCGAGAATAACAGCAAACTTATCACTGGATTTACGCTTTGGTAAGAAGCAACTGTAAAACCAACTCATGTGGTTCAGACAAAGCCTGGGGGAAATGGTGGTGCTTCTTTCAACAGCACGTCTCTGGGCAGAGGAGGACAAAGGACGGAAAACGAACAGACACGCCAACCGGCAGTGTCCTGACTTGTTTCTGTTCCTGCTGAAATCATAGGCACTTTTTGAAATAAGGTCAATGATCGTTCTGGCCTTTCTTCCATCCCCTCCCTCTAGGCTTTTCCTATTGTCTTTAATTGCACAGAATTCCACTTTCTAATTTTTTTGTGTACATTTTATAAAAATCTCAAATAAGATGGTTTGAGGTGTTTTTTTTTTACTTTAAAATGCCTTCCCTTTTTAAGCTGAAGACTCTTTGTCTCGAAAGATCATAAAATATTCAACGTTTTCCCTAATCTAAAAAGGGAATGAGATGACGCAGTATTTCAATGATGTGGTCAACGCCGGCCGTCTTCACAAGAGAACAAGATGCTAGGAGAGCAACACACAGAAATCGTTTAAGAAGAATGGTTGCTTTTCAAAACTGTCAGCTAAGCCACAATTTCTATGTTCATTAAAATTAACATAGGGTGCTCTTTCGGAAAAAAAAAGTCAAAATACTCACAGTCTCCCTGGTTGTTCTACATCTGTGTTTAGAGCCAGCCAAACTTTTAGCCACAGTTCTAACACCCCTCTCTTACTGGTCCCTTGGCACCTGCATTTTGCGTTCCCATTTTATTCCAGCTCTCTCTTCACACCCAAGAGGTGACTCATTTTGGTGGGAAGCAAACAAGAAGATGCCCAAGGTTTGAAATGTTCAAATCAGAGTGTTAAGTGAATGCAGAAGATTATACTTAAAATACCTGTCACAACTCAGGTGGCATCTATTTCAAGAGCACAAATAATCCAGTATAGGGCTTCCCCTGGTGGCGCAGTGGTTGAGAGTCCGCCTGCCGATGCAGGGGACGCGGGTTCGTGCCCCGGTCCGGGAGGATCCCACATGCCGCGGAGCGGCTGGGCCCGTGAGCCATGGCCGCTGAGCCTGCGCGTCCGGAGCCTGTGCTCCGCAACGGGAGAGGCCACGGCAGTGAGAGGCCTGCGTACCGCAAAAAAAAAAAAAAAAAAAATCCAGTATTTTGTCATCTTGTCATTCACGGCTCTTTGAGAGAAAACAGAAAGCACAACAAGCTACTAGTGAAACTAAATAAACAAATTTTGGTTCAGGCAGGGGGGACAGACCAAGCTATTTTAAAACCTTAAAATATAATCACCTTACTTGCTTGTGTGAAGTGCACATATTTTGACAAACTTTTAAGCCTGCATTTTTCTGAATTAACACGGTTGTCCAAATATCGGCTGATTTCAAGTGATAATCAGAGCAGTGAGAATGAAGATGGCATAACTGCTCTGCTATATATAAGCGATAAAAAATTACACATTTACACACACATACATAATATATATATAAACTTTATAAGTGATCAGACAGGACTTCTTAATTTGTGTCATTAAAGCAACCATATGCTTTATGCTAGAGACCATTTCATGCCTTTGGAGAATTTAAAATAGATAAAAAACCATAAATAGTACATCTTGCCTCTTTTGTATTTCATTTTCTATTTGTACAAACACAAAATAGAAATGTATATCTTAAAGGTTGCCATACAAGTTGCTGGGATGTCTGATTCTCTATAATTTTATCACCCCCATACTCATATCAATATTTAGAAATTTGCTCTAGAGAGAGATTGATTTACCATATGTGGTGATAACAACGATTACAAACTCCCAATATTTCACAAACCATGATATAAATTGACTTTACTTCACACTCCTGGATGCCATTAGGCTCCTCCCCCACCAGGGAAATGGTTTCCATGGTAACTGAAAGGGGAAAAGCACAGGGAAGGAAAAAAAAAAAAGAGGTACAAAAAGCTTAATGAAATGAGGTATCTATGGAATAAACAAAATATGGGCAAGGGTTGGATGTCAGAACACTCTTAGGACTTCTAGATCCAAATACTTCCAGAGATGCTAAGGCCTTATCATCTGACAGGTCAGATGAGAAGGAAAAGACTGTGCCTAGGATTGGACTTGTTAAAATGGCCAACCACCAGCAGGGCTGCCTGCCTGTTCCCAGTATAGATGTCTCCCGGTAGATGAAGCCTGCTGAATCTTTCTATCACCACCAACTCTGCAGAACCCACGTGGGCATGGCTGGACCAATTCAGAGCGCAGCCAAGAGTGAGACGGAAGCAGAGCTGTTCACAGGAGCCCTGAATCACCCTTCCCAAAGCAGCTGCAGACCTGTCTCGGCCACACGGAGAATTTAGTGGGTGTCAGGCACTACAATACATCCTGATCAGTTCAGGCACTCCGGAAGTTCTCTAGAATGAAACGTGAGGTAGCCCCTGCTTTTATCTGTTTCTCTATCCTGCTACAGTAAAATATGCAGCAAATGTAATTTAATTTTATTAGATTCTGCATATGTGTGGCTTTTGGAATGAACTCAGGGGAACACACATTACTTATAAACATATACTTTTTAATTAATTTTTCTTTGTAATTTGAAGTAGGTAACTAATGCATTCATGAAACGATATGTACTCCCTCTGGGGGGCAACTTTAATACCTACAAGTCCTTAGCTTGTTAATCAAAGACTTTTTAGCCTTGTAGATAATTTATATCTGCTTAATGTTCAGAAGGTTGAAATTGCAGCTATATAAAAAACAGTCCTTACCTCCTACAAAATCAGAAAGATAAAAACCTCATGGAAATTCTACAGGAATGGGAAATGGAGGAAATAGTCTTTCAGAGCTGCTTTCCTTGAAAATATTTTGTAGCTTTATGGGGGGAAAAATAGCTTTTTTCCCCCCCAGAAGACACATGGCATTGCTTGGTTGAAAATGCAGCAACAGTCGGGAATCTCCATCTCGGAACCTGCCTATTTCCAGTAGTTTTGTATTTTGAATGAATGCCTTTTCTGCTCCTTATGAAAACAATATTGGCAAAAAAAATAAAATAAAATAACATGGAAGAATTTGATTTTGTGAGGGTTCAATTCAGGTTTAAGTTCAGGTTTGCTCGTTTCAGACTCCATTTGTTTTTCTCCTGTTATGTTTATGTGTCACCCCGTCATTAAGCTCAGTTTTCTCCCACACATAGTCAGACAAGAACGGTTTCAACCGCACCCAGGGCAATGGCTTTACACACAGAACTGTGGTGGGAGGCGCCCTAACTCAGAGAAGGGAAGGGGATGGGAACACTCATCCTCTCCATCTGTGATCCTTGGCCATGGTGAGGCACTGCTCCTTCACACGTCTGCATGCTTGTGTGAGCATCTGCACATGTACAGACACCTTCACTTGGACGTGGACACGCACACACACATGCACACACATTTTTCCTTGTAGATACACAGCTACATTTTAACTGAAAGTGGCAGTTCTACCATGGGGCCAAGGAGAGAACGGTGGACTCTTAGAGATGGAAAGAAGCTTTGAGAATGCCCCATCTAATCGCTCGTTCATAGGGTGGGGGAATCAGACGTGGCCTTATTTTCACGTCCTGGCTGTGCTGCTGACTCATATTGAACTGAGAGTTGCCTTAACACTCCTAGATCTTTCTACCGCCTGAAGTCTGTCCAGCCCATCTTTGGCAGCTGACTTTCTGAAGCTGACGGCAGATCATTACGTTGATCGCTGTTAAAATTTATCTCACAGGCTAAGTCCTCCTTTTAGCCTGTTCATATCATTTTCAACCCTCATTCTATTACTTTAGTCTTAGCTGTTACTCTTGGATTTTGAGTCAGTCACGAAGTTGGACAGGATGTGATTCATGACTCATTCCGTGATGAAGGCGCAGATGAAGAAAGGCTGTCTGGGCTGCTACTAGAGACTTCTCTTGGAGTCACAAGAATATACATTCTCTGAAAGTTAATCAGCTGTGAGTATACCTCACTGGGCTATCGGGACACATTTCTAAACTTTACCCATTAAGGGACACTAGGAAAGAGTTTTGTGAATGCTTCTGGAAATTAAGAAGACTTCTGTTTCTCCTTGACCATTTTATGTGTGTATCAAAAGAAAGGGGATGTGAGTAGTCTGATGTGACTGGGATCCCTTGTGTTGCTTCCAATTGTCTTTCCTTCTGTTTACTCCTTTACTGGGCGTTTCTTCTTACTGCCGTCTTTCTATGATACAATAATATTCCTTCATAAGAATTGTTTTAATAGTTTTATCTGAGTATTTTTCAATTTAGAAGCTTCCTGCTAACATTCTTCCTGACCCTTAAACTGCCAGAGTCCCTTATCAAAGAACCTAGGTTTCAGGGTCTCAACCTATAATCCAGAAAGCCAAATTGTATTGTTTAACAACTTCTCTTTGGCCTTCTTTAAAGTCACAACATTCAACAGCAATGAACTGATAACATCACCTACGACTTCAAGTCCTTTAAAAAGTGTTTGTTTTTTGTTTGGTTTGGTTTGGTTTATATATCTGTAACACTTCTTTTTGTGAATCTGTAGAAATGAGAAGGGGCTAATGGATTTGATGACTCTGGATCAGTCCTCTGTCCTTGAGGATGTCATTTTCAGGAAGAAATCTCATGCTTCCAGCACATCAGGATGTCAGCTGCTTGCCTGCCTCTTCTTTCTGCCGTAGGAACTCTGCTCCAGTTGGGCAGCAGCTCGGATGGGCTGAAGTGACGAGAGTAGAAGAAAAAGCGGGTCGAGGTAAGAAAGCCAGAGAGTGATTCTGGGCCCTGACTCACTGACAACTTGTCAGCCAGGTACCAAGGCCACAGGTGCCAAACAAAAGACCTCATGGCTCCGTCCCAGAGGACCACACAGTGCTTCCCAGGCCCATATTGCACCAACACATCTAATTTAGAACTCTTGCATCTGTTCCGGTGTTCCCAATTTCCAACGTAATACCACATGCCTCATCTGGGCCTAATTCATCCCCTCATATGGATGCTTTCCTTAAATTGTCAAGGTTTCGTGTCAACTTCGCCCTAGAAATTATTTCTTAGATCTGTTACATAATATTTTGAGAGGCCATTTTGATGCTATGGATATTTTGTTGCTGTGGGAGTGAGAGAGGAATGAGGTAAGGATCCGGGATGGAGCAATGATTGCTGGATAATTATTTGTTTCCATGAACATCTTTTTAGAAGCAGAAAATACCCCTGGCACCAAAAGGCTATTGAATTGGTTATTTCAAAACCTTTCTCCTGGTTCTCTGTTCAGCTTGTGATCTCAGTTCTGTTGTTGGCTCCACCCTACACCTCATCACACACCTCACACCCAAGCCTGGACCTGGGAACTTGGACTTGCACCCTGACTTTTACTTGCCAAGGAAAGGAGTTCAGGTAATTGTGGGAATCAACTGAGCTAGTTTTATACAATTCTGACCACTCCCCGCTTCTTTTTTCTTATTATACAGGAAGAAGAAAACCAAACCCTTCCAGATGGTGTTCATCATTCCTCCACCAACATTTGTGCAAGAAAAGAATCTGGGACACCTAGCACACAGTGGAAAGATTTGAGGGGCCATAAGAGTTCAAATATGGAGTCTGGTGATACAAAGACAGCAGTGGGTAGAGTTTGGAGCCCGATAAGTTTCCATAGATTTACACAGTTATTTTTGTAAAATAGGACCATAAGCTTTCAGATGGCTAAGGAAATATGTAGAACACTACCAGAAGGGAGTGATGGACCACTGCAGGAAAGAGACTGTTCCTGTGAAGGATTACTGTGAGTTTGGAAGGCAAAGGCAATAGGACAGTAAAGGGATATTTGATTCAGTTCTTGAGGAACTCTAGAATTTTCTGGTGTCCTGGCCTTTCAGAGTCTTAAAGTTGGGGTTCTGTCAAACTGCATAGTGACTGTCGTGTGAGAGTGTATATTTCTGTACTCTCATCCACCGCCCCTCAGCGACTCACAAATATGTATGCCCAGTTCTGGCCTCTCCCCTGAGCCACAGGGTGATAAATCCAACTCCCATAGGCATGTCAAAGCTATCTAAAATTTAACAGGCCCAAACTAGGATGCTCGATATACCTTCTTTTCTAAGACATCTCCCTACACCAGTAAATAGGGATTCCCTATATTCCCTGTTTCAGTAAACAGCACCATCACCAACTTACTGCAAAGTCAAAAACATAGGAATCCTCCTGAATTCCTTCACCACTCACACTCAATTCAGCAGGAAGTCCTATTAGCACTTCCCCATAAATATATCCCAAATCAACCCACTTCTTCTTATGTCCACTGCCACCATCTTAGTCCAAACCAACATCAACCATTTCTTAAGTGGGCTACTTCAATAGCCTCCAAACGGGTCTCTCTGTAGCCCTCTGAATCAATTTACATTTTTCCCTTGTTCAAAACCTTTTGATGCTTTCTATTCTAGTGAAACAAAATAATGTGCAAAGAATTTGCAGGGCCTATTCAGTCCCATATAATCTGGGTACAGCTAGCAGCTCTATCTTTATCTCCACTTACTCACCCTGCCTTCCCTGGTCCCTCCCTGCTATTGTCCACTCCCACCAAAACTTGCTGCACCTCCAGGGCCTTTTCATTGACCCTCCATGCTATCCAGAGCTTTCTCTTTTCAGATCTTGACCTGATAAACTCTTTATTATTCAGGTCTCAGATCAAACATAAACTCTTTATTATTCAGGTCTCAGATCAAACGTCCCTCCTCAAAGGTCACTTCCAACCACCCTACTTACCATTTTTGAAAGTCACTCTTGATCTCACTGCTTTGTAGTACTTTTTTAAATTGTATTTGCCACCTAAAGTTGTCTTGCTTAATGATTTACCTACTTCTTTACTCATTTATTATCTGTTTCTCCTGCTAAAGTATAAGTTCTATGAAAACAGAAGTCTATTATGTCTATTTCACCACCACATCTCTTGTTCCTGAAGCATGGCACTCGATAAATATCTGATAATGATGTAACACGAGGAAAATTCTCCTTTCCTTTAATTTTTAAATTCTCCTTATTGAAACTAGTTTAGCTATGTTTCCTGAATATTAACCAAATGCATAAAATCTTAGCTCATAATGACAGTATAGAACTTTACTGATTCAAATAAAAATTATTTAGCTACTGAAACTAATGAACTAATGAGTATTGATTCATCACAGGAAAATGTTGCTAGTGAACATTTTATTTATTTCACTAGAAACCATTAGTATTTTAATCTTTTATAAGAAATTATTATGTGAGGTTGCAACTTGATACAAAGTAAAGTGAGTGGCAAGAGAAATAGACATTTTCCTTGGTAGCCTTCCTTATTCCTTACTAATAGACATCCTTGAAAAACATTAAAAGTTACATAAAAAAATCAGTAAGAAACATTTCTAAATCATGATTTATAATCTGAGAGACATGAGTTAACTGGCAATGATCTCACAATCCATACTTGAACAGCAGTGTGCAGAAGATCAAATAAAAAACTACTCATAAATCCATAAACATGTAGCTGAGAAAAACTCAGAAAAACTCATGTATACCAAATTTGTACATAAACATATCAGTCAGCAGAAGCTCATTCAGGTAGAATAAGCAGTAGACAAAAATCCAGAAATCCTGGACGCTAGCAAGGTGATCATCAACCAACTTGCCAGTGCTATAAAAAGCAATACAATTAAAGATATGATAGTTTGTGCTTATTGAGCAAATGCTATATGCCAGGCACTCAGTTCTAAGCACTTTATAAGCAATGGTCCTGTGTCTCAAATCCTTTTTTCAATAACCCGAGCATTAACAAGCATTTTTACAATGTATCTAATGAAGAACATTTCAACATATTAATTTCACCAACTTAAGAAAGCCAAAGATTAGGTAGTTGAGGGGGAAAAAACCCTTCATGATCAGAAATAGAGTCTGAGTGGTACGAGGAATATCGTTCAAATATCTCAACCTTATGGGAAAAGGCAAACCTTGGTTAGTAGCCAGTTCTCAGAAACTGGGAATTTGCAGGACAAATGGTAGGCAGAGATACTGAGAAATGAGAAAGAGCCAGGCGTGGAGGAAGTCCTTCACACCCTTGCGGTGCCTGAGGTCTCTGCTTGGTCCGGGAGGCTCCACGTAGGCTGGCCTCTGTCGCGCCTCTGATTCACCTCCTACTCTTCTCACCCACTTTGGTTTCTTGCTGTGCCTCCAAGTTTCCAGACATGTTCCAACTCAGCGGCTTCGTACTCTTCCAGTCTGCAGGAAGGCTCTCCCCAGATAGCTTCAGGATTAACTCCCTTGCAAGAGGTCATCTTTCAAGTGCTCACTCATTCTTTCCTTCTCAGTGATGCCTACCCTAACCATCCAATTAATACTGAAAACTGTTTCCCTCTACCTTCAGCACTACTGATCCCCTAAGCCTGCTTAACTTTAATTTTCCATAGCATTTGTCACCTTCTTATATATTATGTAATTTACTGGTTTTATTCAGAGTGTTGGTTCTTTCTCCACTCTGGAATTTAGGGTCTAAGAGTGCATGGATTTTTGTCTGTTGTAATATATTGTGAAAAAAAATGGCTTCTACTTTCCACCCCTCTCCGTATTAATTTACTAGGGCTGCCATAACAAAATGCCACATACTGGGTGGCTTAAACATTAGAAATTTATTTTCTCACAGTTCTGGAGTCGAAAAGTCCAAGATCGAGGTGTTGCCAGATTTGGTTTCTCTTGAGGCTTCTTTCCTTGGCTTGTAGATGGCCGCCTTCTTGCCGTGGCCTTGCATATATAGTCTTTTCTCTGTGTGCATGCAACCCTGGTGTCTCTTTGTATGTCCAAATTTCCTTCTCTTGTAAGAACACCAGTCAGATTGGACTAAGGCCTACTCTAAAGGCCTCGTTTTAACTTCATCACCTCTTTAAAGGCTCTACTCCAAATAGAGGTAGTGGTATTAGGGCTTCAATGAATTTTGGGGTGACACAATTCAGTACATAACACCCTCTATAGCTATACATTTGTCACATAACCTTGCAGTGGTCTCCAACTCTGCCTCTAAGCTTGACCATCAGATTTACTTTGGCCAATGGGATGTTAGGAAATATGACAAAGGCTTGAAAAGCACATACATGATTGGACTTGTTCATCCTTGCTCTTCTTCCATGACCACCAGGACACACTAGACTAGCCTGTTGAATAATGAATGAGACACGCAGAACAGAACTATGCTGCCCCAGTTGTACCAGCCAAGGCCATCTGAGATCAGTCACAGCCAACTGACCCCCAGCTGGATGAGAAAGCCTGCAGACACATGAGTACCCCAGGTGTGACTGGCCAAACCCATGCCACACCAGTTGAACCCTGCAACTCATGTCTATCGTTGCCTCATGCTCTGATTTTGTGGTTGTTAACATGTTATCGTGGCAGTGAAAAACTGATACAACTGTTTTGTCCATTGATGTATCCCAAGTGGCAAGAATAATACCTGGCACATTGCAAGTGATCCATAAATAGTTCTTGAATGAATAAATGGACAAAGTCTAGAGTTAAATGCACATAAACAAGTGCCTGTCTACAGGGGACCTCTTTCAAGATCCATAATACATCTCTCAATAGGATGACTTCCTCTGGCTTAATATCCTTGAGTTTTAAAGTGGTTTCCTGAGTAGCATCTAACATATGATTCATTATGGTCTAATAGGTTCACTACTCTTTGAGGAGTACCCATTTCTTCAGGGAACATGGCCTGAAACAGAAGAATAAATATATGAAGCCAATAAGGGAAATAAGAGGGGGAAATCTTTTAAGGTCTCCTTGCAGCATCTCAAATTTCATTAGGTACAGGTGACCACGAATCCACCCATAGGAACTGTCGACTCTAGCCTAAGGCTTTAGGCTGAAGGAAATCGTTTAGAGGTGATGAGGGAGTGTTAGAGAGAGAGACTGACTAGTAAAAGTAGTGGGAGAGTGATTTTATTAAAAGTAAATAAAAATATAGGAAAAACTGCTCTTTGGAGCCTATATGATGCTAAACACCACTTTTACATGCTATTCCCTCATTCTGAGCAAATCCCCACATCCTCACCCCACTTCATCTAGCTCAGCCGTATTCCTTCTTCAGTATGAACATCTCCTCCACTGAATGGGAGGCAGGAGGAGGATGGGCAACCAGTCCATGCCCCTCCCACCCGACCCCCAGGAAGTCTTATGTAATCTCATACTACCTTATGCTCTCCTTGACACCATTTTCCATAATATGTGATTACAAATTGTAGTGTATGTTTCTTGTGCAAGATTCTAACTCCATGAAATTAACGTGTCTATTTAGCTCAGTATTATATTCTTAGAATCCAGGACAATGATCCCAACGCAGGTTAGTATACAATAAATACTTGTTGAGAATTAGGGGAGTGACCAAATATTATTCATTGTGTATTCTCCCCGTCTGGTAATAGAGAGATATCACTGATATAGGTATCAGTGAGAGAGACAAATCACAAATAAAATTAAATACTGCTGAAATAAAACATTTTTTAAAAGTCTGATCATTACCAAAGAATTTCTGAACTTCCTTACCTGAGGAAGGTTTTCAACAAATATTTGTTAAGTTGAAAAATTACTTCAAAGAAAACATTCTGAAAAATTATATTTCTGTAATGAACTCAAATTTCTCAATTAATATATTATTAAGGTTTTTGCAGCTTTTCTCTATTGAGTAAAATTCCAATAACAAGTGACTCACATTATTAACCAATTTTGGCAGTTTTGTCAGGCCTTTCAGAGCATCAGCTTATGAGACCAAATCTAGAATAAAAAAGTTTGGAAGCAGACTGTTTCCACAGATGTGGAGATCATGCTTAGATTCGGATCTCTACTTGGTAACGAATAGAGACAAATTATGAAAGTGCTGTTTCGTGAACTTCAGGAGGCTTTGTACCCAAGCTTGGAAGGTTTGATTCTGATGGAGAACTTTGTAGAGGAAAGAGCATTTGCAAAAGCCCAGTTACACAGGAGTATCGGAGAGAAAGCTAATGTAGCTGGAGGGCATTGAGCCTGAGATAAGGCTCTAGTGGTCCCCAGGGCCAGATCATGCCTGGCTTGGAAGGCTGCATTAAAAGTGCTTGTCCTCATCCTAAGTGCAATGGAAAGCTGCTGAATATTTTCTGAGCTATAATCACTCTAGCTATCATGTGGAAGATAAAATGGAAGGCAGAGTTAGGTGAGCCCACTGTGACCATCTAGTGGTACTTGACAAGGCTCGTGGGAGAGACCCTGGCCACAGATATCTGCTATTTCTTCTTTTTCACAGGCATAAATAGAAATGTGTTTTGAAATTAGCCAAAGCTTAGTTTAAGGGGAATAATGCATTAGACTTGTTGAGACTTTGGCTTGGGGCCCTAAATATCTAGCAATGAGGTCTTATCAATGAACTGTAATCCCCATTAAAAGAGGTTGTGAACATAAGCAAAACTCTAGTGCCTACCCTTACAACAGGCAATAGCACCGTGAATGAATGACTACATGAAGCAAGGGGTACAGAAAAGGGTTACAAACAAGGAGAGACTCCAAGAATCGTGGGCAGTAGCAGTGAAAGCCATTTTCCTTTCTAAACCCCTAGTTTCGTTACTTGCAAGAACCCAATAATTGTTTTTTTTTTCATTTTTTAAAAGCATTTGTACAGATGCCCAATCTATATGCTGTGCCATCAATTAAAATAGACTGTACCAAATGCCCACTCTGCAAAGTGTGCCTGCCTCTGGTCCATGTTCTGTTTCAAAATTGGCACAACCAAAATAACTAACGTGGCTGTTCAGCTCTGGGGTCAGCAATTCGTTCTGTCTCAATTCCTAAATCCCGAGGCAAACAGCTCTGAGATGCTAGAACAAATAGAGCTAAAAGGAAATTGCCAGTTCTTTTGTTGCCTTATTAAGCCTGCAGTATTCTATTTAATCATATCTTCCTCTAGGAGAAATCAACTATTTGAAGAAAAATGCATTCCTGGTGTCTGAATGCTGTCTTTCAATAAGGAGCAAAGATCAAAGAGGGTGTATTTTCTAATCTTTGAACATTAACAATGTCCCTTGTACTGCAAAATGGAATTACTTAGGGCTGTTATGGAGACCCCTGTAGTTTTGAGCATATAAATGGAATACCTTAATCCATCATATAAAATTAATTGTAACATATTTAATAACCCTCAAATAAATTGGAAAGAACAAGGTATTTGGCACTTGGATATTTATTTTAAACATTTCACCAAGTACGTGGAGCTCTGTAATGTGTCTGAAATATTTAATACAGATATCTTACACAAGCTCAGCATTTTTTTCCAATGTTTGTAATTTTTGGTATAAGAAAATTGGACAGTTTTTATCACCAGATAATATATGTTAACCAGTGTCTGGGAAAGGGGAAAAGATGGATGGCTGCTGGGTTATCACGTGGCCTGCCAAAAAAATAAAAGGAGACTCACAGTAAGTGATTTTAATCTGTTGGTCAGTGCCCTCTTCAGGGTGTCAATTTTTTTTATGCAAATGCAGAGGAAAAGGTTCATAACACAGAATGCTGAAGTTCTGTGATTTGCAAAGAGTAGCACCTCGTTGACTGGTGGATTTATTCTCTATTTGAAAGATAGCACTTGGATTAACCAAAGAGAACCTTCTTATTTTTGTAATTGCTTTATCATTCCAAGGGGATGCTGGTGCATGGTTCATTTTCCCTCTCTTTCCACTGCCCCTTATACTTCTGCCTCTTAATCACAGGACACTTTGCCCAAGAATGCATTTACAGAAAATTGAGATACACACTCTGCATGGATGAAGGCAACTGTGTCATCTACATTTTCCACAATTCAGCCATGCCCTTTGTTCTTGGACATGATAGCAAATCTGTTTTCATTCTCAATTGGAAAGCCAGCATGAGTTAGACCAGATGGCTGTTGACCTTCAGGCGACAGAGAAGGGGAGAGATTCCCAACTGTTCTCATTTCTCGGGGCACTAACCTCCTTTGGAGCCACAGCCTCAAGAAGCTGATACCTAGAAAACGTTTCTCCTTGAACATAGACATTTTACTTGTTGTGTGTTGAGACGCTGGAGGTTGCCTAACTGTCATGGTGTCAACGCCTTGTGCCACTGTTTATATACATTACTCTTTATCCGTGGAAGTCAAGCTGCTGGTGTTGTAAATGTCTTGATAAGTAAGCAAAGACATCTGAGTTCAGATGTTTTAAAATTTTCCCTTATTTTTATATCCATCAGTGTGTAACACACTCAATGTGTGTGTGTGTGTGTTTGACTGAATGACTAAAACATAAACGTTAGTTGGCATACCTTACATTATCCATAAGGTATTTTTCAGAAAATGCACATATATAGAAGTATAATGCATACACTGAAAGCGCTATGTCAGTGTGTCTCCCAGTAGAGCCAGTGCTATAGGCTCTGTTATTATCCTCTTTAGCTAGATGAAGAATCCGATATTATGTAACTAGTAAGTGGGGGAACTGGCACTTGATCAAGTGTGTCTCTCCAACTCTGATGCTCAAATATTTAACTAGGATGTTCTACTGCTTCCCCTTTTGTTATCATGGGGAGACGGCTAACTAGGTTAAAATTATATCCCAAAAGTCATGGGACAGTTTCCCTGTAATTTTTCAGAGTCCATGCCTTCTCATTCTTTGTTTATTTGCATACTTACAAGAAATAAATGACTATATGTGAGATATAACGTATCAGTATTCTTGCTACAAAATTGAAAGAGCTGATGAATGCTTGACAGAGTTTGGGATAAGAGTATTTTTCTCTTCTATTTCCATGAGGTTGCCTTTTAGATCTGATCTGAACTGACATCTCCCCCCAGGACATCTGAGTGTGCAGAGTTATCGGTTCTCTGTCTATTTCCTATTGTCTAGCCAAGAAAAAAACTGGCATTTTTCTGGGCTGGGTCTCTAGCTCTCTGCACTGCATCTATTAAATGAATAAAACTGAAAGGACTGGGTCGTTGGAGCAAGTGTATCCATCTACTGAGCCACAGATGAAGGGGTATCTAAAATGCGCCCTTAATTATGGAACGTATCTGAATCCAGTGTTATGTCACGTATTAGCTAAAATCACAGATAGAGCAGCCCTTTTCACCCATATAGCTAGTCAAATATCGCTTCTTGGCAAAACTGCATTCACATGCAAGATGGCAGTAAGTAGGATTCTGTTTCTCCGCTGACCTTAAAACAATCCACTTTCTTCACATCTTAGTGCCATAATTCTGTCCCCTGGCTCAGCAAAAATAACCATCCCTCCGGAGGTATAGCGGAGTGGGAGTAGCCTCCATTACGAAGGGAAGGAAAACCCCTGAGGCCGGGTCTTAGTGGGACTGGGGGGGCCGAGGGAGTGGCCTATGGCTATTGCTTCCCATCACTCAAAACTGTTAACATGGCAGTTTGCTTACTGAGCACATTTGTGTTGGTCTTACAGGAAGGTGTGCCCCATGTCACAGCGAGTACACTTTACTCGCATCCTAATCTTTATCCCCTCCATTGCAGAACTTCTGCATAAAGCTAAGAATGTTTCTTTTCACAGCGTGTCTCATTTCCCCTGGCCCACACTTATCCATTCTAAGTGTGTCTGTTATCAAGTACTTACCAGTTTAAAAGCAGCAATTTTTTTTTGATATTTTGTTACACATTCAAAAGGAAACCATTATACATCTTTAAGGCCTCAGTTTTTGAATGTAAAGGAAAATTGTAATTGGGCAGAAGGTTATTTACTAGGTATTTTTGAAAAGACCAAATAATAGCTTTTCAGCATATCCTACATTAAGCAGCATCAAAATGATGCATGAAGATAGCATCCAACAATGACTTGGTAAATATGTGTATACATGGTTATGGCATCTTAATGCATCTGCCCATATTCTAGACTCCATTCACAAAACTGTTCTGAGCTATTCAAAGATGTTTTTACTTGAATTTATATTTATTATTTGGCACAAACCTAGTCATTTTATAACCATCACTTTAAAACTAACACAATTGATTTGAAACCATGTTGAATTTGAAGGAAATTAAGGAATCAATAATCTGAGATACTAAAAAAAAAACAAAAAACCCAGTTTTTAAAAGTATCCCTCTTGTTGCATTAAGAAAACTTACTTCACAATTCTCACATTCTCATTTCTAAAAATGTTTGAAGACAGAGCTTTTTCTCTCTGAATTAGTTGTTGACAAGGATAGCTTGCAGGCAAGAAAAAAGTCTTCTGCCCCCTCTCCTGGCTTTAATCCAATAAAAATAATAATAGATATCAAGGGTCAGTTTTTACATATCAGTTTTAGCTACTTGGAATTTTGAGAAGAATTTTGAAGCTCCATTCTGACACAGTGGAAAAAGTGTTATCAATTAGTGATGTCTGCCTTGGGAACACAATTGACGAATTAGGTCCCATGTGCCATATATTTAACATCTGTGCTTTAAAGTTTTTCTTAAATATAACCACTTTTATTGAGTTGAACTTTATGAAAAAAATAGTTGCACATAGTAAGATTAAATGATTTGTGTTTATTGAATATTGCATTTTTAAATGGATTTTTTTTAATTTGTGGCTATATGGTTCAAAATATGACATGAAAGAAATCTCATCAGCTTAATAATCGTAACTTTTGTATTGTACTTTCCAGGTTGCAAAGCACTTTTCAAAGATGTGATTCCATATGTGCTCCAACAAACCTATGAAGTAGGTATTGCATATTCCCTGTTTATATATGCTTGGACTAAGACACAAGAGTTTCAATAACTTTTCCAAAATTACAACCAGGATGAAAATGCCTGCCTCACAAAAGTAGTATATAGTGAGATTGTTGAGAATAGCCAAAGAATTCTGAGATGGCTATATTCACTCATGATGAGGGTTCTAAAATCAGTCTGAGAAGATGCTCTCGAGACCATCCAGGGCACAGCTGATACATGATTGCTCTACTGTATGGTCCTGCCAAATCAAACTGCTTATAATTCCACAGTAAAAACAAACAAACAAACAAACAGTGATTTTCTACATCTGTCCCTTTGCTCTAGAATGTCCCCTGCCCATTTTTATCATCTGGTTAGCTCCTACCTTCCTTTCAAAACAACTCAGGCATTCTTTCATTTTCACTGTCTTACCTGTCCCTTCCCAGAATTGAAATAAGTGTCCCTCTTTATACATCAATGAACTCAACTAGGGAAATGTTCCACCAAAACCTCACACCAAGGAGCTTCCCCTTCTGAGGGTTCTGTTGGGATAATTAAAGGAGTTTTTGTTTAATTATTCTGTGATTGCCAGGACATTCATTAGATGATGTGGGATAACCATGCCTTAAAACACATAAAGACAGAGGTAACACACTCTATTCTCCCTTTCTTACAAATGTCTCCTTTCCTACTTCTGTGTGGTAGATGGAAGCTTGGAAGGACCTACATCCTGGGGCCCATTCGGGAACCCTCTCTCTCTTCCACTCCACAGAGTGGGATGGGTTCTTAGACACAAAGTCTCTTCATTTTTCTTTTGTTTCTTCCCCTTCACTCCTTCTCGGCTTCCGAGATTGGCTCCAGGATTCCGAATATGGGAATGAGATCTTTTTACTGAGTCCCCACTTAAATCTTTAGGCTGAAGAAACACCCTCCTATCCAATGTTAATAGAAACTCTTTGTTAAATTATCAGACACATATGAAGCCATGAAAAGTTACCTTCATACTTAGTCTGCTGCTGGTTATTATGGGGGTATTTCCTTTAGGAAGGATTATTCATATGAAGGATACAGGCATTCTGGATTCCCTGGCTATAACAGCACATAACAGCAATTAAACCCCACAATTGTAATACTCCTTACATAGATTATTGCATTTACAAAATAATCTGAATAAAGTAGACCTTACAGCTCAAGAACTACTGAATCCTTTTCCTTCAGTATTATTTTTTAGAATCTCAGTCATTCCTTTTTGCTTCAATACTTTCTTACAGGCTACCCCTATCAACACAGCTGAAGGTCATATAGAAGTCTGAATCCATTCACTGATGTGTATACTCATAGATCCCCTTGTATTTTTGAGGCAGGGAAATAATAATCACAAATTTACTGGTTAGGTCACTGTGGACAACTACTTTTAGCTACTGTCATACATTTTGTTTTTCTGCTATTATTATCATGATGTGTAGTAAAACAATGGTGCTCGTGTCAGAGCCAAAGGGCCAAGATACCAAGTCAGTCTCATCATTATTTCCTTTCCTTCTATCAAATTTCTTCAGAATTCATCTGTATTTGCAAAAAAAGAGAAAAAGATATAAAGTAGACTAGATAGGATTCACCACCCTTTTACTCTGCTTGTTTGCAGATTATTTTTAAATGACTAGAAAAGCAAGGAAGAGTACGATTGTGAGGGATACATCAAGCTTGAGAACATTTAAGTGTCTGGGCTAATATACAGCCAATATGGTTCACTATAGGTAAATGCAAAGTAATGATCTTTCGAGTAAAGAATATAAAATGGGAAATATCTGCTTAATGGAAAGGTGCTGCAGCATGCTGATTAGAAACACATTTGAGAAGTTGCTGCAAAATTGTATCCATTTAGCCTTTAGCCCAACACGGGACTGCAGAGAGATACCGAGTTAAATTACTGAAAAAATGTGTTGTAAAACAAAGGTAGAATCACTGTAATAAAAAGTAAGCGTATCAGAGACCTTCAAGATGGCGGAGGAGTAAGACGTGGAGATCTCCTTCCTCCCCACAAATACATCAGAAATACATCTACATGTGGAACAACTCCTACAGAACACCCACTGAACGCTGGCAGAAGACCTCAGACATCCCAAAAGGCAAGAAACTCCCCCACGTACCTGGGTAGGGCAAAAGAAAAAAGAGAGACAAAAGACTAGGGACGGGACCTGCCCCTCTGGGAGGGAGCCGTGAAGGAGGAAAGGTTCCCACACACTAGAAGCCCCTTCGCGGGTAGAGACGGCGGGTGGCAGAGAGGGAAGCTTCGGAGCCGCGGAAGAGAGCGCAGCCACAGGGGTGCGGAGAGCAAAGCGGAGAGATTCCCGCAGAGGATCGGCGCCGACCTGCACTCACCAGCCCGAGAGGCTTGTCTGCTCACCCGCCGGGGCGGGCGGGGGCTGAGGCTCGGGCTTCGGTCTGAAGCCGGGAGAGGACTGGGGTTGGCGGCGCAAACACAGCCTGAAAGGGTTAGTGCGCCACGGCTGGCCGGGAGGGAGTCCGGGAGAAGTCTGGAGCTGCCGAAGAGGCAAGACACTTTTTCTTGCCTCTTTGTTTCCTGGGGCGCGAGGAGAGGGGATTAAGCGTGCCGCTTAAAGGAGCTCCAGAAACGGGCGCGGAGCTGCCGAAGAGACAGGAGACTTTTTCTTACCTCTTTTGTTTCCTGGGGCGCAAGGAGAGAGGATTCAGCGCGCCGCTTAAAGGAGCTCCAGAGACGGGCGCGAGCCGCGGCTGCCAGCGCGGACCCCAGTGACGGGCGTGAGACGCCAAGGCCGCTGCTGCCGCCACCAAGAAACCTGTGTGCAAGCACAGGTCACTCTCCACACCTCCCCTGCCGGGAGCCTGTGCAGCCCGCCACTGCCGGGGTCCCGGGATCCAGGGACAACATCCCCGGGAGAACGCACGGCGCCCCTCACGCTGGTGCAACGTCACGCCGGCCTCTGCCGCGCAGGCTCGCCCCGCCTCCCACTCCTCCCTCCCCGCGGCCTGAGTGAGCCAGAGCCCCCGCATCAGCCACTCCTTTAACCCCGTCCTGTCCGAGCGAAAAACAGACGCCGTCAGGCAACCTACACGCAGAGGCGGGGCCAGATCCAAAGCTGAGCCCTCGGAGCTGTGTGAACAAAGAAGAGAAAGGGAAATCTCTCCCAGCAGCCTCAGGAGCAGCAGATTAAATCTCCACAATCAACTTGATGTACCCTGCATCGGTGGAATACCCGAATAGACAACGAATCATCCCAAATTGAGGCGGTGGACTTTGGGAGCAACTGTAAACTTGGGAACCGTATGGCTAACAGGTTCCGCGGCCTGAGTGAGCCAGAGCCCCCGCATCAGCCACTCCTTTAACCCCGTCCTGTCCGAGCGAAAAACAGACGCCGTCGGGCAACCTACACGCAGAGGCGGGGCCAGATCCAAAGCTGAGCCCCCGGAGCTGTGTGAACAAAGAAGAGAAAGGGAAATCTCTCCCAGCAGCCTCAGGAGCAGCAGATTAAATCTCCACAATCAACTTGATGTACCCTGCATCGGTGGAATACCCGAATAGACAACGAATCATCCCAAATTGAGGCGGTGGACTTTGGGAGCAACTGTAGACTTGGGAACCGTATGGCTAACAGTCTGTTGGTGCTCGGGCTGGCTGTCAGGCCAAGCCTCTTAGGTGGGAGAGCTGAGTTCAGGACATTGGTCCACCAGAGACCTTCTGGCTCCACGTAGTATCAAACGGCGAATGCTCGCCCAGAGATCTCCATCTCAATGCTAAGACCCAGCTATACTCAATGACCTGCAAGCTGCAGTGCTGGGCACCCTATGCCAAACAACTAGCAAGACAGGAACACAACCCCACCCATTAGCAGAGAGGCTGCCTAAAATCTTAGTAAGGGTCACAGACATCCCAAAACACACCACCGGACATGGTCCAGCTCACCAGAAAGACAAGATCCAGCCTCATGCACCAAAACACAGGCACTAGTCCCCTCCACCAGGAAGCCTACACAACCCACTGAACCAACCTTACCCACAGGGGGCAGACACCAAAAACAACGGGAACTACAAACCAGCAGCCTGCAAAAGGAGACCACAAACACAGTAAGTTAAGCAAAATGAGAAGACTGAGAAATACACAGCAGATGAAGGAGCAAGGTAAAAACCCA
>NC_041228.1:71202415-71204134 GCF_002837175.3 Physeter macrocephalus
AAACTCTGCAAGCCAGAAGGGAGTGGCAGGACATATTTAAAGTGATGAAAGGGAAAAACCTACAACCAAGATTACTCTACCCAGCGAGGATCTCATTCAGATTCGATGGAGAAATTAAAAACTTTACCAACAAGCAAAAGTTAAGAGAATTCAGCAACACCAAACCAGCTTTAAAACAAATGCTAAAGGAACTTCTCTAGGCCGGAAATACAAGAGAAGGGAAAGTCTTACAATAACAAACCCAAAACAATTAAGAAAATGGCAATAGGAACATATGTATCGATAACTACCTTAATTGTAAATGGATTAAATGCTCCAACCAAAAGACATAGACTGGCTGAATGGCTACAGAAACAAGACCCATATATATGCTGTCTACAGGAGACCCACTTCAGACCTAGGGACACATACAGACTGAAAGTGAGGGGATGGAAAAAGATATTCCATGAAAATGGAAATCAAAAGAAAGCTGAAGTAGCAATTCTCATATCAGACAAAATAGTCTTTAAAATAAAGACTATTACAAGAGACAAAGAAGGACACTGCATGATGATCAAGGGATCAATCCAAGAAGAAGATGTGACAATTGTAAATATTTATGCACCCAACATAGGAGGACCTCAATTCATAAGGCAAATGCTAACAGCCATAAAAACGGAAATCAACAGTAACACAATCATAGCAGAGGACTTTAACTCACCACTTTCACCAATGGACAGATCATCCAAAATGAAAATAAATAAGGAAACACAAGTTTTCAATGACACATTAAACAAGACGGACTTAAGTGATATTTATAGGACATTCCATCCCAAAACAACAGAATACACTTTCTTCTCAAATGCTCATGGAACATTCTCCAGGATAGATCATATCTTGGGTCACAAATCAAGCCTTGGTAAATTTAAGAAAATTGAAATCATATCAGGTATCTTTTCCAGCCACAACACTATGAGACTAGATATCAGTTACAGGAAAAAATCTGTAAAAATACAAACACATGGAGGCTAAACAATACACTACTAAATAACCAACAGATAACTGAAGAAATCAAAGAGGAAATCGAAAAATACCTAGAAACAAATGAGAATGAAAACACGATGACCCAAGACCTGTGGGATGCAGCAAAAGCAGTTCTAAGGGGGAAGTTTACAGCAATACAATCCTACCTCAAGAAAAAATAAACATCTCAAATAAACAACCTAACCTTACACCTAAAGCAATTAGCGAAAGAAGAACAAAAAAACCCCAAAGTTAGCAGAAGGAAAGAAATCATAAAGATCAGATCAGAAATAAATGAAAAAGAAATGAAGGAAACAATAGCTAAGGTCAATAAAATTAAAAGCTTGTTCTTTGAGAAGATAAACAAAATTGATAAACCACTAGCCAGACTCATAAAGAAAAAAAGGGAGAAGACCCAAATCAATAGAATTAGAAATGAAAAAGAAGTAACAACTGACACTGTAGAAATACAAGGATCATGAGAGATTACTACAAGCAACTATATGCCAATAAAATGGACAACCTGGAAGAAATGGACAAATTCTTACAAAAACACAACCTTCCGAGACTGAACCAAGAAGAAATAGAAAATATAGACAGACCAATCACAAGCACTGAAATTGAGACTGTGATTAAAAATCTTCCAACAAACAAAAGCCCAGGACCAGATGGCTTCACAGGCAAATTCTATCAAACATTTAGAGAAGAGCTAACACC
>NC_041228.1:71205386-71205508 GCF_002837175.3 Physeter macrocephalus
TGCCAACAAACACATGAAAGGATGCTCAACATCACTAATCATTAGAGAAATGCAAATCAAAACTACAATGAGGTAACACCTCACACCAGTCAGAATGTCCATCATCAAAAAATCTACAAATG
>NC_041228.1:71205583-71205791 GCF_002837175.3 Physeter macrocephalus
ATAAAGACGCAGACGTAGAGAATGGACTTGAGGACATGGGAAGGGGGAAGGGTACGCTGGGACGAAGTGAGAGAGTAGCATGGACATATATACACTATCAAATGTAAATTAATGGACATATATACACTATCAAATGTAAATTAGATAGCTAGTAGGAAGCAGCCGCATAGCACAGGGAGATCAGCTCGGTGCTTTGTGACCACCTAGA
>NC_041228.1:71206062-71272800 GCF_002837175.3 Physeter macrocephalus
ATCTTAAAAAAAAAATGGTTTGAAGAACCTAGGGGCAGGACAGGAATAAAGACGCAGACGTAGAGAATGGACTTGAGGACACGGGAAGGGGGAAGGGTACGCTGGGACAAAGTGAGAGAGTAGCATGGACATATATGAGGATATGGGGAGGGGGAAGGGTAAGCTGTGACAAATTGAGAGAGTGGCATGGACATATATACACTACCAAACGTAAAATAGATAGCTAGTGGGAAGCAGCCGCATAGCACAGGGAGATCAGCTCGGTGCTTTGTGACCACCTAGAGGGGTGGGATAGGGAGGGTGGGAGGGAGGGAGATGCAAGAGGGAGGAGATATGGGGATATATGTACATGTATAGTTGATTCTCTTTGTTATAAAGCAGAAACTAACACACCATTGTAAAGCAATTATACTTCAATAAAGATGTTAAAAAAAAATTATACTCCAGTAAAAATTTTGAAATATTATCTTCATAAAAAAAAAGTAAGTATACATTTGCCCAAAGAAAGTACAGAGCATGAGTCACCTTGTTTTAAAATCAAGACATCAAAATATTTGAAATGGGCCACATGCTGGGTCCAAAATTATTCTGAAGTTCAAAACAAGTTCTATGAAATGGAAAGATAAAATTATCTATCAGAATGGTAAAATAATTACACTAGAAACAACCTGATATGTAAAGAGAGTGTTTCATTATTGGAAAAGCAGAAAAGAAGTGTAAAATTTATCTTATAAAATTATATAAATGTGAATGTGTTTTTAAAATATCTTGAGGCAAAATAATCAGTGAAACAAAGATATAATTAAGTATTTTCCAAGAAAGGACTTGGAAAACAAGTCCTGAATGAAACAAATCAGACTACAGGATGAAAATCAATGGAAACGAATTAACTACTAGTTTTTTCAGTTTTTGAAATAACACTGATATTATTTTACAATTATTTTATGTATTACCATACATGAAGTGAGCTGTCTTGCTAACCCCAAGACCATCAATTGTGTGAATAAAGACTTATTAAGAAAATCCTTAGCCAAAGTACAAATGCACTGCCTCAAATATAGAGCCTAAAATATTGCAAGTTTTACTAAATTTGCATCCAAATAATTAAAATATAAGAGTTTTATAAGACTTGTGTCTCAGAATATGCTGGATGTCCTACTGTATGATCAGACGTATTGAGGAAAATTGCTTTTTGACTCACACAAAAAGGAAAGCTTCCCTAGAAAAAGTGTAAGTCATACGAATTCCATTTTTGTGTCTAAATAGTGACTATATTTTTTAATTTCAGAAAAAAGATGAATGACTGAATTAATGTATTCTAGCATTAAAAAAATTATCAATAAATTAGGAACTTTTTTCATAGAAAAATAATTCTATTTTTATAGAAAAAATATTTTCTAAATCATTTTCATAATTTCCTGAGATTTCTTCAGAATTCTAGTTCTATCCATTTCCTTTATACCTAGATAAAAATACTTTACATATATCTATGGAACCTTGTTAACTACTTAGCTCACTATTAAACTTCAATTTCCCCCACTTTCTACAACTCATGCAGATTTTCTTTGTTGTTGTTGCTGTTCTTTGGATCCATGTCCATTGTTTGCTATCATTGGTTACCACAGTACAACAGTGTGGACACCAGCAAGCAGCCCCCAAACACGTGTCTACATACAGTTTGAGAAAAGAGTGCTGAAAATGTCTAGATATTTGAGAAAAAATTCAGGGCTTCAGTTCAATGTGTTTAAATGGATTCAGTGGTTACTTTTCCAGTATCTGTATTGTGCAAGGCAATCTGATTTCTAAAATATGGCCCTCAAAGTCCACCAAATGGATAATCCTAACCCAGATACTTAAAAGTGGGGCAGCTCTCATGTCCTTTGCTATGGGGTTATCATGGCTTCCTCCGTCCAACAAACTTTCCTTTAAAGAAGCATCTGGGGCTTCCTATCTGGCTTATATGTCTGTGAGGTCTAGTGCAGTTGGGGCTCAGAAAATGTCATTGGCTTAAATAACCTACAAAAATTGGCATGGTATTGTAGAACAGGCCTGAAAGTAAAGTCCCAGGGCTTGCACCCCACTCCTTCCACCTGCCCTTTAGACTGCACATTCGGGACGCGGTCTGGAGATGAAGGATGGGAAAATAAGAAGGAGCATCTGCTTCTCAGACTGAATCCCCACGCAGCCGTTCAATGCTCTTTTATGTTTATTATCTCTCTGAGCTCCTTAATCCTTGCAGCATCTCTAGGAGGCAGCCTATACTATTATCCTCAGTGCACAAATGGGTGAAGTTTGAGAAAATGAATCATCTGTCCTGAAAAGCTGTTCTTATCTCCTCATGGGCTTCATCAAGGCCACCTGATATTTGGTTTAATCTCAGGGGTGGGCTAGCCAATGCCTAGGGGAAGGGGAAGAAACAGGAAAACTAAATCTGTGTTCGGCTGAAAGCAAAGACAGGTAGAGACTTCATTCCAGTTATCTCTTTCCACTACACGTCTAAAACCTTGATTAATCTCAAAATACCACTCTAACCTTGAACAGAGGGGTAGAATGAGAATTCCCGCTGATTTTCCTCCTCACATTTTTCTAAATACTCTTTAAAAAGGGAATATTGTATTCACATTCCAAACGTCCAAATAATTAGCTAGGAATTTGGTAAACTCAACCTGGTCAGTATCAGTACCACCCAAGAACCTATCCCAGTGTTTGTGTTTGGTTAATGCCCGTTGCCTTTTTTTCATTCATTCAGCAAATGTTTACCAGCACCTACTGTGTTTCCTACCCTGCGTTTGACATCAAGTGTCTACAAAAGGGATAAGGTTTCGGTACTTAAGACATTTATTCTTTAGTAGATGAAATAAGTCATAAATATGATAGGATAAGATCAACTGCATGATCAATATAAGCACATGATAGCATGGGAATGTAGAGGAATAAAACTTAAATAGAAAAAGGTCAGGGAAGGATATTCAGAAGGTGTGAAGGGTGAGGAAGGAGGGTTGGTGGAGAGAGAAGCATGTGTAAAGGAACAAAGCTGTGGTTAGTTGCTGGTATGTTATTATAACTGGAGGAACATGAATAGAATCTCAAGAGAAGATGAAAGCAGAGACGAAGACAGGGACCCTGATATGAAGTATGAATTTTATACTGAGGGCAGTGGAGAGCCATTGAAGGATTTAAAAGGGGGATTCTTTTGATAAAGATCACTGACAGCAAAATGGGGCATTGGTGGGAAGAAGGGAGGTCGCACATTTTAGGGAGTAACTGACACAACTGCTATGGAATTAGAAACTTGCTGTCTCCACCACAGCAAGTGAAAATTATTTGTAACCTGGAAAAAAAGTGATTGTCCTGCGCCTTTTAGAACCATGCAAACAGGTCGTGCTAACTGGGTTTTGTGTTTTCATCATATCTGACTACATTTCATGTCACATCTTTCTTCCAGGTCAAAGGCTCATTCAAAGTTAGGATGTGCTCTGGCTTCTGAAACTCCTTGTATCCAGTTCTAATAGTATTTATTGATATACGTTTACCAAGAAGAACTATATTTTTCCTTTGAAAGAAATTACTTGTAACTAGAGACAAAAACTACCAATTCATATAAAGAGAAAGATCTGATGGGAAGGTCATTATATACTTTGTGCATATTCAACCAGCTCGATATTGCCCATTTATTTGCATATTATTGCACATTTTAAAAATATCTAGTGACCACAACATTCCAGTACAATTTCATATGAAAGAAAATGTGTTTTAGTCTGTAAGAAAGCCCAGACACTGTGCAAGGTATCTTGTTCCTTGTTCTCTAGGTTAAAATGTATCATTTATAAATGGAAATAAAGATTCTACACATGGTCTGATTTTTGAACTCAACTTTATCAAGGCAATATTTGACAATGTGTTATCTATATTTCTCAGATGAGCAATTAAGATTCAGAGAGATTAAGTGATTTGCTAAGGGTAACACAGTAGAAGATCTGACTCTATGATCTGTATTTTCTTCCGCAACAAACACATGATTTGCAAAGTGCTTTGTATTTTACAAAATGCTCCCATATGCATTTTCTCATTTGATCCATTTTATAGATGTGAAAACTGAGCACGGTAACTATGAAGCTTATAGGTATAAGGCTAAGAAGTGCTAGGTAGTACACTGAAACTCCATTTTCTTAATAGAGATGTTGCCTCCTTTCCCTTACATCTTGTTCCTCTAGGATTTATTCTATAGAGAAGAAAGCTGGGAAATTACATGCGCGTGTACTGAGAGAAAGGGAAGAACAGAGAACTCAGGCATTTTGACCTTTCTGCCTTTGTAATTCATTCTTGAGTCCGGCACCCATATGTAAAATTTTCCTTCTAGAGGTAGTCAATGAAGAGCCCTCTTGTATTCAACTCTACAGGAAAATGAGGGTTGAAACATCAAATATAAATAGAATAATTTATAAAATAAATTATTCTATTTATATAAATAAAATAAAAAATTTTAGAAGTGGCTCTTGATATTTCTGTTTTATATAAACAATTAGAACTCGATCCATTTTATAGATGTGAAAACTGAGCACGGTAACTATGAAGCTTATAGGTATAAGGCTAAGAAGTGCTAGGTAGTACACTGAAACTCCATTTTCTTAATAGAGATGTTGCCTCCTTTCCCTTACATCTTGTTCCTCTAGGATTTATTCTATAGAGAAGAAAGCTGGGAAATTACATGCGCGTGTACTGAGAGAAAGGGAAGAACAGAGAACTCAGGCATTTTGACCTTTCTGCCTTTGTAATTCATTCTTGAGACCGACACCCATATGTAAAATTTTCCTTCTAGAGGTAGTCAATGAAGAGCCCTCTTGTATTAAACTCTACAGGAAAATGAGGGTTGAAACATCAAATATAAATAGAATAATTTATAAAATAAATTATTCTATTTATATAAATAAAATAAAAAATTTTAGAAGTGGCTCTTGATATTTCTGTTTTATATAAACAATTAGAACTCCATATGAGAATTCACACACACACACACACACACACACACACACACAAGTACCAAAAATCCAAAAAGGTGAAAGAACCAAGACTCCTATAAATTCTATTAGTTAAATACTTTATCCTGTAAACCTAAGGTGTGTAACACTAAAAACAAAAGTCTTACCAGTCTTCCTGTTTTTTTCCCTAAGGAGTAATTAAACTGGATTATCTGTTTGATGACTTCAAATAACTCAATTTTCTAGTGAGTATTAATGGGAAAATGCATGATAAGTCAAAATGATAATTGTAAAAAAGTGTAGCAACACTAAATGCATCCCCAATAACTTCATTAATTTATAAAGTATCTAAAATATTAAAAATAAAGTAGAGGTGCAGGGATTCTAGTGCAGATTCTGTCACATTAAGTTGTTACCTTCGGTCTGTTTTCTCATGCTCCTATCTATTAAAAGTAGACGATAATTTCTTCCCAGTCTACATCATGACTTGTTTTAATAAGTGGTATGATTTATGTAAAAAGTTTCTTGGAAACTGTGGCATTCCATGGTATGAGGTTACTATCTTAGCTCTCCTTTATTTATTTAGACTGAACTACTTTTGTCGTCTTTTCAGGCAATAAAAATTTGATTTGAAAAAAGAGTTTACAAATGTATTTTCTTTAAAGTGATACTGACCATGAGTTGGGGTACAGGTGAATTAACGCAACAACAGGAATAAGTCATTAAAAAAAGGAGACAACCTCTTTTTTTCTGATATTTATATATGGAAATATGTTTATGTCACACACACTGTGTTCCTTGCTTTATAAGTTCCTTAATCCTCTCAGTTCTAAAGACCTTCAACTCTACCCCATTTCAGTAACATACTTATCCCTTATCCTAAATGAACTGGTTTCTGAGATTTTAATCATCAAGGGCTCTCTCTTTTACTATAATTTCCCCCATTTTTGCTCAGCCCCACCCATCTGTTTTCTAATGTCACCAAGGCCAGTGGTTCCTTGACCCTTTCATTCCTTGTCAGTTAGCTTCTTCTTGCTTCACTATTAAGCAATGAACCCATGGTCTAGCTCTGAAATCGCTCACCATCACCCTCAATCCTTCTGATCTCTTTTTTTTCTACCTTAATGATTCAGCAAATCCAAGTGTTGGATCCAAACAGTGATTCAGCTCCGTAGCTACAGGTAGACAGCACTGTACCTATTCAGCTGCTGGACAACATAGCTACCCAGACTGATGCCGCAAACAAGTGATACTGACCTAAGTGTTTCATTCAATGAACCAGGACGATTTTCAGACTCTAGAGTTGATGGAACCTCATTTTACAGATACAGTATAGTACTCTAGTATAACATTTGTCACATTATGATCCTACTTAGCTACGCTCTCTGTGCTAATACTAAAAGATTTATTTCAAAGGCAGCTACCTTTATGTACCTCAAACACCTGCTACAAGCCCAGCACCTCATGCCTCTTGCAAAATTTCCCACGGTCCTCTGATTTCCCCGTCAGTGTCTCTGGCTTATACCTCTCCGTCTCTGCCTAATTCTACTGATTAACTCTTCAACAGCTTTCCTGTTCAGCAAGACAGTTCCTTGACCCAGCATCCAAAAGGTCAATATCCCACACCTGACTCAGACTGTAGACTTTCACAGGGATGGGAACTTCAGGCCTCAGCTTGCCTGGGAGGAACGACTGGACATATTTATTATGATCACTTACTTGTACAGCTGTATTGTCTAGAAGACAATGAAGCACCTATGACCAAGAACTGAAAGAGTTCAAGACATCAAAGTTAAAGAAATCCCCTAAATAGTGTCTTCCATGGATTACTTGCAACAGAGTCACCTGGGACTTTTTAAATATATTCTTTCCTGGACTCCACCCAATACCAGTCATATTGCTCTCCTGGGGGGTAGGGTAGAAGCATGTGAACAAGTTTCCCAGGTGATTTTTTTTCACCATTTCAAAAGCTCTACTCTAAGGGGACATGTGTTATAGTGGTGAGAAGTTCAAGTGCCCTACGTACTCCAAACAGGCTATAAAATGTAGAGATGCAGAAATTAACACAACATTGTAAATCAACTATACTTCAATAAATTAAAATTTTAAAAAGTGGGCTTCCCTGGTGGCGCAGTGGTTGCGCGTCCTCCCGCCGATGCAGGGGACGCGGGTTCGTGCCCCGGTCCGGGAAGATCCCGCATGCCTCAGAGCGGCTGGGCCCGTGAGCCATGGCCGCTGAGCCTGCGCGTCCGGAGCCCGTGCTCCGCAACGGGAGAGGCCACAACAGTGAGAGGCCCGCTTACCACATAAAAAAAAAAAAAAAAGTAGAGGTAAGTGTAGGTTCCAAGTTGGGCTAAAATCTCGTACTACTTACTTCCAGAAGATCTCTGCCCCCTCAATAAGCTGAATTCTAGGGTTACCAAACTTTTTCAATTTTCTGATTCCAGAAGCCTGGTATTTTATGTGAAATCTGCTGATTTTTATACAATGGAAAATAATTCTTAATTTGTTAAAAATTGTTTGAACTACCGAAAACATGTCTACACCAGTTTATAATTCTGATTTTAGAGCAACCTGAACAATTATAACTAGAAAACACATAATTGAGGGCCAAGAAACTAAAAAACCAGTATTTGAAGGCCCAGCAAGGAAGGAGGGACACAATTCAAATAGTCCACAAGGAAAGAGACGAATGAGGAAGAGGTCAAGGATAGCAAGGGGCACAAATGAGGGCTGCTCGGCAGCATCGCATGGTGCGGAGAGGTCAAGCTGGACCAGACTGAAAATACACAATTGGCAATTAGAAAGTCATCGGTGACTTTGGTGAATGCACTTTCCGAGCGCTAGGGCAGAAGCCAGAACATAATGGGCGGAGAACGAGTGGGATTAAGAGAGACAGAATCAAGTAGAAATTATTTTCCAGACACTTGGCAGTGAAGTTGAGGAGTGAGCTAATACAGTACAATGAGAGTAAGACAGTACAAAGAAAGCTGCTTTCCTAATAGCTTTATTGAAATAGAACTTTACTCGATGCTCTGTGGTGACCTAAATGGGAAGGAAATCTAAAAAAAAAGGGAGGTATGTATACGTATAACTGATTCACTTTGCTGTACAGCAGAAATTAACACAGCACTGTAAAGCAACTATCCTCCAATAAAAATTTTAAAAATAAAATAAAATAAAACTAAGTAGGAAAACAGAAAAGCCAGAGCCATAGATTTTGATAGTGGGGACAGAAGAAGGAAATCGGAGGAAGAATGGATAATGGATAGATTATTTCCATTTATTTAAAAAAACAAAGCAAAAAACTAGTACACACTTTTCCTGTGTTTGCACGTCTGTAGCTCTCTCCTCCTTTTGGGCTTATAGACGGCAGGTTTTTTATTGCTTTTTTGTTTGTTTATTTTGTCTCATTTTTTAAAGCAAATCTCATCTTCTAGGCCTATTGGCTTTGAAGGAATCATGTCACTTGCAGGTTTGCACAGAAAAATAAAAATTTTGAATCTTAAAAAGAAAAAAAGAACACACACAGAAACGTTCACAAATCCTAAGTGTAGAGTGCAGTGAATTCTCCCAGAGTAAACACCCCTTTGACCACCACCACGGTATAGAAACAGAACATGAGAATATTATCAGCACCCCAGAATCCTTCCTCATGCCCTTTCAATCATGTCTCTCTTTTTCATCACCAAAGGTGACTGCTATCCTGACCTCTAAACACCACAGAGTAGTATTGCCTTTTGTGAACTTTGTGTACATGAGATCACAGAGTATGTAATCTTAAGTGTTCACTTGTTCACTCAAAAATAATTTTAATAAAATTCATCCATGTTATTGCATATATGTAGTGTCACTTATTTTCGTTGCTCTATAGTATGGCTAGATTACAATATATTTAGGGCAGATGTCTAGTTTTGGCAATTGTGAATAATGCTGTTATGGATATTTTGTATGTAAACATTTTGGGTATACTTTTATGCACATATGCATGTTGATTATATACCTGTGAGTGGAATTGCTGCATCACAAGGTAAATGTATGCTTAAATTAATCAATGCTATTCCATTTTTCAGAGTTGTACTATTCATATTTACATTCACATTCTCACCATCGACATATGACTTCCTATTGTTCCATGTTCTTTTAACATGTGTTTTTAATTTTGGCTCGTTGATGTTTTGTAGAGGTATCTCATTATGACTTTAATTCGTTCACAGTTCAGTGATGATTAATGAGTTGGCCATTTAGATATCCTCCTTTTTTGAAGTGTCTGCTCGTCTGCCCACATTTTTTCTATTGAGGGATCCAAACTGTTTCTTGTTTAATTAAAGAAGAATTCCTCATATAGTCTGTACAAGAGCCTCTTTTACATTTATATATGATATAAAGATTTTCTCCAACTCTACATTCTTATAAATTTATTTATTTATTTATTTATTTATTTGGCTGTGTTGGGTCTTCGTTGCTGCACAGGGGCTTTTCTCTAGTCGCGGTGAGGGGCTACTCTTCGTTGCGGTGCGCAGTGGCTGCAGTGGCTTCTCGCTGCAGTGGTTTCTCTTGTTGCTGAGCACGGGCTCTAGGTGCCTGGGCTTCAGTAGTTGTGACACGTAGGCTCAGTAGTTGTGGCTCACGGGCTTAGTTGCTCTGCGGCATGTGGGATCTTCCTGGACTAGGGCTTGAACCCATGTCCCCTGCATTGGCAGGCGGATTCTTAACCACTACGCCACCAGGGAAGTCCCTCCAACTCTACACTCTTAAACAATCATTTTCACCCTCTTATTGATGTTTTTTGACGACCAGAAGATTTTGATTTCACACAGTCAAATTGATCAATTTTTTCCTTTATGTTAGTGCCCTAAAATCCTATAGCTGTAGAGTAAGTCTTGCTATCTAGTAGACTACAGTCTTCCACGTGGCTTTTTTTCTTCAAATATCTTATAACTCTTCTTGGCCGTTGCACTTCCGTATAAATTTTAGATCTGGGTTGTCAACTTATACATGCATGCGCATGCATGTGCACACAAATAAAATCCGTCATTTTAATGAGGATTTCTGAGAATTTATAGATCAGTTTGAGAATTCACCTCTTTTTAATATAGAGTTTTCCAATTTATAAACATAATATATATCTCCATCTATTTAGGTCTCCTTTACTTCCTTTCAGTGAAGTTTTATAGTTTTCTGGGTAGAGCTCTTTCACAGCTTTTGTTAGATTTATTCTTAGGAGTTTGATGTATGCGCCTGTAAATTGTATAATTATTTAAATTTTATTTTCTAATTATTTGTTAATTAAAACCTTGTTAAGGTCACATATCATAATAATTTATCTATAGATTTTAAATTCTTCTACATAAACAATCCTGTTGTTATAGAAAAAGAGTTTTACTTCTTTGTTTCTAATCCTTATCCTAATATGCCTTTTCTTGCTTTTTCAAACCAAAGCTTCCATACTGTATTGAAAAGAAAGGATAATAGTCATTTTTCCCTTGGTTCTGATTTCACAGGGAAAACTTATAATACTTCACCATAAGTTATGCTGATTATTGATTTTTAAACTCTCTTTTTTTTAATAAATAAATTCAAGGTTTTAACTGTATCCAATAAGTTTTGATATGAAATAATTCAAATATTTTTAAAATTTCCATTCTATTTTTTTCTTTTAACCCATTAGTAATAGAAGTATTTGAAATGTTTAAAATACAGGGTTTTTTTTTTTTTTAGTTTTCCTGTTATTTAATTTTCCTGTTATTTATTTTTTAATTTTACTGTGATCAGAGAGCATATTAAGTATTATTTCAATTCTTTGAAATATTTTAAGATCTATTTTATGGTGTAACATATGGTTAATTTTTGTAAAAGCTTTGTGTGCATTTGAAGGAAAATGAATCCTTCAGTGTGGCAATTAAATATTCTGTATCTGTCACTTATGTCAACTTTGTTAATCATGCTATTTAAATCTATATACATTTTAACATTTTTTTCTGATTTTTATATCAGTTATATAAAGATGTATATTAAAATCTCCCCATGACTATAAATATATATATGTTTTGCAACTGTGTTAATTTTTGGCTTAACAAAACTTAAAGCCACATTATTAGTTACATGTTAATTTAGAATTATTATATATTTCCAATGAATCAAATCTTTTGTTACTATAAAAGTTTATAAGTAGTTATTATTTAACGAACAATATAACTTATGTCACCCAAATGATTGTTAATTTTTTTCTTTATTCCATCTTGCATCTCCAAATATTCATTTTAGATTATTTTCCTTTTACCTGAAAAATATTCTTTATATTGCATATCCTAGTGAAAATTCTTCTAGTTTTTCTTTACCTGAAAATGTTTTTATATCACCTTTATTTTTTTAGGAAGTTATGCATTATGTGAAGAATGGGATGTTGGCAATTTTTGTCATTAAGGGTAGCATTACTTTGTCTTTTGGTTTTTAATTTTTATGTTGAGAAATTGTCTGTCTGATTGTGGCTTCTTACAAAGTAATGCATCTTTTATCTCTGGATGTTTTTAAGATATTTGTCTTTGTATTTGGTTTCCAACAATTGTTCTATTATCTGGTTGTGATTTTCTTTACATTGATCCATTTTGAATCAGTAGGGTTCACAGTACTTCTTGAATTTGCAGCTTGTTTCTTTACTCAACTTTAGAAAATTCTTGGTCATCATCCTTTATATATGTCCTCTATTTTGATACTTCAATTACATATATGTAAGTCATTTTTATTATATGTTTATGTCTTTTATGCTTTCTTTTCTTTTTGTATTCTCCATCTTTTTGTCTCTCTGTGTTCTATTGTAGCTATTTTCTTCTGTCCTATCTTTTTTTTTTGCTTTTTAAAACTATTTCAACATAACTATACTTACAGAAATACACTCATATTGGTTATTAGAACGCATTTGTCCTATCTCCTAACTTACCAATTCCCCCTTCAGCTCTGTCCTTTCTATGTTATTCCTAACTACTGAATCCTTATTTATTTATTATTATTATTTTTTTTTTGCGGTGCGCGGGCCTCTCACTGCTGCGGTCTCTCCCGTTGCGGAGCACAGGCTCCGGACGCGCAGGCTCAGCGGCCACGGCTCACGGGCCCGGCATGTGGGATCCTCCCGGACCGGGGCGCGAACCCGGTTCCCCTGCATCGGCAGGCGGACGCGCAACCACTGCGCCACCAGGGAAGCCCAGAATCCTTATTTTTTATTAAGGAATTTGTCTGTTTAAGAATTTTAATTTGCTTCCTATTTATTATTTTCAGTTCTGTGTCACAACTCTTAGAAGTTTGCCGTGTGTTATTTCACTATTATTTGCCACGTACTATGGTCAGAAGGATATACAATTATCCCATTTTAGGGGATGGATAAACTGGTAAGGCACAGAGAAGTGAAGTAAATTGGAGTCACACAGTGAGGGGAGGTAGATTTTTCAGCCAGCTCTGTGGGGCTCCAAAGCGCATGCCCCTTTCCAGTTTATTAAACTAGATGTAATATTCTGTAAACCAAGGAAAATACAAGATAAATAGCCTAAAAAGATGATAAGGAATGAATATAGTAAACAGTTTACTTTTCATTCAGAAAAATTTAAGGGAGTCTTTCCTAAATTACTTCCTTCCTATTTCTCTGTGTTTGTCTGAAGATACTGATGATGTGACCCTAAACAAATGTGTTTCTGTTGCATGGCAGAACCCCAGGCCTCAGTGGCCTCTCTCACATCTGGCCTCTTGATGAGCAGAGGGGTGGTACTAAGAGAATATTTGTGGATGGATGTGAAAAAATAAAACGAGGACTTCCCTGGTGGTGCAGTGGTTGAGAGTCCGCCTGCCAATGCAGGGGACACGGGTTCGTGCCCCGGTCCGGGAAGATCCCACATGCCGCGGAGCGGCTGGGCCCGTGAGCCATGGCCGCTGAGCCTGCGCGTTCGGAGCCTGTGCTCTGCAACGGGAGAGGCCACAACAGTGAGAGGCCCACGTACCGCAAAAAAAATAAAAATAAAAAATAAAATAAAATAAAATAAAACGAAACAAGAGAAAACAAAAACAGTCTTTAGTGTGGCTTTGAAGGCCTTCCCCCCTCCAGCTTTCATCTATCTTCTTGACCTTCTCAGTTCCTCCATTCAGACTCCTCTCTGATGTGAAAAAAACAAAAAAAGATTTTTATTTTGAACATGTTAAGTATGAGATGCTTATCATACATCTGTTATTTACCAGGCAGATATACTGGGGCAATAACATGACTTTCCCATCATATCTACTACAAAGCATATCTGTTCACAATCCAGTCATGACAGAAGCATCTTTACTTGGGCTTCAAAGGGTCCTTCTCACTCTAATAATCACTAAGGGTCATATCATGGCACCATTGGCATGATCTGATGCATATACTCCTCTCTGAGAGAACTGTTCACTCAAAGTAAATTCTGCTGCATTCGTTGTTACACTATGGATACTGTAGAAGGGAGAAAATACATCAAGACTGGGAATACAAAAGAGAAAGACTGTGACATAGACTTTAGCCTACAGGTGCTCAAAATACACAATAGAGGGTAAAGATGTGCCAAGCTGGAGATCCAAGCACCATCTGCCATGGATTCATTAAGCCCTGGAAAATGCATCTACCTAGAGGTGCCATCTCAAGGAGCATCAAAGGGGGATGAATGGCTGCAAATTTGAATTGACAGAACTGTGAAGTCATTTGTGTGTTTTTATTTTTACAGACACAAATCCACAGGGTCTTGTATAACATTTCCTCTCATAGTAACCTTTAAAAAGGTTATATTATCCCATTATAGAGAATTATCTGAATAAAGTTTTACCTGCATTTAGGGGCTGAGAGGAATACTTTGTCCAAGTTAAATCAGCAGTACAAGTGTATATATTACATCTTGAGATACATTTCTTACCTGCAATTAGTTCAGACAACAGAGGGTTCAAACTACACAGTTTAATTTTCCAAGGCATTTGGGACAATATCAATATTGCCAAGAAAAAAATCCTGCTGAAGGCCCATTTTAGGTACCCATTTGACGTTTAGAGTAAAGATATTCTTTAGCATGTTAGTTTATAGACATCTTTAAGAAAATAAAGGGTTTGAAAGACTCTAGAAAAATAGTACTAAATCTCTTCATTATTATTGTGTTCCCTTTTCCAAAAAGTGTGGAGTAGATTAAGAGGGTAACTGATAGCTATAGGGGATTACGGTAAAATGGAGACTTAAAAGGAATAACAGAAAAATATCACAATCTTGATTGACTTTATGAGTAAACTTGCTTGACAATTCATTCAAGTTATATTGATAAAACGGCCCTTTTAAACCGTAGTGTCATGCTACATCTTATATGTTATATTTTTCCACATTTTAATGGAACGTTTGTAATTACATTAGATTAAAATGTTATAAATTAGAATATCATGCTATTTGGGACAACACAGGACAAACCCACAGAATTGAACTTTCTAGCATTGCCTCTTCCTTGTTCACTTTTCGGGAGAGCAGAACTGACCTCAGAATTTATTACGCGAGATCAAATAATGTGTTTTCTATTTTGCTGTCTTGTTTGTTTATTGTTGGTTGTTGTTGTTATTGGGCCCCAAAAAGTTTGAAGTTATATATTTATTGGATGACTGTATTAAATGCAGCTCAATAGAATCATGGAGCAATTGGGTTTTCAGGGGCTTAGGAACCAAGAAAAAAATTAACTAAGCCACTGTTCAAACTTGATCAAGCTTGGGAAAACCTAAAAATCATTGATATTTGATTGCTTGTGGGTGACCCGAGCTAGGATTCTTAATACAGCATCAGGAGGCGTTTATCTGTGTCATAAAATAACCACAAATATTTGCTTTCTTTTTGAAAAACAAACTGAACCCTTCTTTTGCTTTACCAGCCTCTCTAGTTTAGGGAAGAGGGCAACAAAGGGTGATGTGAAGATGAAAATTTTTTTGTAATCAATTTCTGTTTGAATTAAGAAATAAATAAAAACAATAGATAACTCCCTGGGGAACAAATTCACTGGAGCAGGAAGCAGATAATCAAGGATTTGTACTTTTTATTTAACAATCTATAATCTTAGTTATAGATGCATAACTAATATTTAAAAGAATATCTGCTTTAGCAGTTAGGTGTGGAAATCCTTAGCTAATATGACCAACTCAATACTAAAATCCTATAAGGCAAGGATTTTAATGAATGTGGTTTGGGTTATGTTTTATTTAAATCTATTACAATCATATCTATATTTGAAAATGTTAAGTCACTGTTGAATATCCTCTACTGGTTGTATATTGTACAATTGTGCCTTTTCTTTTCAGCAATACAGAAATTTACATGTTGAATTTAAAAGAGGGAAGAAATATTAACAGCTTCTTTCCTTTTAAATAAAGAAATTATAAAGATCGTAATTGTTCCTGTCCCAAAGAGCATGTTACAGGAAGTTTATAGGTAGCTTTCAATTTTTTCTTATATGAGATTCTATCTGTTCGTGAGAACATATTAGTACAAGAGATTATGTGACATAAGGCAATATTGGCAATAGAATGAAATAATGGCTTTTGCCAAGGACACATGGAATGAGAGGGTAAAGTAGCTACATGAGATGAAATGAATTCTACCCATGCTGTGACGTTCATTCTGAATCTTCTCTGGATGTTTTGATGAGAAAGAGTAAAAGTATTGGATTATTTTATTACATAAATTTAATTTAAAGGAGAGAGTAAGGGCAATAGACTAAGTAACAATCAAACTTCTGCCATTAGCTATAGATGTTGTGTAATCTAACTCCCAGATTTTTAAATGAACAATTTCCCCCCAACAATATACTTGGGAAAATTGCTTCCTCGTTCCATTGGTCAAAAGCCAGAAGAAAATTTTGTTGCAGTAACTTGGTTTCATTTTTCTTAGAAAGAATACATTCAAATTTGGGAGACCAAAAAAGCCATGTTTTACATATAAAGTATAAAAAGAAGATAGCATATTCCATGTCTATGTACATTGTATACACACACACGTGCATGCACATGTGCACATGCACATACATGCACACAGCATTTGCATGATGCAAATATGTCACAGAGCACTGATCTTTTCATTGTAGGAACTTGAAGGGCAGCACAGAACTTCTACCTCCCTCACAGAGGCACGAAACACACAAGTGTTACTCTGTAAAATGAATTTTATATTGTGATATTCCTGTTACTCAGTTAACTAAAATGTATTTTTAGGATTTTCTTTTTTACAATACCTGACTATTTAAAATAAGTAATGAAAAAAAATGAAATAGAAAACCATCAATTATTTTTCCTGTCAATATACTAGCCTAGCACTTTCCAACAGAAATATCATGCAACCAACATACGTAATTTTATATTTGCTAGTGGTTACATTAAAATAAAACTAAATCGGGCTTCCCTGGTGGCGCAGTGGTTGCGCGTCCGCCTGCCGATGCAGGGGAACCGGGTTCGCGCCCCGGTCTGGGAGGGTCCCACATGCCGCAGAGGGGCTGGGCCCGTGAGCCATGGCCGCTGAGCCTGCGCTCCGCAACGGGAGAGGCCACAGCAGAGGGAGGCCCGCATACCACAAAAAAAAAAAATAAAAAATAAAATAAAATAAAATAAAATAAAACTAAATCTAAAAAAGAAACAGGTGAAACATATTGTAATATATTTTATTTAACTCACGATAGCCAAAATATTTTCTTTTCAACATGTTGTCAGTATAAAAGTTATTAATGAGATAGTGTACATTTTTTTATTGTCTTCAAATCCACTTGTATATTACCCTTACAGGGCATCCCTCTTTGCAGTAGCTCTATTTCAAATGCTCGGTAGCCGCATGAGGTGTGGTTCTGTGAAAAGTATTTCTGATTGTCAAGTCTAACCCTTCCCAATGTCTCTCCTAAACTCCTGACTCATGTTTCCAATTGCTATTATCCATTTCCAACTACATGTAATGTACTGTGACTGACTGTAATATTTTTGTCTTCTTCCTCTAATCTCATGGCTTCACTACTTTTGTCCCTTACCTTGGTCAGTAGCATTGCTATCCACACCCTTAATTGTTCAAATTAAAACTCTGAAGGATATTCTCTACTTTTCCCTCTCCCTCATTCATCTTCAATGGAATAAGATTAAAAACATCCCAAGTTTGCACCATTTTTTGTTTCCCCACTGTCTCAACTTTATTCAAAACTGTAAACATCATGTACCTGGATTATTAAGGACTTCTTAATTCATCTCTCTACCATTCATCTCTACCATTCTCTTACTTCAAACCACCCCATGATCTCTTGAGCATGTGGGCTATGAATTAACTTTTTTTTTTTTTGGCCGCGCGTCGAGGCTTGTGGGATCTTAGTTCCTCAACCAAGGATTGAACCCGTGCCCTTGGCAGTGAAAGAGCAGAGTCCTAACCACTGGACTGCCAGGGAACTCCCGACTTTTTAAAAAATTAAAATTAAGTTACATTACTCATGTAAATAAAGATGTTATACAGATTCCTTTGGCTATATTTCTATTTTAAAAAACATGTTGGGGCTTCCCTGGTGGCGCAGTGGTTGAGAGTCCGCCTGCCGATGCAGGGGACGCGGGTTCGTGTCCCGGTCCGGGAAGATCCCACATGCCGCGGAGCAGCTGGGCCCGTGAGCCATGGCCGCTGAGCCTGCGCGTCCGGAGCCTGTGCTCCGCAACGGGAGAGGCCACAACAGTGAGAGGCACGCGTACCAAAAAAAAAAAAAACAAAAAAAAAAAACACGTTGCATTTCTTCATGTACTAATTGTAAGAAATACAGCAGCAAACTAGACAAATTGTCTTCCTGTTCTCAGGGAGCTTAAAGTGCAGTGCCTATGAGACGCCCACTAGGACAAAAAGAAAAGTTTTTAAAACTATGACCCCATACTACACATCCAGTTTTCCCTGAGCAAGTAAACATATGACCACCAAGCCAAAATAATCATCTTTAGTGATGTAAGACTTTCAAAAATTAGTCTCATTGGAATCATTGGAAGGCTAGTCAAGTTTTTTTTTCCCCCTTAGGAGTTAAGGGTCACTCTAGTTTATCGCTATATAAAGCTGATACTCTATATAAACTTTTAAAGAGAAGAGAAATGGTTCTAAGTTTAGTAAGAATGTTATATACTATTTTCTGATTATATTTCACTAATGAATTATAATAGCATTAATCTTTTACCTTGTTTATTTATTTCAATTCCCTCATTTCTGCCTAGTTCTAATCCCAATTCATTGTATTGTTTCTTCCCTATTTTCATTCCGATGGAAATCTACCAAAAAAATTACTTTGAAGTTATAAGAATTAAGACATCTTTTAAGGGATACATTTCACTCTATAAAATCCATATGAATCATACTACAACATTGGATTATTGTTAAGACACTTTGAGTTATGGAGCTTTGAGTTCCTCCATTGGATCCTCGGATCTGGCTGGAGCACAAGGAAATGAAGTACGGAGGATTGTGCAGGAAGTGTGATGGGATGGGTCTAGAAATAGTGAACCTCACTTCTCCAAATAGTTCATCGGCCAGAAGGCAGTCACATGGTCTGGGAAATATAGTCTTCTTGGAAACCAAAAAGGAAAAAGAAAGGGTTTTTGCATATAAAGCTACATTTCTTCTGTGCAAGGAAGTGGATATTTTTATCCTCACTTTATAAATGAAGATAGGAGGTATTAAGTAGCTTGCCCAAGATCATGGAGCTAATAAGAGGGAGAGAGCGAATTCAAACCTAAGTAATCTGACTTCAAAACCATTTATCTTTCTACAGATTTTTTTTCTGGCTGATTGCTTTTTTCTTAAACTTTTCCAAAATAATGGGGAGGCAGTGGTTGCCCTACTTCCACTTCATTACTCTTTGTAGTAATTTATTTGATCGATAAATTTGAAAGATGCACCAAGCACATTTGACTCAGTCCCTTAATCTATTTAGAGCAACCTGCCTTCAACATGTTCTTGTTCATCTTTCTGCTGTATGGGAAGTACCTGCCTAGTCAGGGATATGTTATAGCTCTGCCTTGGGGAGTGGAAAGGAGGTTATTTAGAGTGTGAATATTAGAAGGACTTGGCCATGGAGCCAAACCACTTTCCCAATAAAACTTTTCACTAATATAGCTGATGTCCTGATCTCGCTCCACCTCAATCCTTTCTCCCTAATATTTCCAAACTTCAGAGGGGAAAAAATAGCATATAGCTGGTCTTAAATCAATCTACTATTTCATTTAATTTTTAGAGCAATAACTTAGCATGCAAAATTAAAAAGTCAATGTACATCGAAGGTGACTAAGTCCCTTCCAGAAGAATGTGTAGCCATTAGAAATTCCAAGACAATTAAAACAATAGCAACTTTTGTATATTGCATAATACTTGATGATTTCATTTTTAATCATGCTGTTTAACATTGGTTATAACCAGTAACGGAGCAGTACCTTGAAATGGGTGGTTAGTAACTTAAATGACCCCAAGAATAGTTTTTGTCTTTGCTTAGAATGCATAGAAGTTTGACATCTTAGGTAGACCCAGTGACTAATGTAAGATACCCCTTTCCAAGAGGGAAAGAGGGGAAGAAACTGAAGCTTGAAGAGGTCAGACTAGGCAAAAAGTTTGTGGCAAAAGAGGAATGTGGACAAAAACCTCCTGGAACTTGGTCCAGTTTTTATTATTTAATTTTTGAGAGCAAATACGTTCTTTATTATGAGTAACTTAATTCACTGTAGTAAAGGATAGTGTCCCAACATACACTCCACAATGGAGGGTTGATATTTCACTTCAGTTAATCCATGATATGAATCTAAGTGCAGTTAATGAGGACTGGATTTTAGATTATATCTTCTAATGGGATTTTTTTTAATGAATACCTTTTTTTCCACAGTGGAAAAAAAATGAAGGAAACTCAAGTAACATGCTCTAGGTCATAATATAAGTGCAAAACCAAGCTAGAAAAGAAGCTAACAGTCCCTCTCTACCACTTATAAGTACAACGTCATAAAATTCATTATAATAGCATTCTAGTTTTGTCATAAAACTGTAACAAACCATAGTTATTACATGAAAAATAGTGTAACTAATATTTTGCCTAGTAAAACTGTAGTAAATTGGTCCTAGTAATAGCAACACTCTAATGATCATACTGAAATATAGCAGCAAGTTACGATCTGTATATTTACTACATTATTATAATAATTATAGTTCTACCATAGATTTTTTTTATACAAAAGCTAAATTTACTCTAGTAATTGCATTCTCTTTTCACTTCACTTCACATAAGACTGTAAAAGAGTAACATTTGATTTGAAATATGAAAGTTTCAAATTTGTTTTTTTTTATTAAATGATTTGCAATTGGGAAAGATTAAAGGAGAAAAACACAAAACTTTTCAGAACAAATATATCTACCTGTGTAAGACTAGTAAAATGTCAAAATCAAAAGGTAAGTTTTTATCAAAATTTAAGCATAAAATTTTTCTTAATATGTGGAATACAGAATAACCTGACATAACCGAACCGAACTGAAAAGAAGCTCTTGAACATATTCTATGTCATCTCCAAGAGACTCTCTCCATCTTTTCCTTGCCTGGTGACATGGACCAATGCACTTGGACTCTGCCTGCTGTACAAGCTCTCAGACAAGGGTAAGGACTCATCAGGAATTTCTAAGGGAAAATGATGTAAAGGGACTCATTGACGCCCGTCAGAGGGTGCAATAGACAGTTGAACAGCAGTGAGCCTAGGAAGAAGTCAAAACAGTTTCTTGGCCAAGAGTAGTCTTCCTCATTAGATATGGACATTTCCTGTGAGAATTCAGGTCTAAAAATATTTGATAAAAGAAACTTCAGCTTCTATAGAAAATGTTTTCTCCTTCTCTGTCATTTGCTTCTACCTGTTCATACACTGAAGTGACCGTACTGTGACAGAGGCTGGCTAGATGCTCACCAAATCTGTTTCCAATTCCTGAACATAGAGTTAAACTACATTTCCCAGCCAGTTTTTAATTAGGTGTGGGCAATATGACTCTCTTCTGTCCCAGAGAACGTCTGCCACCTCCGGGCTCACCCTCGTGAGATCCTCATCAGACTTCCCTCACCTATGGTAGGTAAAGACGGCAGCACCACAAGATGAGAGGGACCCAGGTCCCCATGTCTCATGCTTGCCGGAGAGATTCCCTACCCACGTGGCTGCAATGTGTGCAAGCAATTCATCTTTACTGTATTCAGCCATTGAGAACCTGAGGTTGTTTGTTACAGCACTTAACCTTCACTGACATTGGAACCCCAAGTTCCAGTGGCCTCTCTGAATTTTGCTTTAACACTATTTGTAGAAGCTGTGAGAGAAAACAACTTTAACTATACTATTTTTTCTTTCTCTTTCTTCCCTCCCTCTCTCCCTTCTTTCCTTCCTTTTGTTTCTTCCTTGCTAATGGAGCTAAGTAAGTAGAGGGCTATCATGCTCCCATACCCTTATTTCCTTGCCTTTCCTTTCTTTCAACTCTCAGAACCATCTCTGCTTGTGTTTTGAATTATATTTAGAATAATATTGTAAAGGCAAATGTGTAACGTTTTGACGATAACCTCCTAAGAACCTCTGCTGAATATCTGTACAAGTCTAGCACAGAGACTCAAGCAATAAAAGGTTTACGTATGAACTGTCTAAATAGCTTAAGGATGTATTGCAACAGTGAATTTCCTGTTACTTAACATTACTTAAAGTAAGGTAGAAAAACACTGGTGATTTTAATTTTGAGCTCTATAATTTCTAAGACAGAAAAAGAATTGTGTTTCATCATGTTTACGGGTTTTTTTCTGTAATTTCCTGCCTATTGTTTGTTTTCAGAACTTGCATTGTATTGACTCCTTCAACCCAGCTTCTTGTACACACCTCTGCTGTGCATTTCTAGAAGATCTTTCTCACTCCTTGCAAGAGAATCGCAAATCCACCTTCCCAGCTCCACAATAACTGCCATATTTTATATGAATTGTTTCAGAATATTCCCCAAATTGAAACGGATCGCCTTATTCTCTTCCCATTGCCTTCATTTTCTTAAATGGAATTCATCTTGCCGTACCTCTTACAGCCTGTTACAAGGTATTATCCAGAACACACAAATATCTGTCAGGGTCTTTCTGCCTTTAGTAAATTTCCCTCTCTAGAGAAACTCGAGAGAAGAAAAAGCAGCAAATCCTCAAGGGCGATAGAAGTATTTGTATATGTATGTGCATCAGACTGGACTTATTATTTTTTTAATTGTTTAGAAAGAAACAGATATTTTTACAGAAATTGTCAATGGCAAGTTTTGCCCTAAATGAAGTTTGGGTTTTGTTTTTTATACGCTGCTAACATGAGCTAATCTGGCTCATTTGTTTGGAAGACAGGAAGCATGGGAGCACTTGGCCGCTCCTGATTTGCTGGTTCGGTTGGAGAGGCTTGAACAGCATTGCTGAGGAGCTACCCAACCCAAGAACTTCAGTTCTCTCCTCCCCCACTGATGGCAAACATCCCGGGTCCTCCTGTAGTGGCCCCTGAGAGTGACACCGCAATCCTTAACGTCGTGTTAAGAGCAGTTGCTGTAACTGCTCAGAATAAACCGTGAGTTAAAACTTACTTCCCATCTCCTTTTTATGGCACCACTGAAACATGAGTTTTAAGATCAGAACGGCCTATGTTCAACTCTCTGGCACTAACTTGTTGTCAATCAAGAGGACATTTTGGGCACTGCTACTTACGGTGGCAGGGTAACAGCCAGCCTCTAGAAGTGAGCCCAGAGCATGGTATGAGGCTGGCGCCCAAATTCCTCCCTGTTTTGCCCGGCCCCATTTTGGGCAGGGACATGGCCTCAGAGGGGAGGGTCATGGTTGGCTCGGGCACCTACCGACCTGCTCATGCATCCAAAGCCTTGACACCTTCCCTTTATCAAAATCTGCCTGGATTTGTTGGCTTCTTTAAAAAACCCATAACGCAACAAGGGTTTTGCATTGAAATGCTGACTTTCCCCCACCCTTAGAAAAAGGATGGCCAGCACATGGATGGAAGAGTGGCTACATTTATGTCCAGGGAGCTTATACGTGCCCTTCTTACGAGAGCAACCACTTCTCTTTTAGGCACTTCTCTTGCTATTGTGCATGCGAACACACAACTTCAGCTGCGCAGGGCATCTTACTGTGTATGTCAGTCACCTGTAAGAATGCCCTGCACGCTATTAGGCATGACATTCACGTTAGTACACTTGTCTTTCTAGGTGCATCTATTTTTTACCACTCATTGTTCCTTCTGGATGTATCTATTTATTGTTCTTCCAACTATTTTATACTTTATCAAAGGGGTGGGTGTCTCATCCAAACAGAATTCAGATGAACTCCACCCAAGGTGGGTAGGTGAAATGCTAGGCGGTCTTAGATTTAGGAATGGAGATCTCCGATTTCTAGCAACAAGCCTATTAGGGTATTTCTTTCAATATTTCTTTCTTAATTATGTAAATGTAAGGGGTAAATAACCACCCTTGGTATTCAAAGGACAACTGAATAAGAATGTTCAGGAAATCTTTCGTTTGCTTTCAGAATTCCATATCAAAAATCTCTCCCCCTAGAGAGGTGGGGATCTATGACCGATTTACGAAAGATATTCAGGAGTCTTCAGATCTAAGGAGACCCATCGGGGTGAATGTGGGTGCTCCATGTCAGGTCCAAAGGAAGGGAAGAACAATAATCTGGATTAGCCTCTGTTCGCTCTACAAGGGATCAAGTGCTCATTAGACAGAGTTTGTGTGTGTGTGTTCGTTTTCCACCGTACATGACAGGTTCTGGAAGCTTCTACTGACCCAGCCACGCTGGCACAGTGGCCGAAGCTGGGGGGACAACGGCCAAGCCTGCGGGTGTGGAGTGGGGAGAGCTGAAATGTGGGCACTCGTGCAGCGGGCAGGGATCTGAGCAGCGCAGGCAACCAGGCAGAGCCGACCCGTGTCTCTCACACGCTGTGCTCTCGCATGGCGGCAGCAGGCAACGGCAGAGCTGCAATTCCAGATCCCCCTAGAACTAGGTGTTCAAGGCAGCACTGGTCCTGCGTCAGGAGTGAGCCCACGAGGGTTCTTGAACCCTTGGTATGTGGGGACTTCAAGAGGAACATCTAGCATTTCACCGTTTATGGGATGATTTCCTTGCTCAAGCGAGTAATTGGAAAAAACAACAACAACAGATAGTTATAAACTGAACTGGCGAAGCAAGACGTTGGAGAAGTTTCCATTTGCCATGTCATCTACTCCCCTCCTTGTTTCTTGCTCTATAATGTAGAAAACAGAAGAAGCTAATGTACGCTTCCATAAATAGCAGAAGTCTTATTTAGTATGGTCAGTAAAAAAGAAGCTGAAGAAACCACTCCAAACTCCAAAGTGTAAATGAGAATTCGGAGCTATGCATATAAGGACCTATAACATGTATCACTACAGGTAGGGAGGACTCTATATAACAATGCGGATTATTGGATCCAATCTGCGGTTGTTAAGCACTAATTCTACACAAGGCTCTACGTTTGAGACTTTACCCTCGAGATGGGGTATAGAATTACGAAAAGTGTTGATTCAGGAGTCCAATTCCCTGGTTCCTGTTACAGGTCTGCATCTTGCTAGCTTTGTGCCTTAATTTCTCCGGCCCTCAGTGTCCTATATAGGAAGTCGGGGGTAATAACAGGCCCCATCTTATAGATTTGATGTGGGAATTGAATGACTATTTAATATAAAGCTCTTAAAACAGTGTCTGGCACGTTCTAATAATGAAGAGTTGTTATCATTATTATCGTCATGGTTATTATTACTAATAGTAATGGCAATAGTACTGTTACTTGACTTGAATAAGGAAGTAACGTTAGACCCTCCCTTCACACATAAAAGGAATTGTAGACTGAGAGGATGATGAAAGGAAAGGGGGAAAAAAAATCAAAAGGAGACAAACAATTGAAAGCACCCAGGATACTTATTTGGGGCAATTGGAAGGAGACCATTTGTCAAGGAGTTTTACGCATTTAGTCGGTATACTAAATAAATTCTTGGATGAATACATCAAGAAATAACTTTGTAAAGCAGAAGTCTAGGATTCTCTGGGTCTCTATAGGACTCCCCTCCCAAGGTAATAATGCCTATCTTGGTGTTCAAGTATGAAATATCCACCAAGTAACACGCTCCCCACTCTTCTGCAGCCACAGGGCAGGGGAGATGCAGGAAGTTAGCTTAATGCCACCAGTTGTTAATTGCTGAGCGAGATGATAATTAGTAATAATTACCACACTTCAAAGAAATTAAAAATAGTACAGCGTGCTCTCTTGATTGTATTTAGTAGGCATGGCCTCTGGTCTGGGCTCAAGCAAGAACTACAGCCACAGAAATAAGTCCAAAAGCTAAAAAGAATGCTGATTTGTCTGTGGCTTTTGCTGTTACCTTCTCCTTTGGACTCATTCTCCTCTATACAATGAATTCAATCAAAAGTCACAGTGAAAAAAGGGGGGATGCAAAAATACTATTTTGGACTTAAAGGGAAAACAAAGAAAATTGACTTTCTCTAGAAGATAGGGAAGAACATGTTTTTTAGGAGGAAGAATATTTTTAAGCTGTGTCTACACTGACTGTCTATAAGGGTGCTACTTTAGTTGTTTTTGGTAACTGTTATCAAACAACAAAATTGGCAGGGTTTTTTCCTCTCAAGTGCTCTATTTATTCCTTTTTTTTTAATTTTGGTGTATGAAAAAAAAGGTCCAAGTGTCAAAACAATTGCTGGTTCAAAAAACTGATTCATTACCTGATTTGTGTGTGTGTGATAACATATCAGAAACAAAGAGTTAGTATATCCCAATTCAAGAGAAACCAAAAGGTGACTAATGATCTTCCCACATTCAGAATACAGGGATTCGTTAATGAATCATTATTCTCTGTCTGGCTCAGACGCCCTAAAATCGGGCCCGTTTTTCTTTCTTATTTTCAACTGGCTCCGTCGGCTAATTTTAACTTTTTGCTTTCTTTGGGGGTCGGGGTGGGGGCAGTAGTTTTCAAATAACCTTTCAATGACACAAAGGAAAAACTGGAGTTTGCAGTTTGGGGAAGCTAAAGCTTCAAATTAGCAACTGCATCTAACAGCAGCAGCTATGATTAGAATCAAAGTCCTGCCAATGGCACCAACAAAAGAGAAAGGGATGCAGAGGCACATGCGAAGAAAGCCAAAGCCTCCTGCGGGAAGACGGGCGGGTCCTGACGGTGCTGGAGAAAACGAACTTACGATACCATGACTTTACAAAATGGGGAATAATATTTATTATATTTATACTGTACAAATGCAACTGCCAGCAGGATTGGGGGCTGTACAAGATTGCTTTATGACATAATGGTAACACTTGATTTAATACATGAATATCACAGGGTCTTCTACGGGGAGCTCGTTAGGCAGGTCACCATATTCTGGGACATATATTGGGATAAATCGCTTACACTGACTGTTAGAAAATACATGCCGTTTTCCTTTTGCTTTTTTGAACAATCTTTTAATTCTGATAATGAAAGTCAGGCGTTTGAAGAGAATCTAGAGCTTACAGAAAAGAATAAGAAACCAAATATAATCTCACTATCCAGAAATAACCTTTGTTGATATTTCACATTTTTGTCTTGCACTTGTATGTCTGCATGTGTATGATTAATATGATAATGTAGAAAAACATGCTGATTGCGTTAAAAACTATATATTTCTTAAAATAATATTTAAAGTATAATTGATTTACAACGTTGTATTAGTTTCTGGTGTACAGCAAAGTGATTCAGTTATATTCTTTTTCATATTCTTTTCCATTACGGTTTATTACAGGATATTGAATATAGCTCCCTGTGCTATACAGTAGGACCTTGCTGTTTATCTATTTTATATGTAGTAGTGAAACTATATTTTAATATACAGAAGAAATAGATGCTTATTGTAGGAAATTCAGAAGATGTGGAGGAAATTTCAAAAAAGAAAAATCCGTCATAATTCTACTATCCATATCCTTGGGTATGTGGATCCAGATTGCTTTTTTCTCTATACATATAGGTTCATATTTTACCTACTCAGCCAACAATACATCATCATGTACATCTTATCAAGTCTCTATAACATGCTTTTTAATGGCTGAATAGCTTTCCACCGAATGACTGTACCATTGCTTAGGCAACATATTTGAGGATATTGGAGTTATATAAATGGCCATTTTCTAACACTTGTTCAATAATAGGGTTTTGGTTTTGTTTTGTGAACTGAAGGCTGTATGTGTACTTAGGAGTAGAGCGTGATAGGAATACCTGACTACTCTGCGCCTAGAGACCCGGGAGATGCACTATGGTGCTTGCACCTTAGTGTCAAAAATACGAAAGCTGCAGAGCTGCCACTGACTGAATTATTAACAGGACAACTTACCCAAAAAAGCCCAATAAGATGGCACAGTTTTGATCCTGAGTAGCCAAATCTGGCCCAAACAGAAAGGTCTGTATCAGCCCCAGCATTTTTATTTACCAGGTTACCAAAGATAATACGAGGGATCCTCGGCGTTTTATAACCACACATCATTTCACAATGTCCATATGCAAACTCATACTAATTGTTGGAATCAATCACTCTTTACAGCAGCTATATGAAATAGCTTTCTGTTTCCAAGTTCTGTAAATGGAGAACAATAAAGAGATAAAAGAAAATATGACTTTCATAAAACAACGGAGGAAATCACGAGGAAAACAAAGCACAAATCCTTACTTTTGCCCTTGCTTCCGCATTTAGAAAAGAATTAAAATTAGATCAGGAAACCTATGTGAAGAATCTTTACTTGACTAAACCTGTGCATTCCTCATCTAGATCTGAAGCTACCCGCCCTTACAGAGAAGTTTATGCTTTTCAAAAGCATCTAGACGGTCAGGGCTTCAAACTGAACAATTTATTTAATCGAGTCTATCCATACATGAGTTAGTTTGAACTGTATCTTCAAACTGGTCATTAGCGATGATTAAATAAAACCCCAAAGAAAGGGGAGGTATGTGTGTTTATGTAAGTGTACCGTATACAATTTTTACATTTTATTGCATTTTTGAGTAAGCCATTCAGTATTTTTGAATCAAGTAAACCAAGAATATTAGTTACATCTAATATCTAACAGCATGATCACAAGTGTTGATTAGGTCAAGTCCCGGTGATGAAGACTGGCGCAAGCCAGTGTAGATATCTGCTCCGTGTGTACAGTAGAATTGCTTTTTCCATCTTAAGTGCACATATATCTTCATGTCTGAGAGACAAATGCTGATCTAGCTCTAACGTTGCTGCAGACTATCATCTCTCCTTTTCCAAAAACCTGAGGAACAGACAAACCCCAGGCTCTCCTCCAGAGAAGTCTCACTAAACAATATTGCTAATCCTGGACATTCCACTAAACCAAACAACTAGTAAATAAGTTTAGGAAAAAAAAAAACAACAAACACAGCACACCCTTTTTCTTTGATCAAAGTTATCGGTAAACTCAGTCAGAATAATTGAACGAGGATTCTCAAACAGGCTACGCTCGAAGACGCTTCAGAGGTTTACAGGACAGAAACAATTTCATTTTCAGAGCATACAGGGCTGTGTAAGAGAAAATGTAAAAATATCCTCACAACAACAGTGCTCAACTAAAAATAAGCAGTAGAGATTCAGCCACGTGGAAGAGTTTCTACCTCACAGATCCCGAAGGATTTTGAATAAGAACGCTTAGACTAATAGCCGTGTGTGTGTGGTACAGTGGAAGAAAACAGCCCTTCAGGAAAACTGTGTGTTTGTGTTAGGATGTGTCCAAAGTTATGCGCTTCCTCTGTCAGAGAAACAGAAATCTTGAGCTATGAAAAGAATAAAGAGAGCTAGATAAATTTCTGTGTGGTGCTGAAAATGTGAATTATTCTTTGTTCTTAATATATAGAGGCAGGGTGCTGCTAAGAGAGCATGGGCTTTGGAAGGAGATTAACTGGGTTTAAATCCCAACCCATCAGTGTGTGACCTTGGGCTAGCAACTGAATTTCACCCTCCTTCCTTGTCAAATAGAGGTAATAATACCTGCCCACTCTTCAGGGCAGGATATAAGCAGTAAATGACCCACTGTGAGGGGCAAAAACAGCTTAACATAGTACCAAGCACCTGCTGGATACCCAACAAATGTTAGTTTTGTTTCTTCCTCTTGAAAATACTTGGCTCTAAATACTAACGCTTGGGTGTCTGTATAAAAGACACTTTGGGATTTTGGCATTTCTTAATTTTCAGTCTTATCACAAGTCCTAAGTGTTCCCTTAGTTTACCTATGTTTTCCTCATTGTTTTCCCTCTTTCATTTTACTTCATAGCTTTTATCATCACTCGATACCTACTTGCTTGTCTGTTTTCTACCTTTTGCCGTTGGAACACCAGCTATAAGAGGGCAGGAACCTTGTGCAATGCTGAAGCGCCACCAGTGGGACTTCAATAAATATTTGTTGAAATAAAGAATAAACGCCTTATAAATGTGTTTTATTGAAAGCTGTTTCCAGAATTTCTTGCTGAAATCGTTGGCAACAACACACCAGCTATTTGTAAATAAATATGTACACGAATAGATAGTATCATAATATATACTTTTACAGCTCTCCGTAAGATAAATAGTACCCTGAAAACCATCAACATTTAATCAATATTTGTCAAATGTGTTAATACGAGCTCCTTATTCAACCAATACGTATGCATGAGTATATCTTCAGCTGGCAGAACGGTATTGTTTCTTATTTTTGTGCAGACAAATGACTGCTCTGTGTGGAGATAAAATACCGTAGTCACGTATCGCCTAGTAACATATATTCATAATTTACCGTAATAAGTACTGGAGGAGTCTTGTAAAAAGCAATATTCTGGGATTGAGTTGTCATTCACACATGTACAAATAAATATAACGTCATAAATGTTTAGGTGTGTTATGTGTGCATATGTGTATGTGCTTGTTAAGTGGATCCTGGCTGTCTATTTGTTGAATAATTCATTAATATATTCACATATGTGTATATAAAACAAGCTATAAAAATGCATTGACACAGTGGCATGGTACCATAAATGTTGGGATAAATGGTATATGCCAAATGTCACTGAATTGAGCTGTGAAAGAAGAAGAATGCTAAAGGTTGATTTTAAAAAAAGGCAAATTATGTGAGATGAGCTTAAAAGAAGCAAGGTTGTATACCATGTTTTTATTTACCATCCTTTTAATATATATGTATTTTGCCATGGATGAGAGAGAGAAATGAAAAAGCCTTCCAAGGGTCTTTGGACGACAAGGAACACTAGAAACAGGGGGTGGAAAGTTCTGCTCATAGAGAGATGGTAGCCAACCTCCCGCCCGCACATCCTCAGCGCTTCAACTCCTGCCAGGCAGGAACTAGAATCTTCTGTAGAGCACCATTATAGTATTAGGAAGTAACACAACCACAAAGGAGAGAAGAAAGGCTCGATCTGCCGCCGGCCAGGACTCTAAAATGCTCCCCTGCGAGCAAGACTGGGACAGCATGAGTCAGAAGAAAAGACCTCCCCACCAGACTGTCATGTCTAAGAGAAGTTCTGAAGCCGGCTAGGAAAAACATTTCTGCCCCCAAAGGCTTTCATTTATTTTATTTTTTTAAAGTTAGTTCAAAGTTAGAGATAATGCAGCACATTTGTGTAATTCCATCCCTAATCTTGGCTCTGGACCAAGGCCGCTCCCATCTCTTGCATACCTATCTCGATTCTCAGGCTCCGCCCACATCAGGGGAAACTCAGGGATCTCTCGTGAAATGTGCTTGACAGGTTATTGAACATTGGCAGAGGATGGCACTATGGATAGAGAATCCACACACACACACACACACACACACACACACACACACACACACACAGATGCTTGAAAGCATCTTTCTCCATTCGCTCTGTCAGAATATTCTCCTTTATTGATTTGTTTATTTATTTTTAATTGGGGTATATTTGCTTTACAACACTGTGTCAGTTTCCACTGTACAACAAAGCAAATCATCTATATGTCTACATACATCCCCTCCCTCTCGGATCCTCCTCCCACGCACCCCCACCCCACCCATCTAGGTCATCACAGAGCACCGAGCTGATCTCCCTGTGCTGTACAGCAGGTTCCCACTAGCTAGCTATTTTACACATGGTCGTGTATATATGTCAATCCTTAAAAAGAATATTCTCCTATAACTGCCCCCACATCACCATATTTATCCAGACCCCTTTATTCCCCTCAGGAGCAGTCTGGGATCTTCCAAACTGGCCTGTGACTTTCTCAGTAAGGTAACAGGAAAAAAAAACCCAATAAAATAATATTTAAAAACCTGCGGCACCACCTCCTGTGCCCCCCGCCCCAGACACACACACAAAGGCACACACGATTACTTGCTCCTCTTTACAGTGGAACTCTGGCTGTTTCATGGGCCTTGGCTGGCGCTAAGGCCCAGTACATTTGAAATCTAGAAGCTGAAGGAAAAATAAAAGCTAGGTGTGCAAAGGAGCCAGAAGGAATTGTTGCCTTGTCCTGGATCAGAGCTGGAGAATATTCCCTTCTGTGATTTCCTCTCCCCATCACAGGGCTATGAAAAGTCTCCCTGAAACAGGGAGACAGAAGAGGGGAAAGAAAAGGTGAAAGAAAAAGGGACAGTCATCAAAAGACTTATAATTTACCTTTGAAATAAATCAGCAAAGGGAGGCCCAATCTGCCATGCGCTCTGAGGGCCCTGGGATCCCACACTGACTGATGGGCCGCTGCCCATTTTGATCCGCACTGAAATTAACAATCAGTCAGCCGCTTTATGAAATATTATCTTTGTTAGCTTTACCACTAACAAAAATACACTTCCAATCTTTCACATCCACACACTACATCTATTAAAGCAATCTGGGAAATTAGTTTGAGATAAACTGTACAGCAATTTTATTCATAGCTTCCCCGTATCTCACCCTGTTAATCTGCATCACAGCTCACTAAATAGTGCCTAATGTTTATTGCATTTAACTGAATGTATACAATTCTGAGGGTACGCCAGGGACCGATTATCATAATTATACATGTTTCTATGGAAACCCACAAGTCTATCAGTTTTGATTCATTATATTGTTATACCTTCTAGCACTTTCTAATTATTAGGTGCCCATAAAAAGTCTCCGTCTTGCTGTTACTATAGAAATGAGCTATAGACAGGCCTCAATTGTTAACCCTTAAAGGACCAAAATATATAGACTCAGACAGCTGGTAGCTATTCACATAACTGATATAGCTAATAATTTCATCTATTACTTAAATTCATAATTGATTTTATGTAAATTTCTGAAAACATTTTACATGGATAACTCACGAACGATTATCTCAGATTTTATAAAACTGTCCTGACTTTGAGGTTCCCTATCCTGTCAGACCCCTTCAGGTCTGATAAAAGACACACAAGCACTAATGCAACCTGGGATAAGCATACGCCAAAATCTGGAGTCTTTCAGGACCCATTTCTTATTTCATAGTAAAGACGCATTTGCTGGTGTAAACTTAGAATTACATGCTAAGTGATAAAACAGGTAACTCAGGATATTACAGCAAAAACTCAGATGTACTGAGAGCCTTTAAATCAAACATCTAAAATGGCTTCAGAGCAATATGGCTATTTAGGTATAATTTAATATTGCTACTTAAATTGCAATTTGTAATTTAATATTTTCATTTTACTTTTTCTCCTACATTCACTAACAGAATCCTGTGAAAATTGAAAGGGACTGAGCAGTTTCATTGTCTCTCTAACCCTCCTGCTATTATAGTTTTCAATTAGAAGTGCCTTTTAATTTAGATCAGGAAAGCTCTCCTAAAGTGACAGCTCGCCCTTCACACTGCATGTCTATTTATTTCGGAAGTCAACACACCATTCAATAACCTGAGAACAGCCCTGATTGCTATGCTAATAGTATTCAGAAATATGTGGACACAGATCGAAGCAAGTAAACTAAGGCTAATTCATAAAGTGAATAATAAAAGGCAAAGGAAAGCCTTTCATACCTTCTACTACTACTCCTTCAGCTGGAATCTTAAGCTTACAAATTTAATTTTTTTTCCTCCCTTAGGGAAATGAACACTATATGGTAACCAAACTGAAATTAGATTTTACCTAATATTACAGCCTTGCCTCTTTGACGCGGCTTGTTTTATTATATAAGGCTGCCATGGGAAGCACAGAGACAATGACCGGGTATGTTAATGTTTGTGTGATCTAGGAGATGCTTGCTTCCGCAGCCTCTTCAGCTCAAAGCTAAGTGCATTTTGCTTTTTGAGGTAGGGGGAGGAGATGGAGAGCCATAAGAATTTTAAACGGATGCCCACATGAAAAACAACAGCACATGTGAGGGAACAATTGTCTTCTTATTCCACGCCCAAGCCACCAATGTCCATAGCAGCTCCCCGTCAATTAGGAATAAATCAGACTGTATAAGGAACAAAAGGTATGGACATGTGCGGGTTGACATTCAAACTCTTAAAAAACAGAGAAGCGATCACAGCCTTTTGTTCCCAACTCTTATAACGCCATTAGCCTCTGAGAAAAGTAGAGTTACCACTAAATAGAAAATTTAAAGTCAATTAAGAGTAAATTAAATCAGAGAGTTTAAAAACTCCATTCATCAGTACGTGCGTATATTACTACTTACATGTATGTGGCCTGAAATTGATTATATTTAATTCACATTAAAATTCGTCTCCTCGCCATAACCAGTTATTGGTTATCCAGAATAATTGAAGTATGTCTGCGTATTTTTTTTTACTTACCCATAGAAATTAAACTAACCTTCAATAATAAACATCTTATTTTTCGTCTTGTTTATACTGTCATTCCCATGATTATTAGTTACTCCACCTAATTCAATAGCCCCCTCCAAAAATCTAAAGAGTTTTTTCATACATTTTAAACCAAGCAAATACGTACACTCAATGATAAAATGTAACAAAATATATGTGTGCCGAAAATATGTGAATGTTTCTAGGTGAGTCAAAGAACTATATGAGAAGAACAACGGTACTGGGGCCAAGATTTCACACACTCGATTGATAAGCCTTAAAAGTGACAATAAAAGCTTCTGAAAGCAAGCACAAACCGTTGTGTGTTTTTTGAGAATACCTTCAGATCACTGTTAAGTTAGTGAATCCTGGGGTAAGATGGGGGTCAGATACTGAGGTCAGGAGGGTGATTAGGCAACAAAAGCAGAGACAGTAAGTCGTTCAAGCAGCAAGCATATTACCACCTGGGATGTCATTTATTTCCTAGAGATAGAGTTGGGTAAAGTCCCTGCACAGTAAAACCATGAATTAATTATATTCTGCCCCTCCCAGGGAGCATAAAGTGCTCAAATTTTCTTTTGGGGGGATAGGGGAAAAGATGGCTTATCATTCACAGTTGGATGTTAAAATCCCAGAGGAGAAAGCCAATAAAAGCAGCTCCTAGTGACACAAATCCAGGAGCTGTACCATCACTATCAACCAAACTGAAATGTTTTAGGATTCATATTTATTTTCACCACTTTGTCACTGAAGAAAATGTCTAGTCAACTAGAGAATGTATAAATTCTAGCTTTCTGATGCTTAAAAGAAAAGTGAAAAGCCATTAGGGAGTTGTGATTGACTTCAGTGGAGGGGATTCCTTTGGAGAAGGCCGGTCCATGGTGAGGGCTGCTGATAGATGCCTCGGGCACTGTTTCCAGCCCCCAGGGTCAGTCTCAGGGGGCCAGCATCAGCCAGGCCCCAGGCAGAGGCACCCAGCCAGGTTCTCCTCCTTGAAGTGTTCAGGATGAAGCAGGAAAATAATGTTATTTCTGTGGGGCTTAATCAGAGGCCTTTGGGCAGTGGTTCTTTTTCCAGTTTAATTACAAGAAATCAGAGAAAGAAATAGATGGCTTGCTCCCCAGTTAGGAACTAGCCAGTACGTGTAACAGAGTGAGACCAGATAAAACAAATTCTGATCCAGCTGAAGGAAGATGTTCTGGGGAGAAAATGTAGGAAGAGAAAGAAGCCGAGGAGAGACTCAGCTAAGCAGCCACCACAAGCAAAACGTGCTCACCTACACTGTTCCTTCCAATACCCTTCTTGGCCGTTTCTCTTCCATGTCCGTTTAACACAGACACATGTGCCTTTCAACTGTGCATTGCCACTTCGCTATGAGCGCTAAGGATCCGGGCAGGAGGACTGGGCACCAAAAATAAAGCAAAGGAACCACTCCCACAGGAGAGAAAATGTAATCACTACACAAGAGAATTACAATACTATCAAAGTGTTTTCACGTGTTTATTTTTCTCAGGCCCGATGTGTTATTTCAGAAAATATTATATTGCTTATGCTTGAGGAACACAAAAAGTCAAATATTTTGGTTTCTCCTCTGTAAGCAAACAAAGAATATAGTTCTCACTTTCTCTTTCTCTGTGTCTCTCATGTTTCCTCTCTCCCTCTCTCTCTCCCTCTTTCTAGCTCTCTCTCTTTCACTCTTTTACTTTATCAGTGCATCAGCAAAACACCGTTATTATTCACTCTGGAAGACAGTCGTTTTAAGAGGCTAATCAGAAACGCGCGCGGTTTACGTTTAGTTTTTAATGCCACTTGGAAGTTTAAAAATGAAAAATCACCAGTATTAGCACATGTTTGTTTGAGTCTCACTGTCTGGCTGATAGAAACGGTTCCTTGGATGTTCCACCCATAGCATACATGGCACACACATGTTCTCTACCAGCAAGTAGCTTACGTTTTCTCCCAGAGGCAGGACACAATACTAAACAATTACATATACAAGGGGTGTGCTGCAAACCAGTGTGTCAGCCAGTATGTGCTCTGTAACTCAGGTAAGGATGGGGGGGTTAGTGAGGGTTGGGACCACCAGGGACTTGCGCATGAGCTACAAGGAAGGGTAGGTTTAGCTCATGGAAGGGAGATGCAGAAACGTATTTGACAAATACGGAAATTATAATCACCTAAAGAAAGTGGACCGTTTGTTTAGATGGAGAAGAAGCAGGGAAACTGGAGGGTGCTGACTGATTGGTACAGGAGTTTGCGGATTATTGTACTCTAATAGAAAGTCATTAACAATACTTTTGAATGGAAGCTGTAGCTTGTGTAGCAGGAGAAAAGTTGGAAATCATGTGCCAGAAGAGTAAAATGAGGAAAGATTTTGCCTAAAAAGCCTGTTCGAGACTCTTACACGATACGTCTATAGACAACGAGTTTTATACTAGAGCGTTCCTGGGGAGAGGAAAAAGAAAGGAGCGTGATGAAAGAGAAGTAAGATGCACACATTATGGGCAGAGAGGAAGAGATAAGGGGTGAGTCCAAGCCACCAAGGCGAGTCACAAAGGGATGGTGACATACTGGCAGAAATCAGTTTTGGGGGCAAGAGAATTCGCTTGACTGTTGACATATTGCTGGAAACTGTGCTGAAGGCCAGCAGGCAGCAGGACTAAAGATCAGAAAATTATCTTTAAAGCGAGGTCACTAATTTTCATTCTCGTAGCCATGCACATGTTTTGTTTTGTGTTTTAAATGAGCCAGTAGGTAAATGAATATGAATAAGTTAAAAATGGACAGTACATGTGATCTGATAGTTGATGTTGTAAGAAAGAACAAACTCTACAAGAAGACATGGAGGGGGAAAATTCAACAAATAAGAACGGAATCTTTTAATTTCCATGCAACCATGGACAAAAGAAGAAGTAAAATAAAGAAAGAAAGGAAAGAGAAGGAGTCACAAAAATGAAGGGAAAATTTGCAGCAACATGGAAGGATTTGGAGGGCATTATGCTAAGTGAAATAAGTCAGACAGAGAAAGACAAATACTGTTGTTATCACTTAGATGTCGAATCTTAAAAAAATACAACATAGTGAATATACCAAAAAAAGACGCAGACTCACAGATATAGAAAACAAACTAGTGGTTACCAGTGGGGAGAGGGAAGCAGGGAGGGGCCAGATAGGGGTAGGGAATTAAGAGACACAAACTATATGGATAAAATAAGTACAAGGACATACTGTACAACATGAGGAATATAGTCAATATTTTACAGGAACTATAAATGGAGTATAACCTTTAAAAATTGTGAATCACTATATTGTACACCTGTAACTTATATAATATTGTACAGTAACTATACTTCAATTTTTTAAAAAAGTGAAGGCAAGACAAAGACAAGAGGATGTCAAGAAGAGAGAAAAATAGAACAGTAGTCTAAGGTAGGTATCAAGGCTGAAAGAAGTTTTAGTGACGTTGAATTTGCGTGTGTGTGTGTGTGTGTGTGTGTGTATGTGTAAAATAAGAGAAAACTAGACACACATGAAGGCACAAGAGGAGACACCAATGAAAAGGTTCAGGTTAAATGTTTCACTCTTATAAGGACCGGTTGATACTCTCAGGGGCGAAGGCAGAGGGGAGAAAATTTTGGAGAGTTCCAGGAGGACTTTAGACTTGGCAACGGTAGGGGTGGGGGGAGGTTTCTTCTATTGAAAAGGAAAGAAGAGAAAATAGGTGATGATCCAGAGATATTTTGAGGTCTGAAGAGATATGTGCACAAAGATATAAGTAGGAAAGAAGAAGGAACACATGCCAGATGGTCTCAAACTAGGAACAAAATGGCTGGGTAAACCAGGCTTTAAAGAACCGACTGAATGAAGCCAAAAAGTAAAATTAATATTGAAGAGTTGAAGGGGCAAGGCCCTAGTATTGCTACCGTGAACAACAGTCCCCAGGATTTTTACTGCTAAGTAAAACTTCCATCTGCAAATCTTGGAAGACTACCAGGTGTGACAGTGAGGCAAACAAAACTGTCAGCAAAAAAAAAGGAACTATCTTAAAACTCAATGCAATCAAAAATATATCTTGAGCATTGATTACATGCCAGGCACTATATTAGATAAGAGCAGGAAAATTTTAATGGAATTCTAGGACCTGGAAACTTGCAAAAAGTGAAAATAAAATTTGTGCTAGTTTCTTAAAACTCTGAAAATGAGCTTCCTCTAATCAGGATGACTCAAGATGACATGACACTGGCCTCAGATGACCCCTCCATTCTTTTCCATATCAGCTTCTTGGGAGAACTCTGCATATCTAGCAAAAAAAAAAAAATTTAACCGAGGATGAGGTAAACTCAGATACTACCAATAACAATGCTATTGTGCCACCAAAGCCAGAAAGAAATAGTATTAGTCCATTCGTCACTAATTTCCCTCTCAGCCATCCCAACGGCTGTAGGTTTTCTCATGACCTACAACAAAGCATGAAAAGATGCACACTGAAATTATGCACAAAGATGTAACAGATGTTAAATATTGAATGACTACTGTTTCAGGAACACTATCCATGTCACCTCAATAAATCTTTATGTCTTTATGAAGCAGGTATTATCATCCCCATTTTACAGGCGAGGAAATTAAAGCTAAGAGACAATAAGTAACTGCCCAAGGTGACTAAATCAGTAAGTGGACAATCACCAGCTGAAACACAGCTGCATTGTTTTCCAAAGTCTGTAATTTTTCCCCCTATCCTAGTGACACTCAGTCTTGGCTGCATATCAGAATAAGGTGGAGAAGTTTCAAAACGTATCAATGCCTAAGCCTCATCACAGACCAATTAAGTCAGAATGTCTGTGGGTGCGGAACCGGCATCTGGGTGCTGAATGATCTTCCGGGTGACTCTCACGTGCGGTCACCACGGGGAACCACGCTTCTGCATCAAGCGGCCATCATTCAGTCATCTTTCATCCCCCTGTCTTTCTCTGACTTAGAGTCAGCCTACATTTTTATTAGTGTTTACACTGGACAATAAGAGCAAATACTGTGTCTTAGTGACCTCATATTTTCAAATTCCTGGTTTTCTCATCTGCAGTTGTCCCTTCTAGCTGAGACTTTATGATTCTATAATTAATATGGGTAACATCTTTTACATTTTAATGAGTTATATTTATATCTGTTATACACATAATACGCATTATTCTAAGAAAATTATTTTATCAAGTATTCACTATTTTTCAAGCACTATTCTAGGGACAAGGGGTATGGTAAGGAAAAGAAAACACAGGCTAATAAAGAGTCAGAATTTGAATTCAGCCTTTTAATTATAAGTTTAGTCCTCTTTCTACTTCCTTATACTCATATAGAGTATATTTATGTAGCTATTGTAAAATTATGAACGGGGAAGCTAATATAATCCAAGGGCTGCCTACGCAAACATTACGTTTATTACAATATATTCTGTATATGACTCCATCCGCTCCAAAACATTTTCCTCACTATGCTATCTATTCTAATTCTTCTTTTACTATAAAGTCTGAAATTCCCACCACTCTTTAGAAATAGACATCAAATATAAAAATGATGATACTTCAGTAAGGGTTATTATCACCTGCCAGTTACAGAAGTCCTGATTAAGAAGAGCTTAAGCCAATCAGTTCTTTACTACCAAGAAGTCTGAAGACAGGTGGCTATTAACATTGGTTCAGTGGCTCACAGATGGCAAAGCCAGTATCTCTGTAATTCTCATGAGCACAGTGACAAGATGGTGACAAGATGGATGCTGCAGTGCCGTCACTCACATCTACACTAAAGGCAGGATAAAAGAAAAAGGGGCTTTCTGTGTCAGCTGTCTGTCCCTTCCATCAAGAAAGCAAAACATACCCTGAATCCTCAGCTCACTCCAACTCATATCTCCATAAACCTTGTTACATGATCATCCCTAGCTGCAAGGGAGACTTGGAAAGTGTGTCTTTTCTTGCCTCTTTAGTGATGACTTGAGAGACAACTTCTAGGCTCTAGTCACACATTATTTAGAAGCCATATTTAAAAGGTACTGCATTTGTGAGGATATGTGAACCATAAGGAGCTCTAGCCTTTTCTCATCTGTTCATTCAAATTAATTTATCAAATACGCTGAATGTTTTCTTGGAAAGCTCAGAGCTTCAAACCAAGGAAACCCGGAGTTTTTAGACAAGAAGAGGTCGAATGCCAGTGATAGCTCTATACGTCTGGAAACATCAAAAGGGACTAAGGATTTCAGCACCTATGAGGGGTGGTAGGGGAGGCAGCTGCTCATAAACACGGGAGATCCAAAGAAGGGGTCTGTGGAAAGGTCGTGGAAACATGGGCACAGTTTGGATGAGAGTTGGTCTTCTCTCCATGTAAACTGATTCTAATATGGTAAAAGTAATTTCATTTTTAACAGCTTTATTGGGATATAATTTAAATACCATATAATTCACACATTTAAAATGTACATTTCAATGGTTTTTAGCATATTCACAGATATGTGCAAACATCACCACAGCCAAGTTTAGAACATTTTTATCATCTCAAAAGGAACCCTGTAATATCACCTGTCTATCCTTCAACCCCCACCCCTGTCTTAAGCAACCACTAATCTACTTTGTATCTCCATAGAGCTGCTTCTTCTGGATGTTTCATTTAAACGGAATCATATAATACGTAGCCTTTTGTGACTGGCTTCTTTCACTTAGCGCTAGGTTTTCAAGGTTCATTCGTGCTGTAAATGCATCAGTACCCTATTCCTTTCTATAGCTGAATAATATTCCATCCTATTATTTATGTTTATCCATTCTTTAGTTGATGGATGTTTAGGTTGTTTTCACCTTTAGGCTACTCTGAATAACGTTGCCACAAACATTACTGTACAAGTTTTTATGTGGACGTTTATTTTCATTTCTCTTGGGAATATACCTGGGAGCAGAATTTCCGGATCTACATTAACCATTTAAGAAATTGCCAGAATGTTTTCTAAAGTGGCTGCATCATTTTGCATTTTCACAAGTAGTGATAAGCGTTCTGATTTCTATACATCCGTGCCAACACTGTTCTCTGACTTTTTTTATTCTAGCTCTTCCACTTGGTGTGAAGTAATATCTCATTGCAGTTTTGATTTGCATTTTTCTGATTACTAATGCTGTTGAGCATCTTTTCATATGTTTATTGGCCATTTTTATTTCGTCTCTGGAGAAATGTCTATTCAGGTCCTTTGCCCATTGTTAACTGGGTTATTTGTCTTTTTTATTATTGAGTTGTAAGAGTTTTTAATATATTCTAGATACAAGCCTAATATTAGATAGATGATTAGTGGATATTTGCTCCATTCTTTTGTTTTTTTCTTCACTTTGTTAATAGTGGTTTTTGAAGCACAAATATTTTTAATTTAGATGTTGTCCAATTTATCTTCTTGTTGTTGCTCATGCTGTTAGTGTCATATCTAAGAATTCACTGCCCAGTCCAAGGTCCTGAATATTTACTGCTATGTTTTATTCTAGAGTTTTATAGTGTTAGCCCTTACATTTGAGTTTTTGATCTATAATCAATTGATTTTTGTGTATGGTGTGAGGTAAGGGTCCAACTTCATTCTTTTTCTTGTGGCTAATCCATTTATTCAAAAGACTATTTTTTGTCTGTTCAATGGTTTTGGCATTCTTGTTGTAAACCAGTTGACTATGGACACATAGCTTCATTTCTGGACTCTCAGTTCTATTCCATCGATCTATATGTCTGTCCTTATACTAGTACCACACTGTCTTGATTACTGTTGCTTTGTTGTTAACTTGAAATTAGGAAGTGTGAGTCCTCCAATTTTGTTCTTTTTCAGGATTGTTTTGGCTATTTTGAATCTCGTACAATTCTATATGAATTTTAGAATCTGCCAGTTGCTACAATGAAGCTAGCTGGAATTCTGACAGGGATTGCATTTTATCTGTAAAATCAGTTTGGGGAGCATTGCCGTCTCATCAATAGTAAGTCTCCTGATCCATAAACTGGTTCTTACCTTGTCAAAGACACTTCTTACTGTCTCTGTGTTTGCCATTGTTCAGTCCCTTTTCACTTTATTGGTCATGTGTAAGCAGAGTATAATAAGGAGACAGAGAACCGAAATATAGTGGTATGGACAAGGAACCATAATTAAGGAATAGAACATGGTTCCTGTGAATAAATCCAGGTAGAACAGTTTCCTGCGAGATCAATCTTTTGTGTTTGAGGGGAAATCCTAGAGGCATTCCATTCCAGCGCCTCATTTGGGGTCATCTCTTTCTTTCATATGCTGCAGCCCTGGGCTCCCTTTTTTTTTTTTTTCTTTCTTTTTTATTGCTGTGGCTGCCATGGCAACGGTTCACATGGGCTGGAATAGAGAAGATGAGGCCTCTGTGGAGCCATCATTACTGCTACTCTGGCCAGCAGGGGGTGCCAAGAAGAGCAGCCACTTGCACCTTCTGTTTGTAAGTGTTCACACCCATACCCAGGAAAGCAGAGGACCTGGAACGAACTGAGGGGTGATGTGTGCACTACTACAAAAGGAGATCTTGAACTCTCTGGAGAGGTATTTAAAGATTTGTGAGGCTTTCACTAGGAATTCATATCAGAACACAATGTATGAGTGATTAATAGATAGGAAAATTGAAACTTAAAAAATTTTCACTACAAAATATGAGCTTTCCAGAAATCAGAGATCATCTTCTTATTTTTACTTCTTTTTGCTATACAGATTTAATGTTTATGTACCCTTCACTCAAAAGATTCCCACAGGTTAGCTTCTCTTTGTGCAGAGTGGTTAGACATCCTAAGGAATTAACAAATGTTTATTAAATTGAATTCAAATGCCTGTTCTCTAGATGCTGAAGGAAATTCTGTTTCCATTCAGTATAGAGCAGTGAATTGATCACCACCAGATCACCACTTTCCTAGAACCACAGAATGAAATTTCAAGAAGACACCTGGTAGTTATTTTACAATTCCATTTCATGTACGCATCAGAATATTGTACCCTCACACACTTAAGCAGGCAAGCAGCTATTAAATTAAAATATGATGCCAAATACACTTTAAAAGAACTGTGGAGAACAAGATAATGGCCTCCTATCACCCTCCCCAAAGTATTGTGTGGATAGTTATGGATTTATATTTTGGGGTTTATATTATGTGGAATAATTTGCACATCTCTGACTTGTGAGCTTGAAATCCTCAGAACTTTGAGGCCTATGGCTGGCAGTTTTTACCTTTGCAAATTCTTTGGTATGCAACCAGTGCTGCCGGATACACAGAGTTGACTAAATATTTAGCAAATATTCATACAGTTACTCAGCGCATTAATTATTGAACAAGTTTCCACTCGACCATCCTTCTTTTTGCTACAGCTAATTCTCCGTTGCTCCACTGACATCTGTTCTGGGGAGAGGCTGAGAAATAGCCAGCTCAGCACTTTTATTCCTTTCAAGGTTGTGCATTAAAGTGTGAGAAAGCAAGACACCCATGAAAGCTACATCACTGGTTTGGCTGGCTTAGAAGTTTAAATATAGAGATGAAACTCCTAATGGGTTTGTGTGTTTTGCTTTTTGAACCAATTTATTTTTAAAGTAACTCTTTAATAATCTATTAACTGACAAAAAAGAAATTCTTTTTTTTTTTTGCAAAGCTAAAATTTTTTATTACAGAACACAAAATATTTTCCACTGAGTAATGTTCATAATAATAATTATGCATTACAACAGAAGCCCTGTTCTTGAAAATATTATAATTTTAATGGCTTATTAAAAACATTTATTTAGTTATTGAATATTCGATCTAGTTTATCTTATAGACCTTAGATATTTCTAAATAATGAAAGCCAATACGTTTATAACCACTTAAACTGAAATGTACAAATTCTGTTTTCAGTAGCTTTTTCTTTTATTTTTTGAATTTTTGAATTTTATTTTATTTATTTTTTTATACAGAAGGCTCTTATTAGTTATTCACTTTATACGTATTAGTGTATATATGTCAATCCTTTAAATAGCTAAAAAATAAGTATTTCCATAGAGACGTATTATAGTATATTCTCCTGTGCAGTATTTCATTTTTTTCCATAGGAAACCCAGGCTAGCTTCTCTATTCCCATTTTACAGAGGAGGCAGATGAGGTTCTGAGCTACTCACTGATTTTTCCCAAATTCACACAACTGATAAGTGGCCAAATTGGCACTGGAACTTGTGTTCTGTTTTATGTAGTGTAGCATAGCTATGTATATTAAAGGGAAAAAATGGAAATATTTGCTACTGGGATCAATAGGTTTTTATTTTAGCAATGTTTTCATCATTCTCTGTATTCAGAATTGAAATTACATTATGCACAATTCTTCTCTTGTTTTTGATAGGCTATACCAAAAAGAAGTTACTGTTTCCATAAACCAGATCAGAAGAAATGGGGGAGAAGGCAGACCCGGGGATCTTTGTCCCCTCGTAGAGCAGCTGTGCTACAACACTGGGATAGTCTGGACCAGGATGAGCAGGTGTTCAGGGATCAAGTGATTGCATCATCACCGCCAATCAGTCATCCAAAAATTCGTAACTTTAGAGAAGACGGTAGAAATAGGATAGGCCGGGGTGGGGGGCGGTGCAGGGGAGGAAACCAATTACTGTCAATATTCAACTGCGGCATAGTCTTAAATAACAGGATTCTCTTTTGGATCTTTAAGATAGAATTTGCACTCCTCGGAAGAATATCATTTCCATTACAGCGTTTGATTTCTGCTTTCAGTTAGATCTAGGTAATTTGTATCTCCTTCATAGAAGAACGGATCCCAAGCTACCATGCAAGCATCAGGCATCTCAGCATTTCTATATTCAAATCCAATGCAGAGTTCTCATTTCCACACCCTTTAATTGGGTCATCAAGATTTTTTTTTTCCATCAAACATTCTCAACAAGACATTATAATGTAATATTATATGCTGCATCTCTTCATTTTTTCCCTAATAACATTATCATAATTTACCCATTTGGGCAGTCTACTTAAAATCTTAGAACTAGGAATTTAAACAATATTTTTGGGATGACAGTAAATCAAGATTTTGAAACAAAACACTTGAACATGCTTCTAAATATCCTTTTGTGAAGAAATGTTTAAAAACAAAAGATTTGCTATACATGTGATAATTAATATCTATTATAAATAGGTCAGGATTTCAAGGTTACTGACCAACCATTAATTACTAGTGTATTGTTTCAAATAAATAATAATACAGATTATTTACAACATTATCAGCAGATGTGTTCATGTTGTAAAACACGGATAATATATTTAATTAGTTGTAAGTAATACAAATGCTTGACATAAACTCTTGAGACTTCAGATGTGGAGATGGTTTGTGAAAAGCTTTGAAATCCACTGGCACACGTCATTCTTTCATTCAAGACAAATATGTGGACGAATCAGCAGGAGTCCATTCTGGCTTCCAGAGAGTGCCCTGGAGCTGTCCACAGGAAGGTGCTGGAAAAGGCAGCCGCAGATGGTCCAGGTACACAATTATTTCAGCCTGAAATGCAGCAGAATAATCAGACTCATGTTACGGTATTGCTACAATGTACATGACCTGGAAACGGCTTCATGAAGGTTTTCAGGGCCACCTTCAATCTCCTTTGATAATTATAAAGAAAAGATGTTTTCTTTCTAAGAAATAGGGAGAAGATTCACGAAAGACAAGGAATCATTTATTTAGTCTCAGAGATTTAAATGACATTCCTAATAGGTACCTGGCTGAATTGCTAAATAACCGGCATTTTATTCCAGAATATTTAAGTCCTTTACTGAAGAATGTTAAGTTCAGACTCTCTGGATGTTCCTAATATTTGCAGATCCATATTGGAAAATCAAACATCATTTAAAAAATCAGCTATTTACCTCCAGTAGAGGTGCCCTCCTAGCACACTGAAAAGAAAGGGGACAAAAGGATTTGTAGTTTTAGCAATATACAAGAACTGACTTTCAGATCCGCGGTAAAGGTCAGGGGTAATATTCAAAAACAAATTAAAAGGCAGCCATTCTATTGGACTAAGAAGATTCCAGCAAGCGTTGGGTACCCATGGGCATTGGCTCAGAATGTGTTTATTGTGATCACACCCCAGATGACGCTGCAAGCACTATTAAGGACCCTATTCACCACCATCCCTCTTGCATTATGTATGCAGTTATTGTTTTGCATTATGCACTATCTAAAATGATACAAAAACATTTTGCTGAAAAATAAACCACTGGTTTTATGCTTAACACCAGGATTACAAAATGTGATGTCATGAATTATTCATATTATTCGATTTAATGTAATCATTTTCTCCCCAGCGCTAAGCCTCTGTGAATGGTGTCCTATGCAGCCACTGTTTTGAAGAACTTAATACGAGGGGGAGAAACACCTGGCATTAACTGACAGTGAATTAGGCTCATTGTCACTTTGGAAAAAAAATTGCAGTTTAATCTTTGATCTTCTGTACATCCTAATTCCAAGGAGCATTTATCAGCACTACAAAATGAACCAACCTTAGGAATTTATGGAAATATTGACCTCGACGTTTAGACACAGACGTATATAAAAGTGCACATACACATTTGAAATTTGAACTATAGAATGGAATCCATCTTTGTTTCTTTCAAAGCAATAGTGGCATCTATTTTGAATGTGTTTACACTAATAGCAAATAGATTTTGAGACACATTTATAATTTATTTAGATCAAATCTTTCAGAGAAGAACCGACCTTAGGACAAAGCATGTTGAGAAAGATAAATACATCAATGCAACTTAGCCTGCAGATTAAAGTAATTTATCTTCAAGGCAGCACCCCCTCAAAGAAAAAAATCAAAACCGAGCGAAAAGAACGCTTCTGAATGTTTGAAACTCTTTAGAGAAAGTACAAACATTGGCTTAAAACTCGCAGAAGAAACTTTTAAAAATCAGAATCTCCTTCTGGTGGCCTATCTTCGACTTTGAATCCATGTTTAAGGAGAAAAGTTATACCAAAATATTTCTATTACTCTTAAATTAGAAGATGCTTCGTTCTGGGATTGAATATTTGACTATGTTATTAGTGAGGAGAGCAGAAATCCAGCCAACCTGATTCCTAATCCAGGCCCCTTTCAAAGTCCAGCTCCCGAGCATCTCCAAGTGGCGCTCTCACCTACCCTACCACGCACAGGATGGGGTAGGGAGACCCAAATGATGTAATGAGAAGTAAAACACATCCAAAACTCTGAAGTGATCCACAAATATGAGGAGTTACTACTTAAAACCAAAAATGTCTGTAACCCATACATGTTTGTAATCTACAGAAGGGTTGGGATGGATACTGATACAGGTATCAGTAAGAAAGTAAGAAATGTTTAAAAAAAAAAAGGAATTGTCTTAACATAAAGAAAAGAACAACATGCATAGCAATTTAAAAATTAAATGGTCCCCAAATCTATATGGAATAACTCACCCAGATAATTAGGAAAACGAAGGAAAGTTTGTACGTAGTGTCAGGCAAGATTACAATCACAGTTCCGGAACAATTTTTATCTCTCGCGGCACCTAGTATAGCATCTTGCACGTAGTTGGGACTCAGCCAGTGTGGCCTGATTGAAAATGAAGATAGCGACCATGGTCAACCAGTAATTGAACGTTCAGTTTTTATAAGGTCAGTGTAAAATCTGTCAACTGCTCCACTGTGATAACAAACGCCTGAAAAACTTGAAACTTGGGCTTTTCCAAATAATAATTGACAATGTTCGCCGCTTTTCAAAACAGCAGTGGGGTATTTTAAGAGGTGCCGAGGCGGGGGGCTGGAGAGTAGCAAGAGAGGCAGGGCAGCGGATGGAAAGTATTCCTTAAACTAATGGTTTCTTTGATTTGTTTCTATAACATACCCTCTTTTCTACTTAATAGGTCAAGGAAAATTTCTCTTTCCCCTAAATAAAAATTATTAGGCACTTTGTCTATCAATCTTAGAAGCAGGCTTCAACTAGTCTCATTAACATTGTGAACTGGGCCAGAAGAAAACGTGTCATGTTATAAGAGCAGCCTTCCTTTCATTTCAAGAGCACCTTGACCTTCTCCAGCACCCTGTGCTCCTGTCATGGTTCCCACTGCTTCCCAGGGCGGCTGTCTGGTCTCCCGAGGGTCCATCGCTACAGGGTGATCCTCAGAGACAGTCTGCACAGGAAGCCTTTAGGGTCAGCTTTTCATTTGCTCACTTACACACTCACGGTTTTAAAACCTTATCATGGCTCCAAATCCAAAAAATGTTTGTGCTTTAACAACAACAACAAAAAAATCTGGAGAACTGAGAACCAGAGCCCGGTGCTTTAAGCCTCTCCGTGAAGCTACAGCCTAATTACTGCCTGCTGCGAGGCGCAGTTAAACACAATCAGTCAGAAAGCCTTAAAGATACAATATCCCTTTTCACAAACTGTCTGCTTGTCAATTCCAAGTCACCCCCCTGCTTTAAATCAACCAACCACAGAGCTGTTATGAACAGCAACTGATTTTCCATGCAGTGCTGCAAAACAAAATCACACCGTATCCTATTTTTAATGGCCACAGTTTTTCAACTACATAACAAGAGTTAGCTGGCACTGCTGAGCTGAACGGTATCAAAAAAATGGGTTCAAGTAGAAATAGCGTGGAACCCTTGAAGTGAACAAGTACAGACCCAATTACGAGCACATTGCAATGCTCAGTACCAATTACGTCCAAATAACAGTGGAGCAAATTCCCCCTTAACAGTTATATTGTAGACATCAACTTCTTTTATTTTTGTTCCTCTAGGTTACAGCTTGATACTTAAAGGAAAGAAAAAGGCTGAATCATAAATATTATTTTATTAATACATGGTCTATTTATGCACAAAGGCCTTTCTATGATGTCAGCTTAGAGACACAGTACCTTGGTCACCACAGAGAGAAGTGCTTTGCTTCTTTCTTGTAGACTTCGTGGTCTGTCAGGAGGTTCACTTGGGAAAATCAGATTTTCTTCCTTGTATATTGCTCATTAGAAATGACCTTCCCTCAAACAATACTGTTTTCAATTATTTGAGCCTTACAGATATAAACAGACACTACCAGGGAATTTTTTTTTTTTTTTCCTTTTTAAAGGAAACCTAGCCCCATCTCCAAAGTAGTGGGTAAAATTAGGCATTCCATGAATTAAGAAAGCTGCCACTCGGGCCCCTGGGGGTTGGTACATGACAGGTGCCTTAATAGCTAGAAAGAAAAGAGAAAGAAAGGGAAATAGAAAAACAAATGAGGCTGAACGAGAGTTGAAGAGATGGAAAAGAAGGTGCAAACACCAAATAGGTCCTTAAAACCTGGAGACAAGGTATGAGAAAAGGAGAAGCAAGGGAGACCAGATTACACCAAGCAAACCAAGGAAATGTAGCTCTAGCGTATGTGTGGTGTTTCGTTGACTATCAGAGAATCAGAGAAACGAGGTCCCTTCAATGTCATCCTGTCTAACCCTGGACCACATACTACCCCAGTGGTCACCCTTGCTCTGCTGGAATGTTCTGCTACAGCAGCCAGCATTCACTTATTCCTTGGGTATTAACTTCACTTCCAATTTCTTCCAGGCCAGTACGGGCTCTAGAGTCGTCTGTAAGAGCAGAACACCGGCTGCATCTTTCCAAGGCTGGCCACTCAGGCTTGAGCAAGGTAGCAAGAGAAATTAATGATGTCTCCAAGACCTCAACAAGACGCTTCAGAGGATAGGAGTACAGTTGTGAGCACGTCGATCCTTCTTTATTTGCCCCTTCGCTCTGCCATTTTCTCTTTACTCGGAACCATGAGGTGGAGCGTGTGGCCCCACATTTCCCCAGCTTGCTGTCCTTTGCTCTCTCCTCTTTTCTAGCTCAGTGTGAGCTTCATCCTGAAACATAGCAAAACAGAATATGCACCTTGGGGTGTAAGATAAAACGTAAGTTCTTTAAAAGTTTTCATTCAGCATAAAAGGTAAACAAGAGACATGCCACTGATACCAAGAAAAGCGTTAGAAAGCTACCAACCACCTCACTTTAGAGACGAGGAAGCCGAGGCCTCGGATGACCGTGAATTCTACGGCACGTTTGTCGTCAGCAAGCATGGGTGTCAACAGCGGTGACACCTGGCATTGACTCCAAGACTCGCGGTAGCAGGGGGAATGCTATTTATTGTACACAGTGACTCACAAATCTAGGTTATGTGAACTATAAAAAGCCTGACTCAGAACTCCAGAGAGCAAGGAGGTAATACTACTTGAAATATAGGCCATAGATTGCAGTATGAGGATGTTTGTAGGATTATTTTTCAAGGCAACATGACCCAGGCAGCATTGAATATAGTCATATGTCCACTAATGAATAGGTGTCAGGAACTTTCTAACATTAACTACCATAACTTGTGATGACAACACATATACTTCAGGGAATTTTTGGTGAGAGGGAGGGAAAATCGGGGTATAGCTGAGGTGGAGGCTGTGAGGAGATGAGCCTGTGATGGAAGTGGGCCTGGGGGCGGCCAGAGAGGGAGGAGAAGCCAAGGCCCCAGACCCACCAGCAACCCAGAACCGAGTCTCTGTCAATCTCTGCTATCTCTTTGTCCCTCTGGAAGGTCAGGGAGAAAAGTTATAAACATTTCCATGCCCAACTTCAACATCTCCCCCAAAATGTTAAAGCAAGTCTACCTTCGGGACACTTGAATGATTTCAACCCTTCCTGCCTTGCCTTCAATTTCCCCAACCTTTGTCAATAACTGACGTTCCTTTAGACACTGAGAGCTAAAATGACCTAAAATGCAAATGCTTGGATGAGGTAATGTTTAATCAGTGAAATAAAAAATAGAACGAATCCATCAAAAGGCAAAGCCTGACTTGTGATCTTTTCCTGTTTTGACGGAGGCGAGAGTCTGTAAACAGTAGGAGGATACTGGTTACCTCACGTACTGGCGAGAAGAAATCAGTTTTAAAAGAGAGAGCTGAAGACACAGAAAGAACATTTCAACGACAGCCAACACAGCAGGGGTGTGGAAGGAGGCTTAGTATCAAGTATATTTTAATCTGCAGCTAGGAAAATGGAGTTTTATCCTCAAGTGATTTAGGGAGATTTTCGTGGGGATGTTTTGGAGATGTTATGGGGATTTTTATCGTTTGCTGCTTCTGTCGTTTTTAACATCACTTGCTTCCTATAAAGAGAAATTTTTCCTTCAGGGGATTCTATCCCTGTAACTATATTGACTTAATTCTGAAGCACTAATGCAATTAAAAGACGGTCCTAATTAATAGGCAACAGAATGGTTGTATGTGAAAGATTTAAAAGCAGTTTATGCTTGGTGCCCTAAACGAATCCGAACAAAGTCACAAAAGGCATCGGAGCTCCATTAGAATTTATCAGCTGAGATGCTTGGAATATTTTTCACACTGGGTAGTCACAATTCTCCCTGCATTTGGGATTGGACTGAGAGGAAAAATAAGGTCGACATATTTTTCTGTACCGGTGGCAGTAAAACGGCTTCTCATTTCAGCTGAGAAGTGCCAACCACCAGAGCAAAAGTACCTTTACTGCAGGAAAGCTACTTCTGACCCGCCAAAGAGAAACCTGATAGCATCACTGTGTGTGCTTTTCTAACAGGCAGCTGGACTGAGTGGGTCAGGCTCTGGGCTTTGGGGTCAGACTGCCTGCTTTCCAGTCTGGCTCTGGCCACTAACGAGATGTAGAAGCCTGGGGGGGTAACTTGCTCTCTCTGCTTCAATGTCCTCATATGCAGAATAGGATAAGAACCACCTTTCTTCTTAGGGCGGTTGTGAATTACGTAAGTTAATTGACATAAAGCACCCGATATGATGTCTTACAGTGCCGTGAGCACTTGATGAATTTTGCATTATTATTATCTAAGTCTGTCGTCACAAATCTGTGATGGTCTTGTAAAGAAGCTGCATGACTAAGCATGTTCCATATTTCATATGATTGTATTTTGTCCTGTGGATCTTATAATGCGCGGTCAGGTATGAAGGGAAAGAGGTTCTAAACTCTTATCTCCTAAATAAATAAAGTTCCCCAATGGAATGCTGTACAAAGCATTACAATTCCACTTTCTCTTCTGTTAATGCCCATGATTTCTGAGCACTTGAAAACAGATGATCTCTGGTTACGCACAGAGGCTAAACACAGTAAATCTTAGAAACTGTGTCATTATCACTTACTTACTTTTAAAAATAACGTCCTTGATATTCTTACTCCTGCGTGCAGTCTGTATTTAAAATAGCAAGAAAAAGTATTATTTAGAAATGGAAGCATTTAATCCCCTACCTACCAGAGGCCATCTTAAAAAAGTAAAAATGGTACAGAGAATTTTGGTCTTTACATAAGTCTAAGATGAGAAGGTATAAAGTAAGGAGGTAAGAGGGCACCAGTGGTAATTTTGCCAGTCTTGGGGCTGCCCAGCTTCTGAACTCTCCACCTATGTTTCGAGAAGTCTCCCCTTATTTGGTGCAGATGTGCCATTTTCGCAGCCATTGTACTGACATGAGTCCTAGGCATTACCAAGAGCCTGAATAGGACGGGTTGGATAGCGGCTCTGCAGCATCCAGGAGTGGCTGCTGTCATTCCAGGGGCAGCTCCAGGCTCCAAGTTCTGTGGGGTAGGAAGTAAAGCTCGGGGGTACACTCCCCGGTGGCAGTGGTCTCTCCACCGGAAGCCAATTGAAATGTCACCTTGGGCTCCATTCCTGGCTGCTTAAGCTCTGAGCCTAGTTCTCTGGCCCTGGTGGAGACTTTGTAAGCTCCCCAATTATCTTTTTAGTACATTTCTTCCCACCATACATCAGCCACTGTAAGTTTCTGTTGCTTACAGCTAGGAACTCTGGTGGACTGATAAAGTGGCCAGCGGGGTTTTTTTGAGCCAGTCTCATAAATCTTGAAAAGTATGAACTGAAGTGAAATAACCTAAGCAGCTTTCCCTGGACTCTTCTTGATCAGGGCACACTGGAAATCGCACTACTTTCTGAGTGCCAGGTATCGGGAAAGACATTGTCAAACTGGAATTTGATCCCAGTAGGGCAAAGCTAGGATAACAGTGTGGGAAAACCTATCAGTTAAGGAAAGTTCTGAGGCTATTTCTCCAGATTGCTGATTCCAGGCTGGAATAACACAGACCAACTGCAAGCTCCCTTTCCTTCAGTAATCCAACATGATCCTTACGAAAGGACTACCTTTCCTAGTGTGAATGTCCTCAGGGATTTCAGCATGGGGTAGCAGGTGAGATTAGGTTACATCTGAGATCCCTTCCCAATACAAGATGCTATTCAAGCTTGGGTGACCTAAGGTGCAAAATATTGTCTGACGTCCACTAGCAGTAACTTTTCATCTTCAGTACCACCATCTAATGTGAAGGAGAGAGAATATTTGACATCACAGGTAAAATATCATGTGTATTCACCAATTTTTCTTATCTAAGTTTTCAAAATGGACTACATTCAACACCTAGTAGGAACTCAATCAATACTGCTCTGAATTGAACTGAATTATGTCCACGCCTCCATCCAGCCAGAACATTTTTTCCAATTTTTCAGCTTATCATCCTTACTGGTTCCCTGACTCTGTGTTGCCCTTCTCCCTGACCCTAAATTCATTGGCATTGCTGTAATCACTGTGTCTTCTTGGTCTATAGCCCCTACAGACAAGCTCATCTCAGCTTCAGCCTGACCCAGAGCATCAACTTTCTTTACCAACTTTTTTGTCTTCCTTTCTGTCCATCTCGTCCAAAAACTCACTAGTCTCCCTCTGCGCAAGTTCCTTTCTCAGAGTAGAGGCTCAGACAATATTTGTTGAATAAAAGGATAATTCACTATCTCATAATGACTTTTTTTTAACACTCATTGGCTTAAAAAAAAGTTTATCATTTTCTGATATTTCCTGTTGTTAATGAGCACATATTTTAAACTCTTCTTGAAAAGAAAAAAAAAACTGATTTAAGATCTTTCAAACATCACTTGCATTTGTACCTATTTTTATTTGGGGTCAAAGAACATACCTAGAAATAAGATTTAAAAGGCTATCCGTGATAAACGTTCTATAAACTTTGAAAATGATGGCTCATTTTCAACACTATCGTTCATAGCTTATCATATTCCTAAAATTATGTGATATAACAGTGAGAATTAGCATTGCTCTAGGCAAAGCTTGCAAATAAATGCCTCTTTTCATAACGCTAAATAAATGTAGAAGACTCTGCCCTCTTTATTTAACGAACCAGGGCCACTTTGACCTTACGTGAAAAGGTACTGGTATTATGCGATTAAGTAGGGACTTTCCCAATTTACTCTTGAACACTGGAAGTACTAGTTAAGTGACGTATAAGTCTCTCATTTTAAACAGTCCATCACAAAATTTAGGTAAAGCTGCCTCAATTTTCCTCACAACTGCCCAGCAAGTGGCCTTTAAAAATTTTAACCACTAAAAAAAGCATTTCTATTAATTTTTATCTTTCTTACTTCAAATATTTATGAATAGTTCCAGTGATAATTAGCAATTTTCCCTAATTACAGAAAATTGGCACTTCACAAATAGCAAACTCTGACATCTAGTATTGTGCCAGTTTTCCTATTAATTTGGAAATTCAGCAATTATCACCAGAACTATTGTAGGTTAAAGTGTGTCGGATTCTGGATAAACAACTTAAAATACCCAGCGATACAAGGTTCAGTGTCAAGGAAAGTTCAATATCGACATTTAAAGGAAAAAATATATTAGTGACCACCCCTGCTATTACAGCTCTGTGGGAAGGCTTTCCAAGTTTGTTTTCTTTCAGCCCAGCCCCTCAGATGACATCAGTGGCAGAACCTGGACAGCTTGCCTCATTGTCGGTTGGAAGAAAACAGCAACACAAATGTCAATTCTCAAATTGGAAAGCAGCATATACAAAAGTTTTGTATCAGGTCTCAAATGGACATTGTTATTAATTTTCTTTTCTGGAAACAGAAATTCTCCAAGACCTTTGTTAGGTGAGAAATAACTGACACACTCATGCACTTAATTCCTAACATGTAAATATTTTTACGGAATGCAAACCAATCTCTATATGAACTGTGCTCTTGAGGTTCACCTTGCTGTTAAGAAGTCAGGTGTTGGAGAAGTGCACTATATCTCAGTTCATTTTGGAATAGCTTGTTTCATGCTGGCCTCTCGCAAGCCCCTAATTAACTCTGGTTAACACTAGGAGTCAGCAGATCGACTCTTACTTTTTCATCTTAATGTGTGTCAGGATTACTCTCAGCACAATGTCACTTAGTTTTATCTAGAACAGATCCTCATAAGTTCAACAGCTGAAAGCAAATGCTTGACTAGGCTTCTCAGCTTTCAGCAGTCTTTCCTGAACTCAGCAATTCTGAGACCAAAATTTAGGCTGCATTTGCATGTCATAAAAATAACTGGTTTTTCTGAAATGTAGAAAATTCAGTCAACTGAATCAATCCACAGGAAGCCAAATCAGTTTGACAGATATTTTTTCATTAAGTTGATAGTGTTATGTGTGTTACTCAACCTCCTCAAAAAAGGAAAACAAGGTCAGGCAACAAGGGTGGTCAGATTTCTGTTAACGTGATAAATAAAACTACGGTTTCCAATAATGCCATTCAGAAATTAAGAACATATTAAAAATCAAACTATGACTATGCTGAAAAACATCACAATTGATTTTTCCACCTTCAGGGAGGGAAGACAAGAGAGGAAATGGACTAAAATTCCAAGAAAAGAAATTTAACAACATTACTATATATAAGATAGATAACCAACAGGGACCTATGTATAGCACAGGGAACTCTACTCAATAGCCCGTGATAATCTAGATGAGAAAAGAATCTAAAAAAGAATGAATATATGTGTATGTGTAACTGAATCACTTTGCTGTGATTGAAACTAACATAACGTTGTAAATCAACTATACTCTAATAAAGTTAAAATATAGAAAAAAGAGATTTAAGTCAAACCAAAACAAAATCTTCCAGTCTTTGGGGGTTAGGAAATGATGAAATGTATTAGAGAGGGTGAGATAATAGAAGACGTTCTTTCCTGTGATATTGTTTCCAGTCCACCAGAATTTCGACGTGATGAGGGAGATTATTTCCTGTATCACACCCTATGAAGAAAAAAAAAATCACAGTGGTTCTGCGTTTTCCCGCAGGCCAAGTCCAAACCTTGACATCCCGTAACCCATTCAACCCTGCCTCCTGCAGTTCCTGGTGCCCCCTGAACTTTTCCTCCCCACTCCACCGCCCCCAGACATCACAGCTATTCCTATTCATTGCACCTTTGGTCAAGACAGCCCTCTCCCCTTTACTCTACTTAGGCAAATCCTACCATGCTTTCAATCTGTCAGCTGAAATTATGCAGAATATATCAAGCAATGCTTCCTTCAGTGGGACAGTCCAGTTGAACATATTTCCTCTATTTATCTGAGTCCTACCTGAATCCATTTAAATCCCACCTCCTTCCTTGAAACTTTTCCTAAAAACTGCAGGTAATGATGGCCTCTCCTCACTGCAAGTCTTATAATACCACAGTCATTGTACTAGATGCTTACTTTGGCACATGAATTTTGTGTTAGAACTTCATTAGTTCACTAACTAGTTCCATTTTCTAATTATTTTTAGTACATGAGACATGTGTCCCTAATCAGATGACAGCGTCCTTCCTTGAGAGCAGGAACAAATCTCACCTTTCTTGTGTCATCCACAAAGTCTAACAAGTACTTGACGGAAGACGTTAATGGTTTAGAGAAAGGCTCTGGGGTTGGACCAGAGGTCATTCTAGCCCTTTGTCACTGACCAACCAGCTTATGTTGAACAAATTGCTAAGTTCTTACTAAGTAAGTAGCATTTGTAAAAGCGGTAATAATTTCCACCTCATTTATTTGTTAAGAGGATTAGATAAAATAATCTATAGAAATTCCTAAATGTTGTGGAATATGGGGTATAATAGGAACCTTGATCATAGTCTATGTCTTATATTACAACTTACATTTGTACTATAAATATTTTTGGTCTTAACTGAAAGCAGAGGACTCACTCCAAAGCCTATTTTACTTTTAAAATAAAATACTAGAAACTCTGTTTTATTCTTTAAAATAAACACTTGAGGGCTTCCCTGGTGGCTCAGTGGTTGAGAGTCCGCCTGCCGATGCAGGGGACACGGGTTCGTGCCCCGGTCCGGGAAGATCCCACATGCCGCGGAGCGGCTGGGCCCATGAGCCATGGCCGCTGGGCCTGCGCGTCCGGGGAGCCTGTGCTCCGCAACGGGAGAGGCCACAACGGTGAGAGGCCCGCGTACCGCAAAAATAAAAATAAAAATAAAAAAAATAAACACTTGACTCTGGTCTTTCCCTGTGAACCGCCTTCCTCCTCCTTCAACCTCTGGTCTTCCTTCACCTAGGGTGTCAAACCACCCTGGTTTGTCTGGAGTAACGTGGAGTGTCAACACCATTAACCAGCTTGATCTAACTATACTCAACAAGTAGAGAATTCATATTTTCTCAAGAAAACCTGACACATTTACAAAACTTGATTATCACTAAGATTATAAAGCAATATTCAAAAATTTCAAAGGTTAATACTCCAATCACATATTCTGATCAAAATTCTAAAAAATCAATAACAAAAAGAAATTTTAAAGCACCATACATTTGGAAATTTTTATAAAACACTATTAAATAACCCATGGTCAAAGAAGAAATAAAAATGGAAATATAAATGAAATTATAATAATTAAACTATAATTTTAAAACTGAAAGATAACTTTGGATATAATAAGTTTATCAAAAGTTGTACCATATAGTAAAAACAGTATCTACAGGAAAATTTAGTTTTAAAATTTTTACATTAGAAAAAAGCTAAAAACTAATATTTCCAATTAAAAAATTTTTAAGTATAATGAAAGATAAATTAAAATGAAGAAAAGATAAAGTTAAAAATATTGGGTTTTCCTGGTGGGGCAGTGGTTAAGAATCCGCCTGCCAAGGCAGGGGACACGGGTTCGAGCCCTGGTCCAGGAAGATCGCACGTGCTGCGGAGAAACTAAGCCCGTGTGCCACAACTACTGAGCCTGCGCTCTAGAGCCCGCGAGCCACAACTACTGAGCCCGTGTGCTGCAACTACTGAAGCCCGCGCACCTAGAGACCGTGCTCCACAACAAGAGAAACCACCGCAATGAGAAGCCTGCGCACCGCAACAGAGTAGCTCCCACTCACCACAACTAGAGAAAGCCTGCATGCAGCAATGAAGACCCAACGCAGCCAAAAATAAAAATAAACAAAATAAGTAAATTTAAAAAAAAGAATCAATAGACTAATTGTTAACACCAACAACCAATGTTTAATAAACAAGTAATAAAAGTATTAATCAGTGAATATAAAAATAAAAAGATTCAATACAGAAGATCAACTAAAACAATTTTTTTAAAGGCTAATAAAGTAAAAAATCTTTACTATGCTGTCTAAGGGGAAAAAAAGAAAAAATAATAATAAACCAAATTAGGGATAAAATAGTATAGATACAACAGGAATTACAAAGATACTAATACATAAGAGAAAATTGTGAGTTTTTTTTTTTTAACCCCACATTTGTTTATTTATTTTTATTTTTGGCCGTGTTGGGTCTTCGTTTCTGTGCGAGGGCTCTCCCCAGTTGTGGCAAGGGGGGGCCACTCTTCATCGCGGTGCGCGGGCCTCTCACTATCGCGGCCTCTCCCGTTGCGGAGCACAGGCTCCAGACGCGCAGGCTCAGCGGCCATGGCTCACGGGCCCAGCCGCTCCGCGGCATGTGCGATCCTCCCAGACCAGGGCTCGAACCCGTGTCCCCAGCATTAGCAGGCAGACTCTCAACCACTGTGCCACCAGGGAAGCCCCTGAGGTTTTTTTGCCAGTAAATTTGAAGCTTTTTGTGAAATGAACAAATCCTAGTGAGATATAATGTATAACTGATTTAGGAAGAATGAGAAAGGCTGAAAAGTCCTATAGCTATTAAAGAAGTTGAAATAGATGTTTTTATAGGTTGATTCCACCAAAGTTTAAAGGTGAATATCTCTTATGTTATGCTTGCTCTCCCAGAAGATAAAAAAGGGGGGATGCCTTCCAATCCATTAATGAGGTTAGTGTAACCTTAATATCAGTACGAGAAATGCAAATTACCTGCCAGATGCACCCACCATTCTGATAGTTTACGTGAGTTAAATCTTTATCTCGCATCATGTGGCATCATAGGACAGTATGCTATTTAAAAACCAACAAGTAAGAGTATAACAATACTATTTAAAATTATGGGCATACAACCAATGAAGCTAACAACAGACACAAAAAATATCACCTCTGGGGAGTAAGAATAGGGTTGGTGGGTGGGAGAACGTCTTCAGAAGCACTTTTGAACTGTCTGACCTATAATCAAATGATAAATTAAAATGTGTGTTTTACCAAAAACAGACGAAGAGGATGTATGGATAAGAAGTAAAGATAGCAATTGGGATATAACATATTTCCAGGAAGAGGAACAGGTTAAGGAGTGTCTGAAAGTTTAGATCTTATTTTCTTCTTCCATTACCAGGCTGCCTTCTTCACAATTGGCTGGGACAGGGTTGCCATGTAACCAGGGCTTCTATAGTCACAGCATCATGCTCGTCATTGTTCAGACGTATCACTTTTTTTCAAAATAGTTATCAAGGCTTTGCCATAAATTAAGTTACCTCCTTTCCCTGTTTTGTTTCGTGGTTCTTGAATCACTAGAATTATTTGGATTAATGCACGTTTCCTCACTTGCTTCTATAATAAAAAATATAAATATAAATGAACTGATATGTGTAAAGTACCTAAAACATGGTAGACATCTAATAAATATAAATTTTCTTTTCTCTGCTTGGGCTTCTGGACCCACTCATTACTTCTCATTGGAAGATTTAAGGGGGGGCGATAGGATCAAATCATATTTTGTAGACTTCAATTAAGCACTGCCATTTTCTTAAAACTGATGTGCTTTTATTACTAGAGCACATAACTGATATTTGCTATTCCAGAATTTTCATGAATACATAAGCACTCCTTTTCATTTGTATATGCTTAAAGAACTAGTATGTTGGCATTATTTTAAGATAAGATTCTCGAAAGCACATTCAATAGTTTTTGTGGAGCATTTAAGCGGATACAAAGATTGAGGAGCACCCAAATAGTTACCATCTACCAAGGATCAAAGTCACATCATCATATTAGGACAACTTGAGAAAATAAGGGATAGGAAAACAGAGTTCTCGAATACTTGGGTTTGGTTGCTCTCATTGCATGCAGTGAAAAACGAATCCTCTTGTGATTCAAACATTAATAAAACATTCTAGACGGCTCTCAGTGTCTTCATTACGCATATTGCTGAAAATATTAAGTTTTCTTAGCTGCATAGACGTCTTATTCTTAGCAATGACAGCTAACAACACTTTCTCTTTTGCAGGGGATAAGTTAAATCCAAAAGGGTCCTGGGACACAAACGATCCCTGCAAATACTTCCTGATGTCAGAAAGATGCTTCTCTTGCCCATTTATCCTTGTAGTAGCAAAGTGATATTAAGTTCCTTAGTTTGACTGGAAAAAAAAAATCACCATAGTAGGGCTCAGTCAAGGGAAAAAAATCATTGTATGTTCAAATATAATACTGCGGTTCAAAACGAAACAGCAAATGTTGGAGCCAGTACCCTTCAGGTCAGATGGATAAGAGCTGAAGATGAAGAGTGATACTCTCCTTTCTTGCTAAGATTTTGCTACTGAAGACGACTTGGAGGTGGGATATTAAATTATTTGCTCTACTTTATGACCACTGCATAGTATTCTAGAGCCTCCTGTGTTAAGAAAGCTCATGAAAATAAGCTATAGAGAAAGAGGCGGAAACGTTGAAGCCCTTCATTGAGGTTCTTTAGACCAGTCACCACAGAAGAGATCCCACAGTATCTAGAGTTCAGTGCTGCCTTAAGGTTCAATGAATAAAGACGTAAAGACAAAAATCCTATGCCTTCCATTACTGAAGTATTATCTAATAAGTGCACAAAGACATCAGGATACTTGGCTGAATTTTCCTCATTTCTTCAGGATTTCTGGAATCATACAGATATTGAAATAACCCCTTTGAATCAAATGTATTCTACTCTATGGTGAATGAACTTCTGCTTAAGAAGTTCACTTGAAAGAAATCTGATGAAAGGCTTGATGTCTTGGGTCATCTGCAATCTTCCTCAGTTTATGCACATTGGGCTCTGGATAGGAAAGAAGGACTTTCACAGAGCATCAATCGAGCATCTATACTGTTTTTCACACCCACCTCAAATCTGAACCCTTTGAAAAATAGGGGTTTAAACTAACTTTGTGAAAAAACTGGTCTCAGTGGTCCATAATCTAAAACACATTGTGCTACAGGGAAATAATGCCCTGAGGATTTTTTTTTTTAAAGGAAACACACTTCCCAGAAGCATTAGCATTATGCTTGGTTTCCTTCCACGTCAGGTGTCACACTTTATAACGTGGGATATCTCTGCTCACACAGAGCTATTTCAATAAAGTTGTTAAAATTCAGATTGTGAACCCCACTGGTTACTAGCTTATGGAATTTTTATATTTATGTATTCCTCTACAAAAAAAGCTTTATTTGTGGATGGAGTGAGTGCTGCCTATTTGTAAAGTCCCAACTGGGTCTTCTTGTGCCAAAGCCTATTATCCTACCATTATAATTCCATGTTTTTGAGTCCTGAAAACTTTTTGTATTCAGAAGTTCCCTATTATACTTGTATGCACAGCTCTTCAAGCTTATGTTTCTAAAATTGCAGTAGATCTACCACCTGGCACATGCAGAATTGTGTCAAGGGAATGAGAAACTATATAATAAATATGACATCTCCTCCTGGAAAATAAATTTTACTTGAAAATTTTGAGGCAGAAAGTGAAGTGATTTAAATGAAAATTTAAACACATTTTCTATTTAAATATATATATATTTATATTGTTGAGGAGAATGCTAAGTGTGTGTGAATTGTTAGGCTGAAACCCAAAACTTCAAATAATTTCAAGGATATGGAGTTTGTGCTAGTGATTTTCATTTGTTTGTTTCAAACGGCACAAAGTACCCAGGTGGCTTAAACACACACACACAAAATATTTGCTTAGATAAATGAAAAGTCCAGGAACGGAACTGGCTTTGGATACAGCTTGTCCAGAGACTCAAAAGATGTCTCCTAGACTTTGTTTTTCTTCATCCTCTCTCAGAATCTTCTCTCCTCCATACTGACTTTATTCTTATAACCAAAAGATGAGTGTCAAAGCTTCAGATTTTATATCTTCTCTGTCTTTAATCTCAGGGTGGGGGAAAGCAAGAGTCTTTTCTAGAAATCTCAGGAGAAAAGAAATCTTGAATCTCACTGACTCCGGTTGGGTCACCGAATGAATTGTGTTGGCCAGCTATAGAATTAGCCAAATGTCACACCCACCCTGGAACTTCAACAGAAGTCTATAAATTGAGAGTGGAAGAATCCCCTCTCCACTAGGTGAATTGTGGGATGTTTCCCAGAATAAAAGTGAATCATGCCAGGTGGCATGTTTTACACACACACACACACACACACACACACACACGCATTGCTGTCGCCCTACCTCATCTCATACACACACACAACACCTTCCCAGGTTTAGTTCCATATCTTAAGGGTACGCTGGTGGAAAAGAATCTGAGACACACTGCTTTAACTTATCCACCAGAACTTTAGCAGGGATTAACAGCTGGTGGAATCCAGCAACGCTCACTGGCGATAGGATAGAAGTACCCAGATCAGAGGCTTCCGATGCACTGACAGCAGATGCACCAAAGATCCTTAGCTCCTGAGTTCCTTTAGTGCTTTTCTCACCTAATGACTTGCTGATGGGAGCTAAACCTAGCTGACTTAGTCAGCGTGGGCAGAGCTGGAGGAGTGTTTGCAGGACAAGGCCTTTTTGAACTCATCTTCAAGGTTGGCCAAGATAGTTGCGAACAGTATAATGAACCATAATAATGACACTGCAGAGAGCTGTAAAGTGCAGGATGATCAATGCTGAGCTCACAAAGTATCTGATCCTCTGGGCAAACCACACAACTGGGAAATTCCTTGTTAATGGATGAACTTTGTTTCTCTCCAAATTTCAACAGCAAGGGGTTTTGTTCCACGTGCTATAGCACTGTACTATATTTTCCCATACTCCTTTTTCCCCAAAAGCAGATATCCTGTTCTGCCTCAAGAGATTACATTGAGTTTATTATGAAATTTATTTTCATGTAACTACTTGTTAAATATACACGAGGTAGTGGATTTTGCTAGTTGTCTATTATCCATTCTCCTTTTCTCTTTTCAGGAGAGAATCCAGATTTTGTTTAAGGTGGAAATGTGCCCAGAAAAATAAACCCTCCATATTCCAACTTTGATCACAGATAAGGGTGACCTTGGGACATATTTCTGACCATTGAGATATAAGCAGAAAGCTTCTATGGATTTCTTTCCCACTTCAGTGACTGCCTGACACACAGACATGAAGGTTGAGCTGAAGCAGCCATTCTGTGACCATGTGGTGACACACATGAGGGTAAAACTGTGTGTCAAGGAAAGTACAAAGGAGGAAAGAGCCTGGAACAATGATAGAATGTGCTGTACCACCCTGGGTCTAGGCTTAATTGTTAGATGAAAACCTTAACGTATGTTGTATGAAGCCGCTATAATTGACTTTCCTTCTGTTGCAGGCAGCCAAACATGTTCTTAATCGGTAAAGGCTGCTTTTCAAAATTCTGCAAAATCTATTGATTTCTCACAACCATGGCAGAAAATTAGACCAAAATAATTCATTCCACTGGAAGTTCAGCCAGTAAAATTTCTCCCCATTTTCTTTTTTTCATTTAATTGATTTTATTGTAACTGGATCAGGTCTGAGAAGAGGAAATGGAAATAGCCTTGTTATAAAGAATCAAACATTATAATGGTTCTAACTGAAATTAAGCTTTTCTTATAGGAAAATTACAAATATATGACCGGGCTTCCCTGGTGGCGCAGTGGTTGAGAATCCGCCTGCCGATGCAGGGGACACGGGTTCGAGCCCCGGTCCGCGAAGATCCCACGTGCCGCGGAGCGACTAGGCCCGTGAGCCATGGCCGCTAAGCCTGCGCGTCCGGAGCCTGTGCTCTGCAACGGGAGTGGCCACAACAGTGAGAGGCCCGCGTACCACAAAAAAATAAATAAATAAATAAATATATATATATATATATATATATATATATATATATATGAGCATTACAAGAGCTGACTATACACTTTCAAGTTCATATTTTCTGCCACCAGATTTGATCTTTCACCATCATGTAATCCAGATAAAAGGAATCACTTGTCCCATATCAGGCATAATGGGAAATTGCACAATCCCAAGAATATGGGGGCAAGGAGTGCTCCTCTTGGACCAAATAGCAGGTCAAAGGTGACCTACATCATCACTCCTATGAAAAAACGTGCTTCACCATGACATAGAAATCAGACTTGATTTTAGACCACATAGTAGGGCTTTCCTCTTGATGTGAAACGAATAACAATAGCAGCAGTGTTGTTGTTTTTTTTCTTTTTATTCTCAAACGGATTGTTAATGAGAAAAAACACGGAGCAGTTAACAATGCAGCTCAAATCTTTAGTCTTCTCTTTACAACTCAAGCACTGAAATATGACACTCCTTTCATTATATTCTGGCCACGACATTCTCTCTTTTCTTTGTAGCTTCAGAGTCCTTTCCAAAAGGAAACATGCTGCCTGGCATTCTATACTACTCCTAATTTCCAGGTGGAAAAATGAGACAGATGAAGTGACATCTAAAAACACCGGGAATTATATTTTTAAAAACAAGACAGTAATTCAGATCTTCTTGCTTTAATTCTTCTCTATATTACCATGACAAAATATTTATCCAAGTTCAAGAGATTACTGATATGCAATAATGACCAATGACTACACATTAATGGAGTTATTCATAATAAACTCATTAGTGAAGTAACTGGAAAAGAAGTTTAAATATAAAGAGTGATTTTCCCTATTCTGTTTATTCAGTATTGAAACAACCATAACTTCAAACACCCATAAAAGTGCAAAACTCTAAGTAACACTAAATAATAACTGATAACTCTGAAATACTGCAACATCCTGAGGTATCTTCCAAATGACCAAAAACAGATGAAAATTTTGTTCAGTATAACTTCAGTTTTTTTACACAGAACTATGTATTTTAAAAACTGTAATCCATGTAAGATATACACAAAACCCTGAACTGACTAGATTGTTCAATGAATAATACTCCACACTGCTTTGTTTTTATGGACAAATGAGCTTATAATTCAGTGAAACCCATTTAAGAAATTCTAATCTATAGAATGACATGTTCAAATTGTTTGTTTTATTAACAAAAACCTCCTATTCCTTTGTAAGATGTTTAATTCCTCTGAATATCATCTTTAAAAGGCCTGTCAAAAACCACAGGTCAAGTGCAACCCTCCAGTATCCAGCCTATGGGCTCTTCATGAGTTTTGGTTCCGTGTAAGCCACACAATGACCTTCCCATGAGTTTTCCATTGGAGATTTCACAGTCTAATTTTAACGGTCTCCACAAAGTATCCCTCCCTTCTCTAGGCTTTAGGTAGAATGTCAAATCAATAATGGCACGTGGGTGCTTGCTTCGGCACATATACTAAATTGGAAAGATACAGAGAAGATTAGCATGGCCCCTGTGCAGGGATGACATGCAAATTCGTGAAGCGTTCCATATTTTTAAGCTGGGACGAAGTGAGAGAGTGGCAGGGACATATATACACTACCAAATGTAAAATAGATAGCCCTAGTGGGAAGCAGCCGCATAGCACAGGGAGATCAGCTCGGTGCTTTGTGACCACCTAGAGGGGTGGGATAGGGAGGGTGGGAGGGAGACGCAAGAGGGAGGGGACATGGGGATGTATGTATACGTATAGCTGATTCACTTTGTTATACAGCAGAAACTAACACACCATTGTAAAGCAATTATACTCCAATAAAGATGCTAAAAAAATAAACAAAAAAATAAATAAACACTGATATAAGGGGAAAAAATGGCAGGTGGTGTTCCTTAGCATAGCCTGCCAAAACGTGATAATTTCCTTGGAAGAAAAGCCATGGGCTGCAATCATGCATCTGAGTTGACAGACATTCAAATGGATCCTATATAAAAAGAAAAGGTTGGTGTCTTCTGGAATATGAATGTCCACTTTTAATAAATTCAAACAGATCCCAACATAAACATCTTCAAACTTGATGGGTTTTACGTGACTCATCATTTCATAGATTCTTGGCACCAAATTTCTGGATATTATATAACCCAACCCACCGCAGTAGGGAGGAAACACCTTGAAGGGATACCCCTGGTATGAAATATGGGGTTTTTGGTAAAATCCTCTATAGGAATAATTATCAATTAGAGGATAACCTGTGAAAAACTCCTCTGAGTGGTTTAAATTTAAAAGATACTTCACTAAATTGCCAGTATTGATGAAAACATCAGTGTCTGTCTTCATGATGTACCTGGCGTTGGGGCAAAACTCAGTTACCCACCTAAACGCCATAATTGTTTTTAAGGTCAGGTTATTGTACGTGTCTAAAAAATCTTGTCGTATTATGTCGCCATAGAGGAGGTGTTCATCCTCTAAGGATAACGCTAACACTTTGTCTTCCCTTTCAGCCTGCTGGCCTAATAAGAAAAATGTAAGAACCTCATATCCCCACCAAGACTTCTTTTCACCCCAAGTAACTCTAATGGCCTGTCTGGCTTTCACATCTGAGGGGTGTGAGGTCACCAGGATGACCAGAAATGGGTTTTGATGAGAGCAGTTC
>NC_041228.1:71273276-71282546 GCF_002837175.3 Physeter macrocephalus
GTGATAATTTCCTTGGAAGAAAAGCCATGGGCTGCAATCACGCGTCTGAGTTGACAGACATCCAAATGGATCCTATATAAAAAGAAAAGGTTGGTGTCTTCTGGAATATGAATGTCCACTTTTAATAAATTCAAACAGATCCCAACATAAACATCTTCAAACTTGATGGGTTTTACGTGACTCATCATTTCATAGATTCTTGGCACCAAATTTCTGGATATTATATAACCCAACCCACCGCAGTAGGGAGGAAACACCTTGAAGGGATACCCCTGGTATGAAATATGGGGTTTTTGGTAAAATCCTCTATAGGAATAATTATCAATTAGAGGATAACCTGTGAAAAACTCCTCTGAGTGGTTTAAATTTAAAAGATACTTCACTAAATTGCCAGTATTGATGAAAACATCAGTGTCTGTCTTCGTGATGTACCATGCATTGGGGCAAAACTCAGTTACCCACCTAAATGCCATAATTGTTTTCAAGGTCAGATTGTTGTATGTGACTAAAAAATCTTGTATTATGTTGCCATAAAGGAGGTGTTCATCCTCTAAGGATAATGCTCATACTTTGTCTTCCCTTTCAGCCTACTGGCCTAATAAGAAAAACGTAAGAAACTCGTATCTCCACCAAGACTTCTTTTCACCCCGAGTAACTCTAATGGCCTGTCTGGCTTTCACATCTGAGGGGTGTGAGGTCACCAGGATGACAAGATGTGCATCTGGATGAGAGCAGTTCCAATGCTCTCGAAGTGTGAAGTGGAAGTCTTGTCTGTAAATGGGCTCATAGCCATAGAAGTACAGCCAGTTCACGCGTTCTGTCACATTGTAGTGGGGAAGACTGAGGTACCACATCACCAGGAAACTTAGGAGCGACAGTGGCAGGAGGCTTCAGGGACCTCAGTGACATCCTACCCGGAAGGGTGGTTAGGAGCGCCGGGGCCATTCACAGAAGCTCAGGAGCACGCGAGCCTCGGCTTCTTGATTGACTTCTTCTGAGTGAAAGACCTTCAGTTTCATCAACTGAACATTCCGTAGCAAGTGGTAGTCAAAAATAATGCTTGAAATTTCTACTGAAAAACAGACTCTCGGATTGGCTTAAAACTCTGCCATACACTGCTTGTAAGATACATGCCTGTAGAATTTCAGATGAGACTAAAGCACTAGCTGAAGTTTTTTGTTTTCCGTATTCCATGCTTTAATTAAAAGATTTGCCGTGAACTTTCCAGCGCGCCGCGTGCACCCTGCTCCAACGCGGGGCAGAGGGCCGACCCTCCCCTCTCCCCATTTTCCAAGGCCGTGTTAATACTGACATCTTGGACAAGTCACTTAACATTTCTGAAACTCACTTTCTCCATCTCTAAAGTGGTATTAACATATCACCTATTCCCTAGGTTTGTTTGTTATGAGGATTAACTGACATAATCTGTAAAATATAAGCACTAAAAAATGGAATCCATTATTATTAATTATTATTTAATTGTATAATCTTGACTGGAAAGAAACATATCAAAAGGCACATAATAAACCCCTAATAGACATTTATGAATGAATGGTTAACAGTGGTTGTCTAGTTGTTGGGAGTACGAGAGTTGGTGATTCTTTTTTCTCTTCTTCTGCATTTTCTAAATTTTATTGAACAAACATGTTTATTATTTTATAAGAACATTTGTTCACCTCTCCGTCCACCCTAAATACCTAATAACCAAAATTATATATATTATATAATATTTACTATAACATATAATTTGATATAATAAATATACTTAATACGTTTTAATATATTTATTTCATATTTAATTTATAAAGTATAGATTTATAAGATATCTGAGGCTTTATTTAAAAGACTAAGAGTGTTAGAATGAGGGGGAAGATGCAGTGATGCCTCTGTGAATACAAACACATATGCACGTATACATGCATAGACAGACACAAATTATAACAATAAGCTATTTGAACAAGACACACCTAAACCATGGCATCTAGAGTTTAAAAATAAATATGTAGGCTAGAAATAAAGAAAGCAAGGATAACAATATTATTATCTGACATATAAAATTCAAGGTGACAAGCATCAAACAGTAAGAATGCAAAGAGCTTGAATTATATTATTAATAATGTGGCCCATTTTTATATGGTAGAATATAGCAAATACGTAATTATGTTGCTGTGTTAGGAATTAAGAATTTCTGTGTACGAAAACAAGGGATAAAAATAAAATGACACAGCGAAATCTTGTGATGTTAAATCTGAATTGGAAATACTATTAAATCATGAACTTTTTCTTTAAAAAGTATTTATTCCCTAGTTCTGTCCACTTAAAATGCCTGAAGGCAATGACACCCCCCAGTAGCAATGAGTGCTCCTATATGTAGACTGTGCTCCATAAATACCAGGGTTCTTTGGATAAGTGGCCGATTACAAGTCTGAAGCATAACATGTAGACTTGCCTGAGACATCTTGTTCCAGAACTCAAGGACACTATCACAGACTAATGGGGTTACAACCAAATGACACAGGAATCAAATGAAGGAAGAAGGGACACATGAACACCAAAGAGCACAAAGTCTACAAATTATTAAATCTATGGAACAGAAACGCTATGAGTTAAAAAAGGAAAAGAAAAGAAGAATTTATAGTAGTACTTAATAAAGAGAAAGCCAAAATAAACTCAAATCCTGAAGATTATTGCAAATAACTATTACAACAAAGAAATCTAGCTAATGAAAGTGAAAGAGAAGATAGAATTTAAAAAATAATTGGACTTCTGGTTTCCAGTTCCATATGCAAGGAGCCTGGAAGTCACTCCATCATAGCAACAAGTAAAAAGCTGAACAGACTGAAAAATCAACAATTCCTCATGGATTCATAAGAGAGGTTGAGGGCACAGGACAAATCCCCAACACTGGAGAGACAGATGGGTAAGTATAGGGAGTCACATATAGTCAAGAGCATAAACTGCCACAGGGACCAGTGCCAGTGTGGGAAAACCTCAACTATAATTGAAAAGTTGCTGGAAGCTCGGGTGTGGACAAGTCTGAGAGTTAAAAACTTTGGGCAGACCCTATCACAGAGGGATCCCCACACGTTTTGTGAGTTTTACCCCCAGGAGCTCAACCAGATTCTCACTGTAAATACAGGAGAAAAATCCCCTCTTGCTTCCAGCGGGGGGAGGAGAAAAGAAAGAAACTGGAAATGAACCACAGTACTCTGGGATTTTTTTTTTTAATGGCTAAAACAAACTTTATTTTATTTATTTTTTAAAAATTTATTGTATTGAACTATAGTTGATTTACAATGTTGTGTTAATTTCTGCCATATAGCAGAGTGATTCAGTTGTATATATATATACATTATGTATATATATGTATATACATATACACATTATATATAAATATGTGTGTATATATGTATACATTCTTTTTCACATTCTTTTCCATTATGATTTATCACAGGATATTAAATATAGTTCCCTGTGCTATACAGTAGGAACTTGTTGTTTATCCATTCTATGTATAATAATTTGCATCTACTAATTCCCAACTCACAATCCATCCCTCCCCACCCCTCTCTGCCGTGGCAACCACAAGTCTGTTCTCTATGTCTGTGAGTCTGTTTCTGTTTTGTAAATAAGTTCATTTGTGTCGTATTTTAGATTCCATATAAGTGATATCATATAGTATTTGTCTTTCCCTTTCTGACTTACTTCATTTAGTATGATAATCTCTAGGTCCATCCATGTTGCTGTAAATGGCATTATTTCATTCTTTTTTATGGCTGAGTAGTATTTCTTTGTATATATCTGCCACAGCTTCTTTATCCATTCATCTGTCAATGGACATTTAAGTTGTTTCCACGTCTTGGCTATTGTAAATGGTGCTGCAATGAACTGTGCTTAACAAGGCCTGTCCTTAGGAGAAAGTACTTAACCAGCACTTAATCTGCTGAGGTATTACCAGACCATAATGGACCTAGGGGAGGAAAATAATCAACTCCAGTCAGTTCTACACTTACACATGGGAGAAGTGAAACACTGAACTCCAGCTCATTCTAGCCATCCTGTCCGACTTAAGGGGAGAGAAAAAAACTGAGAAATACTTGTGAGGTTCACAGTCTAGAGGCATAGGCTCAGGTAAGACTGAGACTTAATCATAGGACTATAGAATTATTCCCCTGCAAACCCACATTATCACCACATTACTAGGGAACTCTTTACAGCAGTTCTTTTACCCAGTACATCATGTCTGGCTATCAAGAAAAAATTACAAGACATACTAAAAAGCAAAAAACAAAATTTGAAGAGAAAGTGCAAGCAGCAGAACCAGACATGACAAGGATGTTAGAATTATCAGACCAGGAATTTAAAATAACTATAGTTAATATGCTAAGGGCTCTAATGTAGACAGCATACAAGAACAGATAAACAAGGGAAACAGAGAGATGGAAATCCTAACAAAGAACTAAAAAGAAAGAAAATGAGGAATACATTAGATGGGCTTATTAGTAAACTGGACACAGCTGAGGAAAGAATCTCTAAGGCTATCTCAACAAAAACCTCCAAAATTGAAAAGAAAAGATAGTAAAAACTTTAAAATAAAACAGAACAGACTATCCAAGGACTGTGGGACAACTACATAAGGAAACAGAAGAAATATCTGGAACAATAATGAGTGAATTTTCCCAAATTTTCAAACTGGTCAGACACCAAACCACAGATCCAGGAAGCTCAGAGAACACCAAGCAGGATAAATGAAAAGAAAATACATCTGCACCTAGGCATATCATTTTCAAATTATAGGAAATCAAAGATAACGAAAAATTCTAAAAGAAGCCAGAGGGGAAAAAATGTAAGAAAAGAATTATGCTCAACTTCTCCTCAGAAAACATGCAAGCAAGAAGAGAGTAGAGTGAAATATTTAAAGGGTTGAGAGAAAAAAACACCAACCTGGAATTCTGTACCCTACAAAATTATCCTTCAAAAGTGAAAGACTTCCTCAGACAAACAAAAAAGGAGGGAATCTATTGCCAGTAGACCTGCCTTGCAAGAAATATTAAAAGAAGTTCTTTAGAAGGAAGGAAAATAATATAGGTAAGAAATTCAGATCTATATAAAGAAAGGAAGAGCATTGAAAAAGGAATAAATGAAAGTAAAATAAAAACTTTTATTTTTCTTATTCTTGGTTCTTAATAGATAACATTTTTTCAAAATAATAATAGCAACAATGTATTCAATTATATATATATTTGTAAATGCTTATGTGTAAGTGAAATGAATGACAACAATGATACAAGGGATGAGGAAGAAGGAATTAGGGTAATTTTCTTATTATAAGGTACTCACTACCAGTGAAGTGCCATAGTTTATTTAAAAGTGAACTTGGATTATTTGTAACTATATATTGCAAACTCTAGGGCAAGAACTAAAATAGGGGGAAACAATGAAGTATAACAGATATGCTAAAAAAGGAGAGAAAATGGGGTCATATAAAATGCTTGATTAAAACCAAAAGCAGAAAAATAATGAAAGACAAAAAGAGGAACAAAGAACAAGAGCAAAAACGAGAAAAAAGTAACAAATATGGTAGCTATTAATGCAAGTATATCAATAATCACTTTGAACACTGATGGTATAAAAGCACCAATTAAAAGACAGAGATTGTCAGGAATTCCCTGGCGGTCCAGTGGTTAGGACTCGGGGCTTTAACTGAGGGGGCCCATGTTCGATCCCTGGCCAGGGAACTAAGATCCCACAAGCCGCATGGCACAACCAAAAAATAAATAATAAATATAATAAAAGACAGAGACTGTCAAAGTGGATCAAAAAACAGGACCCAAATATATGTCATCTACAAGAAACCCACAATGTATATATTGGATACATATAGATTAAAATTAAATGGATGGAGAAATATATACCATGCTAACACTAATCAAAGGAAGCAGGAGTAGTGTATCAATTTCTGACAGAGCAAATTTCAAAGCAAGGAAAGTTACGAGGGATAAAGAAGGGCATTACATAACGATAAAGGGTCAATTCTCCAAGAAGACATAACAATGTGTATGCACTTAATAGCAGACCATCTAAATATGTGAGGCAAAAATTGATAGAATTGCAAGGAGAATAAATAAATCCACCATCATAGTTGGAGACTTCAACACCCTTCTATCACAGATGGAAAGATTCAGCAGCCAAAAAAAATCAATAAAGACTTAGTTGAACTCAACAGCACCATCAATCAACTGGATATAATTAACATCTATTGACTGCTTCATCCAACAACAGCAGAATACACATTCTTCTCAAGCTCACATGAAACAATCACCAAGAAAGACCACATGCTGAGTCATAAAACACACATTAACAAATTTAAAAGAATAAAAATCATACAATGTCTGCTCTCAGACCACAATGGAATTAAGCTAGAAATCAATAACAGAAAGGTAACTAGAAAATCCCAAAATATGTGGAGATTAAAAACCACACTTCTAAATAACATGGGTCAAAGAAGAAATCTCAAGAAAAATTTAAAAATATTTTGAACTAAGTTAAAATGAAAACATAACTTATCAAAATTATTGGGATGGGGCTTCCCTGATGGCACAGTGGTTGAGAGTCCACCTGCTGATGCAGGGGACACAGGTTCGTGCCCTGGTCTGGGAAGATTCCACATGCCGCGGAGCGGCTGGGCCCGTGAGCCATGGCCGCTGAGCCTGTGCGTCCAGAGCCTGTGCTCTGCAACAGGAGAGGGCACAACAGTGAGAGGCCTGCGCACCGCCAAAAAAAAAAAAAAAAAAAAAAAATTAGTGGGATGCAGTGAAAGCAGTGCTTAAAGGGAAATTTATAGCACTGAATGCATACTTAGAAAAGAAGAGGATGGCAGTGAGGAGAGGGGGAATTGGATGAAGGTGGTCAAACAGTACAAACTTCTAGTTATAAGATAAATAAAGTCTAGCGATGTAATGTACAAAATGAAAACTATTTTAACAATGTTGTATGGTATACTTGAAAGCTGTTAAGACAGTAGATCCTAAGAGTTCTCACCATAAGAAAATTTTTTTCTTTTTCTTTTGTATCTACATGAAATGATGGATGTTAACTACACTTACTGTGGTAATCATTTCACAATATATATAACTAATATCATTATTCCATATGCCTTAAGCTTACACAATGCTGTATGGCAAGTATATCTCAATAAAACTGGGGGGAAAAAAGAAAAGAAGAAAAATCTAATATCAGTCACCTAAGTTTCAACCTTAGGAAACTAGGAAAAAGAAAACCCAGCAAATTCAACACAAAGTAAGCAGAAAAAAATAATAAGTATAGCAGAAATCAATAACATTGAAAATAGGAAATCAGTAGAGAAAATCAACCAAACCAAAAGTTGATTGAAAAGATCAGTAATCTATAAGCCTCTAGGCAGGAAAACTAAGACAAAAAGAGAGTTCACACAAATTACTAACATCAGAAATGAAAGAAGGCAATGACTTTTTAGATACAATACCAAAAGCATGATCCATGAAAGAAATTACAGATAAGCTGGACTTCATTAAAATATAAAACTTCTTCAAAGTTAGTAGAAGGAAAGAAATCATAAAGATCAGATCAGAAATAAATGAAAAAGAAATGAAGGAAACAATAGCAAAGATCAATAAAACTAAAAGCTGGTTCTTTGAGAAGATAAAATTAATTGATAAACCATTAGCCAGACTCATCAAGAATAAAAGGGAGAAGACTCAAAACAATAGAATTAGAAATGAAAAAGGAGATGTAACAACTGACACTGCAGAAATACAAAAGATTATTAGAGATTACTACAAGCAACTGTATGCCAATAAAATGGACAACCTGGAAGAAATGGACAAATTCTTAGAAATGCACAAGCTGCCGAGACTGAACCAGGAAGAAATAGAAAATATGAACAGACCAATCACAAGCACTGAAATTGAAACTGTGATTAAAAATCTTCCAACAAACAAAAGCCCAGGACCAGACGGCTTCACAGGCGAATTCTATCAAACATTTAGAGAAGAGCTAACACCTATCCTTCTCAAACTCTTCCAAAAGATAGCAGAGGGAGGAACACTCCCAAACTCATTCTATGAGGCCACCATCACCCTGATACCAAAACCAGACAAAGACGTCACAAAGAAAGAAAACTACAGGCCAATATCACTGATGAACATAGATGCAAAAATCCTCAACAAAATACTAGCAAACAGAATCCAACAGCACATTAAAAGGATCATACACCATGATCAAGTGAGGTGTATTCTGGGAATGCAAGGATTCTTCAATATACACAAATCAAACAACGTGATACACCATAGCAACAAACTGAAGGAGAAAAACCATATGATCATCTCAATAGATGCAGAGAAAGCTTTTGACAAAATTCAACACCCATTTATGATAAAAACCCTGCAGAAAGTAGGCATAGAGGGAACTTTCCTCAACATAATAAAGGCCATATATGACAAACCCACAGCCAACAAAGTTCTCAATGGTGAAGAACTGAAACCATTTCCACTAAGATCAGGAACAAGACAAGGTTGCCCACTCTCACCACTCTTATTCAACATAGTTTTGGAAGTTCTAGCCACAGCAATCAGAGAAAAAAAAAAAAAACAAATAAAAGGAATCCAAATAGGAAAAGAAGAAGTAAAGCTGTCACTATTTGCAGATGACATGATATTATACATAGAGAATCCTAAGGATGCTACCAGAAAACCACTAGAGCTAATCAATGAATTTGGTAAAGTAGCAGGATACAAAATTAATGCACAGAAATCTCTGGCATTCTTATACACTAATGATGAAAAATCTGAGAGTGAAATTAAGAAAACACTCCCATTTACCACGGCAACAAAAAGAATAAAATATCTAGGAATAAACCTACCTAAGGAGACAAAAGACTTGTATGCAGAAAACTATAAGACACTGATGAAAGAAATTAAAGATGATACAAATAGGTGGAGAAATATACCATGTTCTTGGCTTCAATAAGTGGTGCTGGGAAAACTGGACAGCTACATGTAAAAGAACGAAATTAGAACACTCCCTGACACCATACACAAAAATAAACTCAAAATGGATTAAAGACCTAAATGTAAGGCCAGACACCATCAAACTCTTAGAGGAAAGCATAGGCAGAACACTCTATGACATAAATCACACCAAGATCCTTTTTAACCCACCGCCTAGAGAAATGGAAATAAAAACAAAAATAAACAAATGGACCTAATGAAACTTAAAAGCTTTTGCACAGCA
>NC_041228.1:71282979-71291913 GCF_002837175.3 Physeter macrocephalus
CTTATTTGGTCAGTGTTTCAAAACTTATTGATATTTTTGACAGACTTCCCCCAAATCAAATTTTAAACAAAGTTTTTCTACAAATAGAACTACCATACGACCCAGCAATCCCACTACTGGGCATATACCCTGAGAAAACCATAATTCAAAAAGAGTCATGTACCAAAATGTTCATTGCAGCTCTATTTACAATAGCCAGGACATGGAAGCAATCTAAGTGTCCATCAACAGATGAATGGATAAAGAAGATGTGGCACATATATACAATGGAATATTACTCAGCCATGCAATGGAATGAAACTGAATTATTTGTAGTGAGGTAGATGGACGTAGAGACTGTCATACAGAGTGAAGCATGTATAAAATAGACAGCTAGTGGGAAGCAGCTGCATAGCACAGGGAGATCAGCTCGGTGGTTTGTTACCACCTAGAGGGGTGGGATAGGGAGGGTGGGAGGGAGGGAGATGCAAGAGGGGAGAGATATGGGGACATATGCATATGGTTAACTGATTCACTTTGTTATAAAGCAGAAACTAACACACCATTTAAAGCAATTATACTCTAATAAAGATGTTAAAAAAATAAAATAAGGTAAAATAAAACTTCTGCTCTTCAAAAGACAGTGTCAAGAGAATGAGAAGACAAACCACACACAGGGAGAAAATATTTGCAATATACACATCTGATAAAGAACTGTTAGCCAAAATATACAAAGAACTCTTAAAATTTAGCAACAGAAACCCAAACAACCCAATTTTTAAAAAATGGACCAAAGACCTTAACAGACATCTCACAAAAGAAAATATACAGATGGCAAATAAGTATATGAAAAGATGCTCCCCATCATATGTCATCAGGAAATGCAAATTAAAATAGCAATGGGATACTACTATACACCTATTAGAGTGGTCAAAGTCTGGAACACTGACAACTCCAATTGCTGGTGAGGATGTGGAATGACTGGAACTCTCATTTACTCCTGCTTCAAAAGCAAAACGTTATAGCCACTTTGGAAGACAGCTTGGCAGTGTCTTACAAAACTAAACACATTTTTATATAATCTAGCAATCATGCTCTTTGACATTGCTGGTGGGAATGAAAAATGCTACAACCACTTTAGAAATACGTTTGGCAATTTTTTATAGTTAAACCTTTCCTTAGCATTCAACCCAGAAACTCCACTGCTAGAAATCAAAAGACAAAAAAATGAAAACATACATTCACACAAAGGCTTGCTGAATGTCCATCAACTAGTGAATGAACATACAATTGTGGTATATCCATACAATGAAATGGTCCCTGTAGATTAAAAAAATGTATTAGTGATATATGTAATAATATGGATGAATGCCAAAAGCACTATGATAAATGAAGAATCCAGACACAAACGACCACATAGTTTATGATACCATTTATATGACGTTCTGTAACAGTCACATTTGTTCCCCAAGCATGTTCCCATGTCTCTACATGAAATACACTTTTCTTCCTCACCTGAAAAATTCTACTCATTATTCATGGTACAAGCCTCCACCAAAATATATCAATCATTTGTTTCTGATGTAACTTTTTGGAAGTTTCAGTTGTAGAAATTACTTTTTTAGAGGTTTTTTTCCTCTGTTTTCACTAGAAAATATAAATTCCTCAAGGACAAGGATCCTCTCTCCTTTGTTTTCCTAGTGTTTGGCAATGACTGATACATGGTAGGATCTCAATCCATGTTGAACAATGTGTTCAGTTTTCTGTCTTCCAGATTCCCTTTTGGCCAGCATTTCTATAATGAAAAACAATTCAACTACAACTAAGTTGTCTCTATTTTAATTTATTGGTGTTGTCTAATTATAGAGAATAATCCAAAGAAACAGAATATCTTATTTTTTCATATAAAAATATAGTTTTTAGTACACTTTCTCTTGGTCATTTGATAGCAGAAACTAAGTCCTTTCTTCTTTCCTTCCTTCCTTCCTTCCTTATTTTTGATTGTCAGTATTTCCGAGTTAAGGAAATAAAATGAGGTCGTGTTTAAATAAAGACAGGAAAGATAGAGAAATCTATTTAGTGGACACTGAGAAAATTCTGACAGCTACTGTATGATGGAGCTGGTGATAATTATATTTCACAGACACATTGCACTGATATTTAAGCAAAATACACTGAGAATAAATACTTATAGGAACATGGCAATTCATTTCTATTGTCAAGCAAATTCCAAATTCCAAAAAGTTCTTTAGAAAATACCACCATGAATTCTCAGTCATTTGTTAGGCTTGATTGCTCCTGAGAAAATAAAGGTTTTGTTTTTTAAGACATAAACATGTGTCTACCTATATAGACATAATTAAGAAAAGTGTGCATACTTAAAACAACATTTATAGGTTAATAAAAGATACTTTGATTTAAGGGCCTTAAGGTAGAAAGACGATGAAATATAGAGCTAGTGACAACGTTTAAAATAACCAAGAGGAACAAAAAGAAAACAGAAAACTAAGATCAAACGAATATAAAATGAATTTATAAATACACACACACTTTCAGGGGAATTCTATTTTAAAGGGTAACTTTAATACTGCATAGCACACATTTAACAAAATAAAATTTTCACTATGAGAATAAGCAAGGAAATCTGAAAATATGGGCTCCGCACAAATTTGCTTTGCTAACACTAGTCTTCACTCAATCCATGTGTAGATAGTCTTGGACTGTGGTCTCATAGGATGAGTGGTGAGACCACTAAGGGGAGAAGATTGAGAAACAGAGCCTAATACTCATGATCCAAGGCAGCCAGCAATCATTTTTCCCAGGGCCTCCGGAATCCACCACCTCCAGCTTGTCAGTTCAAAAACGTTGCCTTCTGTTTGCCTGGGCTTTCCCTGCTCTCAAGGACCTACTGCTTCAGATTATTCCTTTCTTCCTGCCCCCAGACATCTCAAATGTCACTGAACTTTTGCTCCGTGCTCTATAATGGGCTGTTGGAATCTACTTATCTTGCAGCCATCCAAGGCAAGCCTCTGTGTAAGTTCCCGGCCACCAGCCAAGCTAGGGTGGTCTGCCTCTTTCTTGGGTCTCTCTTGCCCTTTGGTTCAGAGACTGGTTTCAGATTACACCAGGAAGCTCCTGAGGAGGTTGCACAGCAACAGGCGGCAGTTTAACCCATTTCCTACAACTCAGCTGAAATTTCTGGAATGCCAGTGTGAGCCAACCTTGAAGGGCTGGGAAGGTTAGACATAAAGACTGTGACACTTCACTCAGCAGGAATCAGACGTTCCTCTAGGAAGTAGGAAGGGCCGGTCCCCTACTTTATTCATCCAACTTCTTCAGGGGGAGAATTCTAAGGAACAGAAAGAGTCAACACATCGGCGCTCAGCAGGAAGACCGGGGAGGGAAAACCAAATGCCAAACACTACAGAGAGGGGAAAGTCCCAAGGAGGCAGAAATACTGGCAGAGATGGTCACAGGTATCCCTATGCCTCATAGAAAATTCTCTCTCTCCACTTTAACTTCCTGCAAAATAAAATATTTGTAGACGCGAAGAAATTTCAAAGTAGCCTGGAGGGGCCCTTGAGATGTTTGGATTCTTGAGAGATTTGAACTTCAAGGGCTTATGGAAAGGATTTCAATGACCTGAGGTCTCTGGGTCTCCTGAGACATTTGGGTGAAAAGGAGGTAGAGGCCTTTCTATGGCAGTGAGCTCCAAGGAGCATAGTATATCCCGGAACAGAAGCTGGGGATAACTGCTCAGGATTGACTCTGGTGAAGGGAGAGGAGTTGTCTGAGTTCCTTTTTCTGCTGCTCCTGCTTATCTAGAAGCAAAATTTCAAGACAAAAATCATGTCTATAAATTAAGGAGATGATTTTGGAGTTACCACTTATCATTGCTGCATCTCTTGGGGCCTAACCCAAGGAGAGCGGAACACTGTTTGGGGCAGTAAGGCACTTTAATAGTCTCCATGCCAATCCCGGAGGGGAAGTTTGCAGGGAGAAATAATCTCCACCGCAAATAATGAAAATGCACACCTTGAACCCTTTAAAGGCCCAGGAGATACATAAATGAACAAACTTACAATGAATAACATCCCTCCAAATTGCCAGGAAATGTGTGTTTAAGTTTCTAGTATAAACAAATTCACCTCAGGACAAAATACAATGCAGAATATTAATTAGTCACCATTAATCTGGTAACTGAATTCTCGGACAAACCAGCTGCCCAAATGTACAGCTCTTTCTGGAATACATAACATTGGGAGTTAGAATCCTCATAAATGAGGATGGTGATGAGAAACTGAAAAATGTTCTTCTGAATTTTAAATAAGATAATACAGTGCCTGGCATATAGGAAACGCTAAATAAATGGATTTCATTTTCTATAAATTTCTATTCCCCAGCACCCTGGACTTCTCCTTTTTGCACTTTCTTCCTTAATGGCCCCAAATTCCTGATGGCGTCACAAACCAGTGTCAGAAAGACCCATCCCTGGATTATTAGGGACAGTACTCTCTACACTGCTCTTAATGTTGCGCAGGTGGGATACAGATCAGCTGGGGTTACATTTGAATAGAAATGGAGATTCAGAGCACAGATTTAACAGCAAGTCAAAGAATGTCTACCAGAGCAGCTCGTTAATTACATGTACCAAACACTGTAATAAAATAGCATCTATCCATTCAGGAAATGTTCCTTTACTTGCTGTTTGAAAGCAATGATTTCCATAGTTGACTTGTGTACATTTATTCCTTCAGTGATTGAATGTCTGTTTAAAGCAGTTCAAGAGCTCAGAAAATTCCCTCTGATGTGACTATAAGGCAGGAGTAGTATTTAGGATATTATAAAATTGCCTCTGGTATTCAGGTTCGCAAGCACTTAACAAGCACCCTCTGCAGAGTCAGGTACCACTGGGTGCTGGGAGAATAGAAACAAACAAGACAGGGTAGAGTTTACCTTTAAGGAGCTCAGAGACAAACAAGCAGGTGACTTCAGTACCATGTGAAATGAAGTGTTCTGATAGAGAAGGGGCGCCAGATCCAGCTATCCTGGGAGCGAGAGGCTGGAGAGGCGACTGCTTTTAAGAGGTGATGTATGAGAAGAGTCTTAGACAGTGAGTGACACAGGCCAAGCAAAACAGTTTGGAGCAGAGTAGAGGGTCCCAGGAGGGTGTGGGGCAGAGAGTGGAAACTGGCTGGGGTCAGAGGAAGCAAGTATTATGTAAAAGAGCTTAAAGCTCAAACTAGAATGGACAGGGAGCTTTGGAGAAGCTTATTCAGAGGAATGTCATGGTTAAAGCTGCCTTTTAAACAGCTGACTCTGATAATCCATCTGAACAGGTTCGGGGCTGAAGTTAGGACCCAAACAAAGGATAATAATGGCCAAATTCAGGATAGGGGCTGTAGGTTTGAAGGAGAGAAAATAGGTTGAAAACATATAGGAAGTAGAAATCATGATACCGGGTTATTCATTATATATGGAAGGTAAGGTCAAGAATGAGTCCAGGGTTCTTCACTTGAGCAAATACTGATACCAACAAACATGAGAGGAATACAAGAATTCTCTGAACCAATAAGCTGCCGCATAATTCCAGGGGGCACTACAGCGTATAGATGGAGAGCGTGAGCTTTTGAGCCAGAGTGGCTGGGTTCAAATTCCATCGCCATCGTTTAGAATCTAGGTTAACTTGGATGAGTGCCTCCATTCTTCCATGCAATTTCCTCATCTATGGAAAGGTGATGATAATGGTAGTACCTATATTGTAAGATTGTTATGAGGATTCCATAAGGAAATGTATGCAATATGCTTAGAATAGTTTCTGACACAGCAAGCAGTAAACTATATATATACACACACACACACACACATATATATGTATGAAAAACACCCAAGGTGAGAAGATAAGTGGAACAAAACCCAAACTGCAGTGAATACACCATGAAGTAGATCAAAGGGAGAAGGGTAGCATAAGAAAGTCCAAAGAAGTAGAGTTTCAAGGACGAAGAAGGAGCAAGTTTCAGACGCTGTGGAGAGATCAAGCAAAGTCAATGTAACGAAGGACTTTAAAGGCAGCAGATAGGTACACAGTGAAATATAACTTCTCATCCTCTTCTTCAGATGAAGCTCTACTGTGTGTTGAAAGCAAAAACTACGACTACTTCTCTCTTAGATGTTGTCAGTTTCATTTCACCAAACCAATACAAGTCATAAGAGCAAATGTGATTTGGGACAACTGGCTAACTATTTAGAAAAAAATAGAAGACAACTAAACTGGATCCCTATACCTCACCTCATATCAAAATAAATCTCAAGTGCATCAGAGATTGATATGTAAAATACGAAGTCAAAAAATATAAAAATAAATTCATAAACATTTTGTAATCTAGGGGTGAAGAAGTATTACCTTTAAACATGATGAAATGTTTAGACACTATAAAGAAAATGATTTACAACTTTTCTATAGACAAAAATACCATAAAGAAAAACTTTTAAAACACGATGATACGAATATTTGTTGACTTATTTGAGCAATAATATGGCCAAGACTCTAATATTTGAAAAAATGTCAAAAATGTAACAAATTTATAAGAAAAGACCACAATCCCAGTAGAAAAACTGGCAAAGAACATGTGTAACTCACAAGAAATGAAAAACAAATGAATCATTGAAAATATTCTCAATGCAAATGTGAATTAAATCTATAAAGCAATTCTATTTATCACCATCCATGTAGGCAAAGGTTGATAAGATAAATATCTTCTAATGTCGATGCTGTTAGAAAAAATAGTCACTAATTTTTCTAGTATTTGGAGTATAGATTATTAAAACATTTTGGGCGTCATTTAGCAATAACGATTAAATTTTAAGTGCAAACATCAATCCATCCACCCTACAAAAGACCTGGCCAGTACTCTTTAGAACTACCAAGTTGATGGGAAACAAGTGAGAAATAGTCACAGACCAGAAGAAAGAAGAAACACAATGACTAAACGCAATTGGTATCCTAAATTAAACTCTGGGACAACAAAATTCAGTGGGAAACATCCCATTGAAATCTGGAATTTAGTGAATAGTAATGTACAAATATTGGTTTCTTACTTTTGACAACTAATATGGTTTATTGTATTACAATGCTAATTATAAGATGTTAATTTTAGAGTAAACTGGGTGAGGGGTATATATTACCTTGCAACTTTTCTGTAAATCTAAAATAACTCCAAAATTAAAAGTTTATTTAAAAATTTGATTAACCAGCAATTTCATTTCTGAGAAATGTATCCTACAGAAATACAGCAGCAGGACTTCCCTGGTGGCTCAGTGGTTAAGAATCTGCCTGCCAATGCAGGGGACACGGGTTCGAGCCCTGGTCCAGGAAGATCCCACATGCCTAAGCCCGTGCACCACAACTACTGAGCCTGCACTCTAGAGCCCCGAGCCACAACTACTGAGCCCACGTGCCACACTACTGAAGCCCATGCGACTACAGCCCGTGCTCCGCAACACAGACAAGCCACCACAGTGAGAAACCCGTGCACCGCAACGAAGTGTAGCCCCTGCTCACCTCAACTAGAGGAAGCCCGTGCACAGTAACAAAGACCCAACACAGCCAAAAATAAATAAATAAATAAATAAATGTATTAAAAAAGAAATCTTTGCCATAAATGTCCTGAAGAACATTTAAGAAAAAAAAAAAAAAGAAATACTGCAACCAGCATAAAAAAATAAGTATATAAGGATATTCAGTACACATTAATTGTAACTGGAAAAAGAAATGTAGAAAAGAAGATTAAATAATTGAGCTGTAACTATAAAGTGGAATGTTATACATCCATTAGAAAGGATGTGTTCTAGACTTAAAACTACCGGAAAGAAAGTTGTCTATGGTATATTGTTAAAAGAAGTAAAAGCAAGTTGCTGTATACAGATGCAGATAGAGAGATAGAAATACATATTTACGGTTAAAACATATATATACACGGGGCTTCCCTGGTGGCGCAGTGGTTGAGAGTCCGCCTGCCGATGCAGGGGACGCGGGTTCGTGCCCCGGTCCGGGAAGATCCCACATGCCGCGGAGCGGCTGGGCCCGTGAGCCATGGCCGCTGGGCCTGCGCGTCCGGAGCCTGTGCTCCGTAACGAGAGAGGCCACAAGGGTGAGAGGCCCGCGTACCGCAAAAAAAATACACACACACACACACACACACACACACACACACACACACACACACAGAAGGAATCTGGAAAAAACATGTAATTGGTTTTTGAGAGATAGGAAAGTGAAGGACTTTGACTCTCTCAGTTTTTCAAATTTTTCCCCTTGAACATTATTAATTTAGTTAGTACAATTGATATGTTTCTTTTCAAATGTAATGGAAAAAATAGTGGACAATTAAGAATTAGAAAATTTAGGAAATATCCAGTTTTGCATTGCCGTTATATGATCTCGGGCATGTGGCTTGGTTTATCTGGGCCCACCTTTCCCCAGATAACAGGAAGAAGTGAGATTTGATCACCTCTTGATATCTTTCCCAGACCTAAAATTCTATTCGTTTATTGTCTTGAAGATTGGGTGATCCTGCCACTCTAACATCTGTAGAAATTGGTTTACTGAGTTTTACAATGTCTCTGTTAAGAGTTAATAAACGTTATCTTTTAGCCGATGGAGGAGGAGGTATGGGGTAGGTAAACACGGGATATATTAACTCATTTACTCAAAGAGTTTTATAAAGTAACTTGGGACTCATGTCCAATTCATAATGAACACCACTGGTTTGTGGTTCATTACCTAACGGTAACATTAGGTTACCTGGAACATAGCTCTTTTACAAAATGGTTTTGACCAGTTATTGGACACCATCAGCCTGAGGGACTATATATACTTTCAGAGGTTAAGTGGGCATTTCAAAGGCCCCATGCGGCTTCCCTGGTGGCGCAGTGGCTGCGCGTCCGCCTGCCGGT
>NC_041228.1:71292004-71377850 GCF_002837175.3 Physeter macrocephalus
GCCCGTCCGCCTGCCGATGCAGGGGAACCGGGTTCGCGCCCCGGTCTGGGAGGATCCCACATGCCGCGGAGCGGCTGGGCCCGTGAGCCATGGCCGCTGGGCCTGCGCGTCCGGAGCCTGTGCTCCGCAACGGGAGAGGCCGCAGCAGGGGGGGGCCCGCGTACCACAAAAAAAAAAAAAAAAAAAAAAAAAAAAAAAAAAGGCACCATGCTTCAAACCTTCTTTAAACTCTTTTATACACTTTAACGAGTTGCTCCTAGTCAACCTTGGGCACACACAATACTAAGAAGAATTCAAACACATTCTTTCCATTCCTAACAATTATATATTTTTCTGAAATCTATTCAGTTATTGCAGGCAGTGTAGGTTTATCAATTACCTCTCCAAGCTGTCCATTATCTATTTTGAGAGTGTAATTTGTTTCCCGCATAGAGTATGTGTTAACAGCATGGTGAGTTTTACATTTGTAATTAATTTTGAACTGACAAAGAAGGTAGGAAAAATTCTCCCATAAATAAAAGTAATGAATGCAAGTATTTAAACAAAAGGTCCTAGTAACTTCCAGCAACGAAAAAAAAGAAAAAAACTCAATCTTCTCTATCTTCTAAATTAAAAGATACCAAGATATTTTGTTCCTTCTTCACGACACTCCAGAGATTTTGAAATTCTAATACTAAAAAGGATAATAAATGACAGGTAGGCACACTGCACTGAATCTGTGAACACGGAATTGTTTACTTCTCAATAAAAGTAATAAGATTAGTTTTCCTGTACATGACCAATTGGCTTGTTCACACAAAGTTTTATCAAAAAATCATTTTTCTAGACATAAATTCCTACCCATGATGAAACTAAGTATTTTGCTACTCTTAACACTTTTAGAATGAGAGAGAGCTTGAAATTAAATTACACTAAATGCCTTTATATTTATTCGGCATTAAACCTTATTTTCTTTACTGTCATTCTGCCAGCGTGATATCATCGGAGTTGAAGAGGGATGCTAATGCTATTTATATTACACTGCACTGTCCTCTAATTGACCTTGTTTGTGCAGTGGAATGGCTGCTTTTCTCAAGCTGCCAGCCCTTTATTGCAGCATTTTGACCATGCACTGGTGGCTCTTTGTGCTACTGCTGAGTCCAAGAATCAATACTGCATTCCCCACAGCCAATAAAGGCAGCTGACAGCATGAATTAACTGAGTGTGGCCAGTTGCATGGAGGGCCATTGTCTTTAAGGAAAATCTGGACGTGATTACCAGCCTCCTTCTCTGAGTGAAGGTTTTAATGCAAAGTGCGAGGTTTCTATAATTTAATTTTGGCCTGCTGCTCTGACACGCTCCGCTTTGCCACCTCTTCATAGAATCCAAGCTATAAATGGCTGCAAACCAAAACACATACAGAGACAGAGGCAGATACTCACAGTCATATGATAGCAGTGGTTTCACCTGACTTGGCCATTCTCTTCTGACAGTATCCTTATAACAGGTTCTATTTCTTCAACCCAGTCTACCTACCATAGTCATAAGTCAAGCAAAAGTTAAAAATTAAACTTGTTATAACCTCTATATCTAAACGAAATTTTCATATGTGGCAAGGTTGAGAAATCTGCATGAAGAACACATTGCTTTCAAATCGACTGTCAAAATTATACAAAAATGTGTCTATACTTCCTCATCCCCACCCATGGCAAGATGACTTCTGTCCCCTCTATTCCATTGACCTATTTTCCCTTACAACGAAATCAAATCAATTATTTTCAGCTCTTATCTTCTCCGCAGTAGTTACTATCAAAGACTTCCTCCTTTGTCAAACGTTCTCACCTCTTGGAATCTTGTTGCTTCTCGGTGTTGGTGGTCCTCTCATTTTATCCTTCTCTTCTGACTTTAATGTGGCCCCTCTGTGTACAACCTCATCCCTTTTCATGCCTGTAATTACTTTCAATTTCCATGTATTGACTCCTAAGTATTGACTATCATCTTCATCTCCAACCTGGTCCTCTTAAGAATTTTGATTGTCCCATCAGTATTTTGAACTCCTCATCTCTCAAACTCAGAGCATTATCTCCTGTTGGGTTTTCCCGTTCAGTAAATGACCATCTGTTTCATATGCAAGAACCTGGACCTGTCCTTCACCTTCCGTACCGAATCAGCTATCAAGTCCTCCTAATCTACCCCTTATTCTTGCAACCAAGCCATCCCCTCACCACCGTCGTTTCCACGGCCTCTATACTAGTCAGGCTCTCCTTCAAAGGCCTTTCTCATCCATCTCCCTGATTCCATACTGGGCCCTGCCCCTGCCATTGAAACATCCACCCTGAAACTAACCTTACCTTTCAAAAAATCGAATCGGGTCACATTACTTCTCTGTTAAAACATTTCAAAGACTCCACATTAAGACTTTAGTTACCTCTTTAGCTTCAAGTTTTACGGGGTGTTGTCTTTTGCCCTTTCGCAATGACATGTATTTTGGTCCCATAACTACTAACTCAATGATTTAAATACAAGGACAAGGACCACGGCAAAGACTTACTTTGCAACCAGAACAAAGGAAAACTATTGGACACTTGACTGCAATCATTATGCTCCAAGGCTGCAGTTATTGTCTAAGCTTCCACAGGTATGTTAGACAAAGGGAAAATCCACAGAATAACAAAGGGGGATTTATGTAAGCCTTTAAAAGGGGAAATGACATGTCATTTCTTGCTTTATCAAAAGACCTATATTTCCAGAGAATTTTAGTATTGAAAACATCAGTTCTGTTTATAATAGGCAATGCTCTTGGTTGAAATTAATTCAAGCAGAGTTATTCAAGGGACAGTGTATTATATACAAACCATTTAACTTGAGCTTTAAAACGATTTTTCATGTCTGAGAATTATCAAGAAGATACCGGTCTGGATCAACACTTTCCATAAACTGGAAGAAAACCTGTGGTTTTTAAAGACTTTCATTTTAAATGCAGACATGTGTGAGACTCTTAAAGGCACAGTTTCAGATCTCTTCCCACTCAAAAATTCTGTTGCTATTCATTTTTTTCAGGGCAGTTTTATTTTACTTCCATTGTCCCCAAATATCCTACCCATTAAGAAACAAATTAAAGTATATAATTCTTATATTCCCACTTCCAGAGAGGCTGAAATGAAGTTGGTAATGCTACAGCTACCTAAGCTGCCCCATTCTCCCCAGAATATGTAGCCATCAGCTAAGAGACAGGTGTGCTCAACTTCAAGCCAGCATGTGATGCTCCTCCCAGGATATCTGTAGAAAACATGTTTGTTGCTTTCCTACCCTTCCTCTCACCAGCGCTTTCACTCTCATATGAGTCACTTCCCTGGCCTGAGAAGCTTCAAGGGTTCATGGTTTGATGGCTCAACGCCATTTGAGGGTTCTGTTGAGAGTGCAAGAGGCAGATAAAAGGAAAGCATGCACAATTCTCTGTCCTCCACACCTCTCACGGAGGACAGAGGATTATAGCGTGGAAGGAGGCTCAGGGTGAGAAAATGCCACAGCCCCTTTATACTTGGGAAGCTACATTTGTGTAGCTGCTTCCGAGACTTCAAAGTGACTAATTAAAACCGTTAAGTACTTTTGCTCTTGATTTAGTTTACCTAAAATGATTCTTCTGAGTAGCAAGATGATTTTTACCAAGTTCCCTTAATCAAAGGCAACATCCACTGGATTAGATCTGTCTAAAAATATATTTTATAGGATTCAGCATACTTTACACCTTCCTGAAATAACCCTACATTTTTAACGACAATTGTGGATGCCCGGCCTTTTGACCCGATAGAAGAGTAATAGCAGCCCAGATCCTTGAAGTGGTGCAAGTCTGGATGGGAGTGGGGGAATGGAGAGCCATTCATTAAAGTCTTCGCCGTGGGCCTGTCCGCAAGAATCGCTGTACATCAAAGCCCGAAAATATATAGGCTTTTTCTCTCTCTTCGGTAATGTGCAAAAGCCATGTTTATTTGTTAATCTAGTCTCCGTCCCCTTACCCTTACCCAAAAAGTTCTGTTTCCATTAATAAAAAAATGTGGCTGCTTTTTGTTTTTCAAACCAAGCCTCTGAGTGAATTATCTGGCCAAAGCAAAAGGCCAGGGGGCCCTCTGGATAATATACGAGAAGGCTCTAGGGCATCAGCTGGGAAATCCGCAGCCAACATCGGAATAATCAAAAGTGACCCATATGCAATAATAGCCTGTGTGACAGTGAAGAGGGGACGTCGGGAAGCAGGTGGTCTATGTGACAGAAGATCAATACTCCTGTAGAGAGGATAAAATAGATTCCAAATGGAGAATAAACTCGTGGAGAATACATCCAGGAAGACAAGAGAAGAGGAAGGAAAATAAGCCAAACGTGCAGGAAACAACACAACAAAGAGAAGGTGAGGGCATGTGTGAGGCCCACAGCTGATGTGACGACAAAAACTGACTGTGTGAGAGTCGACAGGAATTTGCTTCCCTGGCAAAGAAAGGGGGCAATGCAAGCATTCAGGAGATCAAGCTACTCAGGTGAGCCAGGATCTTCTCTATGTTAGTTTAATATGCGTAAAAAATATCATCATTTGTACAAAGTGTTTACAGCCTCAAAAACTTGGTTTTGTTTAGTGAGGCCTAGTTTTTAGTAAGGAAATGAGGACAACCCATATTTCACTTCTTTTGAAAATATATTTCAACAAAAAGGGAGATGGATAGAGGTAAACCTAATTCGCATTATTTAGTTCAAAAGAAATGTTGCTTTGATGCCACTGCGTATATTTGCAGTGCTTCCTTGCTCTCCTGGGAGCTGGTTTGTATTAACATTCCATTCTTCTTTTTCATTATTGCTACCACATATATTAAAACACACGTGCACCACACACACACACACACACACACAATTAGCTGATAAAACCATAACAGCAACCTCCAGTATGAGAACTTTTGTTGCTTTGATGCCACTGCGTATATTTGCAGTGCTTCCTTGCTCTCCTGGGAGCTGGTTTGTATTAACATTCCATTCTTCTTTTTCATTATTGCTACCACATATATTAAAACACACGTGCACCACACACACACACACACACAATTAGCTGATAAAACCATAACAGCAACCTCCAGTATGAGAACTCTCTCCAGAATTCAATTCCAAACATAAATAAAACTAAAGACTCTGACAAATGTTAATAAAATTTCATTAGCTTAAAAGACAACATTGGAATTTCATGATTCTTCGTTCCTATCATGGGTCGCGTGAATCCGTGCTTCCAGGGACTCCCGTTATTCTGCAGTTAGGTCTGGAGAATATTTCAAATCTCATTCAAATGCTGGAACATTGCATTACCTACAGCATCATCTTGATTTCTTCCTTTTATTTTTTTGTAAAGGAAACTCTCAATGCGTTGTTCCTCAGATGCTGGGAGAGGAGTGGGGTGTCTCACTTCCCATCTGCTCACTGATACCCGAGGAGGGTTTTCCTCCCAACTACTGCAAACCTATCTGGAAATCAGAAGTCAAGGACTGTGATCTTCTTACAGAAACAGCTTTAAAAATCTCCAGCTATTCCTGCAATGCAGCAGATGCGTGGGCTACTGCCCAGCTCCGGCTGGCTCTCAAAACTGCTGACACCAAGCCTGAGATTCTGTAAGGAAGCAGCGTAATGTTTACACAGAGCTGCTAGGGTTGATGAGATGCCCTCCTTGGCACGCTCTTCAAGTACATCTTTTGTTCCTGCATCCCCACGTTGCTTGAAACGGTCTTGCTTTCCATGGCTCTGGGCTTACTCTACCCGGACGGTGAGCTCCATGAGGACAAGTCTGTGCGTAATAATTCAGGTATCATCTCTCACAGGGCATGGAACATGGTAAGGACTCTGTGATCACTTGCTAGATGAATAAATGGAATGAGTAATCTTGAAGAAGCCTCCTAAAGGCCAATCACTTCCTGAATCTGGCAGATAGCTCTGTGTCCCTAAAGGAAGACACATAACTGAGAAGAGCCAACTCCCCTACTGCCTGGAGGGGAAGAAAAGCCAAATAAGCCCTGATGCTGAGGACCCATTTGGACCAGCACAGGGTAGACTAAAACTCGGGGCTGTACGGAGAAACACAGGCTGAGCCCTGCGAGCCGCTCATTGAAAGGGAAGGAAGGTTTTAATGAACTGCCTGGAGGGCTCAGCCTGTGTTTCTCAGTACAGCCCCCAGTTATACACTGCCCTGTGCTGGTCTTTCTTTCCTGACGGGAATTCCTTTGCTCCTAGGGATGAATCGCAGCAATGGTGAGCCATCTGCATGTCTGGACCCCAACCAGGAAGTGGGATGCTGCTTCCAAAGTCAAAACCAGGGTCAAGCTTTTGCCTGTTGACCCTATTATTTTAATTTTGGGTGAGTCTTAAAAAGTAGAGATGATACCTGGATGATTACAGCTCCAGCTCCAAATTTATCGCAGCCCTAACCTCCGTGCCTGATATAAAAGGCCCAGGAGACTGTGGGCCCCTCCTGCCACTGCCTTCTTCCTGACTGCCCAGCCCTGCTGGCCGAGCTGCCCTGCTGCAGTGTGACAACGCCTGATTCATGGCTGTCTGCGCTCAGGCAGGCAGGGCTTTCGCTGGAGCCTGCACAGCTGCTGTAGCCTAAGAAGAGCCCACGTTTTATCAAGTCTTTCCCTCAGGAAGATCACAAACCACGTGAGGCACAAACATCTCTTCATCCGGCCCCGTCACTTGGGAAGTGAAGAGTACACGGAGCCTTAGAGAAAGAGGCTGTCAGAACTCTAACTAAAATGTGGCTGGTATGTGAAGGGTTACTCTGTCCTCCAACAGAATGTGCCATATGTTCTTCTGTAAGCACAAGTGACTGAATTTATTCTTTATCTGAAAGATAGTTAAAATGAGTTGTCAAACACTTTCGGTTTAGTACCGTAGTCAAGACTCTTTTTGTTGTTGTTGTTTCAAATGGCTCTTTGCGTAATTAGGACATTCTTAAATATATTAAAAAGACCTTTCGTCTATTTACCTATTTAATAATTTTCAAATTTAAGTGTCAGGAGCAAATCAAGGAAGATCTAATATAGAAATGCCTTCTGTATTATTAAACAAGGCATTTAATCTCCAGGACTTCCAGATGAATATTCCAGTCTGGGGCGGGTGGATAATGCTAGCAGCCCTCCCTACAATGCATAAACATACATGCATATACACACATATGTGCACAGATATGCATGCACACACACAGTTATCTCTCTGAGGAGTGCTACAAACTCTATTTTTTATGCCACGGGCTACAGGATATAACCAAGTGAGAATTATAGTCTTTTGTGGTTTCAGAACAGTATGGAGGTTCCTTAAAAAACTAAAAATAGAACTACCATATGACCCAGCAATCCCACTCCTGGGCATATACCCTGAGAAAGCAGTAATTCAAAAGGACACATGTACCCCAAAGTTCACTGCAGCACTATTTACAATAGCCAGGACATGGAAACAGCCTAAATGTCCAATGACAGATGAATGGATAATGAAGATGTGGTATATATATATTTATGTGTATATATATATATATATATATATATACACACAATGGAATATTACTCAGCCATTAAAAGGAATGAAACTGGGTCATTTGTAGAGACGTGGATGGACCTAGAGTCTGTCACACAGAGTGAAGTAAGTCAGAAAGAGAAAAACAAATATCGTATATTGACACATATATGTGGAATCTAGAAAAATAGTACAGACAAACCTATTTGCAGGGCAGGAAGAGAGACACAGATGCAGAGAACAGACATGTGGACACGGGGGGTGGGGGAAGGGGAGGGGGGACGAATTGGGAGATGAGGATGGACATATCTACACGACCATGCGTAAAATAGATAGCTGGTGGGAAGCTGCTATAAAGCACAGGAAGCTCAGCTCAGTGCTCTGTGATGACCTCCTAGATGGGTGGGATGGGGGGAGAGGAAGTCCAAGAGGGAGGGGTTATATGTATACATAGAGCTGATTCACTTCATTGTACAGCAGAAACTGACACAACATTGTAAAGCAATTATACTCCAATTAAAAGGAAGGAAGGAAGGGAGGGAGGGAGGGAGGGAGGGAGGGAAGGGAGGGGAGAGGGAGGGAGGGGGGAGGGGGAAGAAGAAGGAAAGAAAGTCCTTTGTGGTTTAATAAGGAGCTAAATGAGAAGAATCGGAATGTCCCCCTTGATCAAACCCCAGCCTCTATTTGCTCGTACTACCTGGGTTTCAAACGATCCCTGCTTCCCAAAGCCTAACCCCGTTCTCTGTGAACCACCTGTGAGGACTTCACCGTGAGGACTCGAAGACTTTGTGGGAAGTGTCAAATGTATTTTATAAGGAAAACTACGTTTTACTCTTTGGAAGCTATCAAACAAAAAAAGAGTGCTTTTCGGTGTCATTTTAATATACGAACCTAGGGATAATTTACTTAGCCAAGTAAGGGAGCTCTCTTGACTTGATTTCCGTACACACTGATATTGGCTTGAACCCACCCACCCGCTGGTATATACAAACGGGTAACTTGGGAGATGTTCTTCTGTTCCTTAATGTATCAAACCCCAGCCTGATTCTTGAAAAAATAAATATTCTAAGAAAAAATTAGGGGAAATATCTGCTTATCTCTCCTTTTTGAATAAAGAACAACAGAAGACAGCATGAGCAAGGGACTGGCAAAATGAAAATGTGGCTTTAGAAAACGTTATTCACAATCTGAGCAGCAAAATTCATCCCAGGTGAAATCTTTTCTTTAGAGAAGTGGATGGTTTCATTGATGCTCTAAATGCAAATGGTATGAGATATTCAGGCACTTGACCTAGCCACCTGGATGGGCTTTTGGATTCTGTAAAATTCATTTTCCTTTACTCTTAAAACATCATTTATTTTCTTTATCTAGGTATGTAAAGGGAAAGAGAAACAAACAAACAACAATAAAAATTACTGAAGAGGGAACGTTACAAATCATTCCCTAAGCAATAGTAGTTGTGGAAAGCGGCCTTTCACATCCACTAACTTTTTTCTCTGAGTGAAAAACAAAAACAAGTTGAATATATTTTCCCTTGAAAGCTGCAAAATGATCTGTATTCTCAGAATTATCAAAGTGAGTCTGTGTTCTCAGAAGTATCGAACAATTCACAAGCAAAACTGGAACTGCTAACCTATTAGTAAGGATATCTTAAAGACTGAAGGAGAGAAAACTGAGGAGACAATTCTCCTAAACATGTCAGTGTAAGAAAAGAAGGAGACTTAAAATGACCTGTCCATCTTAGAGCAAGATTTTTGAAATGATAATTTAGCAACTCCGATCTCTAGAGCTTTGCCTTTTTATGCTAAATGTATCCATTTTCACTTAATCTTCCTTTTTCACAAGGTTTAAAGTAAATCTTCTGATATAAAACTACTGAATTAGACAAATGACATTTGTTTGATTTATGTCTCTCATAAGCAAGGACTCCATGACCTCTGCATGTTTCTGTGAGGTGTCATTTAGGCTACATTTAAGGTTAGGCTAGGATCACAGAGACACTGGATAAAGGGTTGGTTTCGCTGTGATGCTGTGCCTTTCCTATAGGCAGATAATGAGTGTGAAATAATTTTTCATATATATGGGATGGGAGAAGGAACAGTGTCAACTCAGAGCATATTTTATTTCAAAAATAAAATAGAAAAAATTTGAAATAAATTCCCCAAGGCTTGTAAGTAACTTTCACTCACCTAATTTGGCATCTGTTTACTTGCATTTATGTACCACATTTGTATTACTATGTGACCCATATTAAACCAATTTAGATTATGGTTGGGGAACGTTGAGCAGATAATTTAGATTACCACAAATATCCTTAATGTGATATTTTTAATCACTAGCTAACTTAAATGGCAACAATTAAGATTGTAGTTATAATCTTTACCTGTTAGGAATTATTTAGTTGCAGGTAATGAAGTACTAAACTAGACTATCTTAACAAAATAGGTATTTTTTTTTTCCCACAAAAAAGCAAGACAAGCTGTTTCTGATGTGAGTTGGACAGCTCTAAGATGTCAAGCCAGACATGATTTCTCTCTTATAGTCACAAGATAGCTGTACAGCTCCAGGCATCACATCTGCGTTCAAAGCAGGAAAAGAGGTGAAAAGCGGTGTGAACCATGTCTATTCTTCTATACAAGAAAGGGAAAATCCTTTGCAGAAACAATCTTAACAGACTTCTTCTTAGATTCCATTGGCAGAACTGAGTCTCACGACCACCCCTTATGCCCTGGAGACCAGGAGAGCAAGGAAAATGATTGTCGTGATTGGTTTTGGCTAATTACAATCTATATCAGATCCAGGATGGCAAAGTCCATTGCCATTCAGAACAAATGTGGGCTTCCGTTAGAACGGAAAAAGGAGAATGGATGTTAAGTAGGCAATAACATTGTCCTACATCCATAAAGAGAAATCACTAGTTCTCGTTTATTTGCCAAAATAGGCAACCTTCAGTCTTCAAACTCAAAGTGTTTGTCCAGCTGACAACAGTCACGCACACCACCTTGGTATGGAAAGAAGCACGCTTCCCACTAATTTCCACAGGGTCCTTAATATCCATCATCAGAACTGATGTTATATGACAGCAGAACTTAACCAAAGTTCAGATAAAATATCTTTCTTTTCCTACTGTTGTTTGAAAAGTGCTTCATATAGGCCTATGCGTGTCTTCACACTCCATCTTCTCTACATTTGCTCTCCAAGGCAATAAGGAACAGATTGCTTGGTTTGTTGTAAGATGCCCAGATCATCCTCAAGGTCTTTAAGCGAGTTGACAGAGCTTAACGGAAAGTTCACAGACGCTGGTAAAAGACAGACCTGAGCTTGCCCCCAAGTTTCTTCTCTTACTTGCTGCCTAATCTTTGGTAAATTACTTTCTACTTCATTTTGCTCATCTGGACACGAGTGTAACCATCTCCAACTCATGAGCAGCCACGAGGATGGAAGGGGTCACGTAGACCAACGTTCGGTACCCACCATGCTGTGCCTTAACCTCTCCCCCCTTAAAGGTGTCACCTCTCCTGGGAGCCAGCAGAGAGGAACCACTGCCCGCTGAGAATTTCAGGATTGGTTTTAAATCTCGCCCTTAAGTCTGCAGAGAAAAAACTTTCATTTCCCAGATTACAAAAGGTCTTTTATTTTGCTGAGATAAAAAATGGATTCAAGTTCTTCCAAGTTTAAATCTGCAGTCCTAGAAAATGGAAACCTGACTTGACAATTCTTGGAAGTTGGGGTCTGGAGGCTTCTGAAAACAGAGATCCGGGTCGCTGGGGATGAGGGAGGGGAACAGGGTGACCGCGCAGAAGAAGGTGAAGAGGTTCTGAAGCTGTAGTCAAGGCTTCCTTTCTTGCGACCTTCAGCCCCCATTAAAGTAGCTGATCTCTCCTCTAACCGCTTATTTTTTTCTGAGTTTATTTTATATCCAAGCTAACATCAGTTTTATGATTATGTAATAAATGTTATCTGCTTTCTCAAGTGTAAAAATGGGATAATAATAATATCTTTTTCAGTGGAATTATGTGGGGATTAAATGAGCTAATGTAGGTGCAAGTGCCTAGCACAATGCTTGACTCATGTTTGGTCCTTCAAATATATGCATTAAGCATGCGAATGTGTGTTTTCTTACTAGTTACTCATCAGAACTTTCCAAAGTAATTTTCTCATTCTTTGAATAGTTTGGGTTTTTTTAATAAATTTCCAACTTTCTTCATTTTATTCATTATAGTCTTTCGAAAGTCTTCCCAAGGGATATAACATACTAACTGATGCTCTGCCTACACCGAATAAACATTTCCAAACCATTACATTTATATTAAAAGTCTTTTTTCATCTATCTGCAAAATTTCGTTTACAGCACAGACTGTCCGTGAGGAACAGACTTAATGTGACTCTTATCTAGAAATCATCCCTAAAAACAGCAAAAGCCACTCCTCTAAAGGGAAGTTTTGATGAAGAGACCTGCAGGGCAGAACTGATTCTCATATTAGAAAACTAACACCCTGGGACTTCCCGGGTGGCACCGTGGTTAAGAATCCGCCTGCCAATGCAGGGGACATGGGTTCAAGCCCTGGTCTGGGAAGATCCCACATGCCTCGGAGCAACTAAGCCCATGTGCCACAACTACTGAGCCTGTGCTCTAGAGCCCACGAGCCACAACTGCTGAGCCCACGTGCCACAACTACTGAGCCCGCGTGCCTAGAGCCCATGCTCCGCAACAAGAGAAGCCCCCGCTCTCCCCAACTAGAGAAAGCTCACGCACAGCAACAAAGACCCAATGCAGCCAAAAAAAAAAAACCTAACACCCTGCCTGCACCAGTAATTCCTTTCCAAACATTCATTCCATGATGGGTAGACACAGCCTTAATGGCAAGTGAACACTGTATTTGAGGGATTGTTTTTGAAAATTGGAGACACATTAGGCATGAATCTCATTTATGTAGAAATAGAAAGAGCAGCTCTGTTACTTGCAAAGCATTAGAACAAAACCCTGATCATAAATAAAATAAAAAGGCACACGTAGTGTTTTAGAGCTTAATTGATTATGCTGATTTTGGTATATTTTCTTTCCTGTTCTCCAAACTATTTAAGTAATAAAGTTTTAATTGCTGTCTGCACCAATTAAGAGTCCTTGGCAAAATGCTTGAAAGCAAATAATAAAAGATTCAAATGTATAAATAAAATGAAAACATGCTAACATAGGAATGATAGACTGTACACACAGCACACGGGGGGCTTCTCTGCAGGAGAATGGAAGAGTCCTCCTCTTTCTAATATTACCATTTCTTTCTGTAGCAAAGGAAAAGGCAGCGCTAGCAAACAAAAATTGCTTTTCACTTTGCCAACAAGCTAAATAGAATGAAATTTCAATGAAAGTGACTGGAAAATGTACATGGTTGATGCTAAATTTGCAAAAATTCCAAAGATATGGGTACAGTTTGTCACAAAAATGATGTTGAAATCTTTTTGTTTTGTCAGAAAAATTATGCAAAGGAAAAAATTGCCAATTTTCCTCCTCCAGCTCTTGTCCTTGCCTATTCTAGAATCTGTTGGCTTTCTGAAGAAAAGAGACAGGAATATTTTTACTTTTAAATTTTTTATTTTGCTAATCACTAAGAATCTGTGGCAGCCATGTTTCTGTGGGAGCTTTCATGAAGATAATAGGCCTGCATCTGTCCCTCACAGCATCAGAGGACGACCAGAGACGGAGCCTTACATGAAAGCCCTTTTTAGACCGCAAAATGCCCCCAAATGTTCATTTCCCTTATTAGCTAAATGCTGACTTAGATACATTTAAATACTGTTTGTGGAAAAGAAAATGAGATCAAAGGGAAATTAGATAGCCTTAAAAGTAAGGATGGACGATAAGAAAAAACAAAACCTTCTTTTACTAAGATTGATAGACCAGGCCTAGATTCAGTCCTTATCTTTCATAACAACAGCAACGCACTTTTGTTTTCCACATATCAGAGGATCACAGACCCTTGTCTCAGTCTTCTCTGAACACCCAGCCCTTAAAACGTAGGAGGTCTATGGGAGAAGGTCTGTAAACACATTCAATGAATGAATGAATGTTCACTAATGAACAGGTACAGGGCCGAGGTTTTGTGGGTTTTTTTAACTTGCCATTGTTTGCCTTTATATTAAACGTATGAAATAGGTTGGGTCCTCCATTTTTTATAAAAAAACTAAAAATCCGAAAGGTATTTGCTATATGCTTAGTCTTCCTAAGCATTTCACGTAATCACATCATTTAACGTTCCCTACAGCTCTATGGGGTGAGCGCTATTATCCCCATTTAAAGGTAAGAAAATTGACATAGAAAAAAGTAAAATTACTTGCCTAACAAATGAGGCCCACCAAGCAGGATTCTAATCCAGCCGGTCTGACCCGCAAGACCTCACTGCCAGTGTGAATATTATTCTGCCCTCCCTGCTGAGGGCACACAGCGAGGATGCGGTACAGACCAGATTTCGTATCTGACTCTGCCTGATTCCAAAGCATGATCTCTTTGCATTCCACCTCCTGGAGAGTATTTCAAAAGTTGCCAAAATAGAAGATTGGAGTCAAAAAGAGTTGGAGGATTGGGAGTCTTGGTAGGAAAAACTGAAGTTGATAAGCCTTGTTTTGGGGTCAGTTTTGCTAAGGAGGCAAAGAGGAAGACAGCATTGATGCACTGATGTGAGGGAAGCTGACCAGATCCAGGAGAGAGTCTGAATTCCGTCACTCATGAGTGGATGACACTCAACGCTTTAATGCAACTGACCTAAGACTCAATTCCTTAAATGAGAGAATCAAGTAAAAGAGTGAAGCAAATGCTATGCAACCTGGGTTCTATACCAAAGTAAGCGGGACTGTGAAGTTAGGCAATGCCCCTGTTAGAGAGTGACAGTAGGTCTTAATTCTTTTACAGGAACTACTGGCTGTCATTGAAAAGTAACAGACCAGGGCTGCTTTGGTGGGAAGGAGTGTATCATGTTCAGTTCTGTTTCTTTTGAAAGTTAGAATCTTCAGTTGGGCCTTAGGGTCAGCTTATTTCTTTTAATTAAATACAGATTGCTCTAGAGTAAAGATCATTCAAAATCCAATCTATTTGTTTTCAAATCGGATACAAGGTAGTTTTTAAAGAATGAAAGAATGATAACAATGAAAAGGACTTCAGAAATGCATGTAAGCCAACCCTGTGTATTTAAGCCCTGTTTCCTCCAAATGTCTTTGAAATGGTTCAACCATGAACCCCTTCAATTAACTAGAGTCTACTGAATACTCTTTGTGTAACAATAATATTTATTGAACAATGCTCTGCGTCATATACAGTGCTAAACCTCATTTGGATTATCTCATTAAATCCACACAATAACCCTTATAAAGAGTGCTTTTACTATTACCATGTCACAGACAAAAGGCCTGGAGCATATAAGGAGGTTAAGGTAATACCCAAGAGTACAGAGGTCATAAGTGCTCAGGCCAGGATTAGAACTGGGTGTCCATAAATCCAGAGCCCATGAAGCGAATCCTCAAGTCACAGAAAAACTGTACTTGGTGCTGCGTTAATTTGGAAAATTTTGTTTTTGGAAACAGTATTCAATTTATGGAAAACTTGAAATAATAAGATGAGTAGCATAAGAATAGTACAAAGAACATCATTATACCCTGTATATGATTCACCCATTAAAATTTTACCCACTTGCTTTGTCATTTGGAGGATAGATAATAGATAGACAGATGATGATGATAGATAGATAGATTGATAGATAGACAGATAGATAGATGACAGATTAACAAATTGATATTGTGAAAGGAAAAATCAAAATTGAGTCAGTATTGCTAAGAGAGCTCTCTAAAATGGAGCCAGGAGACCATTATAGAAGTGAGACTTCGCACGTCTCAGCCTGGATGGAATCTGATCTTTTGACCACTTGTCGTAAAAAAGTCACCCAGAACATCTACCAGAAACTCAAGATACTTATCCGACCCTTATCCTAAAATAACTCACAACAGCCTATCTACTTATTGTACCCCCTACCCTATAATAACTCATGATTCCTTAAGGACAAATGTTTCCCAACTTGAGTCAGAGTTAATCACAATTCTCAGGGCTCTTTGTCTTCATAAGCCCCTGACTCTTTCTCTTCCCCAAGCACTCTTTTGCTTTTACCCTAACCTACGTCTCCTGAATTGCAATTCTTAAGACCCCAAATAAACTCTTTTCTTATCTGCAGCCTTCTGAACTGTTTTTTGGTTGACATTACCAATAGATCTATAGATTTATACAGATAGATAGATTAGGTAGGAAGGTAGGTTAGCAGGTAGATGGGTGGGTGGATAGAAAGATAGATATTCCTTTATAGATATAGATACGGTTGTGTACCTTTTTTCTGAATTCTGAGAGAGTGAGCTGTATATGTCAGGGTCCATTATCTCTATATACTTCAATATCTAATTCTTGAGAATAGGATATTTTCTAACATAAACTACAGTTATCAACCTCAGTATAATTAACATTGATAGGACACTTTTTTCTAATCCTCTGTCCTCTAATTTTGTCAATTGACCCAGTAATGTCCACCACAGCATTTTTCCCTCCAGTGCAAGGTCCAGTCTCAAGTCGGTTAATGCATTTTATTATTATGTCTCTTTTGCCAAGTTTAATCTAAAACATCCTACAAACTTTGTTTCTTATGACATTGACAAGTTTGAAGAAAATAGCCCTTTATTTACATTGGGATATTCTTCATTTGGGGTTTGTCTGTTTCTTCATGATAAAATTCAGCTAATGCATTCCAAGCTGGAATAATTCGTAAGTGATATTGTGTCTTCCTCAAGTTATCACATCTGGAGGCCCACGATATCTGACTGCCCATTGTTGGTAATGTTAAGTTGGGTCAACCAGAGAAGGTTTGTCTCGTTTCATCATCATATATTGCTACTATATATTTACTATTATACAGAAACTAAATTGTACATAACTATACATATATACATATATATAAACACATATATAATAGTCAGTATATAGCTATTACGGAGTTAGTATTATACTGGTACTATTTTTCCCCTTACAACTGTAAGTAATCTGCGGGGAGATACTTTAATACCAAATAAATATCTTGCTCCATCAAAATTTTCCTCTGAATCAGTAATTCTTAACTGATCCGATCTTTAGCAAGATGGTTGCAAAATGCTGATTTTCTAACTCCAGCACTTCCTCTATATTTACCAGTTAGGCACTTGGGATTCTACTGCAAGCAACAACCCTCCCTTTTCCCTCTTTTATTTGTTTATCCCTATTCTTATTTTTCTGTGGTCTGTTACTGTGCTTAATTGTTTTGGCGCTCAGATTGTCTTAGATGTTACCAGCAGAGGTCCTTGGAGTTGTTTCTGTACCCTTGTACTATGTCCCATCATTTTATTAGCTGGGGGAAGGGGGGCACTTACTTTGTGGAATAAGAAGATATTCCCAACTCGTTTTGTACCCATTGTACCTCAGCCCGAAAAACAAACATTTCTTCAAGGAATCCTAATTCCTTTTCATAAGGGAACAGTAGTAGAGACAAGATGCTAGTATGATAAGCTTTATTTTTACTCTTTTATCATTCTTTAATGTCGAATTTCTAAAATTTTTAGAGCTATCAGAAATCTTCCACTAATTAGAGCATGAACTCCTTCTTATGTATGTGGGATTTTAGTGGGTCTTGAAGGAGTTATAGGAGGATAAAGGAAGGGAGAAATATGGGATAAGGAAGTAATGAAGAGCTTCCTGAATTCTACCCCTAAAATTTTTAAGTGGGAAATACTCAATCTTGAACATCAAGGAATTGGTTTTTAGAATGGTTAAGCTAAACATATTATGAAGAAATGTCATACCATCTGCTTTTGTTCTATAATTTGTATTAACATTTCCCCAAGTTTGTTCAGTGGAAGTTAGTTTTATAAGTTCCTCTTTGAGAAAGGCACTGCGGTCAAGTTTAGGCAATGATGCTTACCAAATATTAGCAAGTTAAAGGCTCTGTTAAGTCCTGCATTAGAGAGACAACTGGTTAACTTTAACCCAATATCTCCACATTTATTTGAACCCCCCAATAACACTTGTTACCATCATTCAGAGCATTATTTGAAAATGTTAATCTGTATATTTGAAGCTAATTTGTATATTTGAAGTATAATGCTATTGAGCTGCCTTTAAGGTCCGTCCTCTTGTCCTTTTCTCTTCCCGTAGCCCTCTGAGCAGCCTTCTATGACAGCTCTTAGTAAATTGCTTTGCAACCAGTTATTTGCTTATCAAACAGTTCCATTTGACAGAAAGGTCCTAGAGGACAGAAATTTGTTGTCCTCAATGTTTGCCATTTCTGCTACAGTACCTGCTACTTAACAGGCATTCAAAAAATATATATGCTGTTAAACTGAAGCAGCGACTTGCCTAAGAGACATCAAATTCACTCGAAATTTTATCTTAGCCCAGAAGTTTCTCTTCCTTCAGCTCTATCCCCCTTCAGTGAATTATTATTAAATTAATCTTACCCTGGAAACTTAGGAATCACTCTCCTTTATCCTTAAAGAATAGATGTCCCGTGGAAAAACAAAGCAAGACATAGCCAGTGAGTGTAAAAGTTCGTTTACCACTTGGATCAATGACGTTTTAAGTGATGGGTGTGGCTTCCCTCTCCATCTAGCCCAGGATGAAATTGAACCCGGTGGGCAGAGCTACTTGTTCATCACTTCAGGTCCTTTCACACTCTTCTAGGGTGAATAAGACAAACAAGGTCCCTCCTCTCATGGAGCTATAGTCTAGAGGATGAAGACAAATGAAAAAGAAGTGAGCAAATAAATAAACAAGAAAATTCCCCAGAGCCCTAGGCACTTTGAAGACAATAAAACAACATAATAAGATAGAGGGTCAAGCGAGCTGGGCTAAAACTTTCAGGAAGAGAAGAAGGCAAGCCTGTGAAAATGGAGGGGCTGAGAATCTGAGAAGGAGGGAACAGCAGGTGTAAAGGCCTTGGGGCAGGATGCAACTTGGAGGGCGAAGCAGCAGAACTGGCCCAGTGACAATGCAGCATAGGCATCATATGACATTCTATTGCTGCAGCATGAGACTAGCCTTAGCAGCATCTTGTGAAGGAGGGGGACGAAGGGGTAAATGATAGAGAAAGGTCTGAAAGCTGTGAACAGCAATAAATAAAGGAGGCAAGGTTTTCAAGTTAAGTGATGGGTGATGATGTACAGAATCCAAGTGAGCGACACAGTGGGAAAACTGCACCACTGCCTTAGCTGCTTATCCCTCAAATCTCCTTGCTGCCTTTCCTGTGCATTGCCACTTTGTTTCTTTCTCTTCTGCTATCGAAGTCTTACCTTCTGTAGTTGTCTCCCCCAGCCCACCAGCAGATCTCTCTCTTCTTTTCTACTTTCATTCTCCCTTTACCTTTCTTATTCTTCCTGTGTGTCACAGCTTCCCCTTCAGCTAGCCCTTCTCATTCATGTTAATTTATTTGACAAACCTTCACCAAATTACTACTTTAACCAGTCTCTCTTCTGAGTACCTGAAGAAAATACTAAGATGAATTAGCTTTAGTGCTCCCTGCCCTCGAGGAACTCGTGGGCTTCTATGGGAGACAGATGAACACATTGTTACAATGCAGTCTGTGCTATATAAATGTACAGACGCATAGATGGCCCCTCATCTTCATACGCCTTCTATTCTCTGCCTTAAGCGATCATAATATAGCAACAGTCTCCTGGCATTCCTGCTTTTACCTCTCTGCCCTAAAATCTGTTTCACATGCTGCCTTAAAATTAATCTCCCTGAAATACTGCTCTTGCAAATTTTGGAGTAAGAAGAAATGGGTTCAAAATGTGCCCCCCAAAATAAAAATTAAGTGCAATGTTGGATCCCGGATAAGATCCTGGAACAGAAAAAGGGCATGAGGGAAGAAACTAATGAAAGTCAAAGAGGCCCACAGATTAGTTATAATACTGTACCAATGTTAACATCCTAGCTGTTAACTGTTCTGTGGTAAAGTAAGATGTTAACATTAGACGTAAGATGAGCGCTCTGTAGGAACTCTCTGTACCATTTTTGGAATTTTTCTGTAAGTCTAATATTCATTTAAAATATTAGTTAAGCGTTAGTTAATATTAATTAGCTAATACTGGTTAATGTTAGTTTTTTCTAAAAAAAAAAAAAAAGAAAGAATACACATCACTGAAAATGTTCAAGAACAGGAAAAAATAGAGTATTTCTAGCAGTACTGTCCTTAATAACAAAAAACATAAAACCATCCAAATGTCAAACAGAAAAATGTCATCCAAAATAATAGTCATACAATAGAATTCAGGATGGCAGTGAAACGAGTGGACTGCAGCTACACCCATCAACACAGATGGATCTCATAGACGTATATCGGGCAAGAGAAGCAACCGCGGCGGAATCTGTGTGGTGTGAGCCCAGTTGCCTAAAGTCTGAGAACAGGCAAGTAGAATACTAAATGTGAACCTGTTTAGAGAAACACAGGTGGGTGGCATGTATAGAAAGAGAAGAAATGGGATGATGACCACAAAAGTCAGGCTGGGCTACCTCTGGTATAGAAGGGTGGAAGCACACTCAGGAAACACAAGCTGTCCTCCTGGTACTCACGTCTGTATTTGTTTCATTATAACCCTTCAATGGCACATATACCCTTTACCATCCTTCTCGATGAGGACTATGTCTAACAGTTTTAAGTATATACAAAAATTATATATTATTCAAAATTACATATATTCTCAGTAGGGGAAGGGAAAAATTTTCCTCTAACTTTCTAGGTTCTTCTGGCCGGTCAAAGAATTAAATTGACATGAGTCAAATCAACAGGAGAAAATCAAATTGAATTTTGTACGTACGGGGGGCTTCATGAGACAAGACCCAAAGACAAGTTAGGCAACTGAGGCTTATATGCCGTCTGAGAGGAGGAAAAGGGGGAATGGGGCTTGGGACTTCAGAAGGAAGGAAGGTGATTCACGGGAAGATGGAAAAGAGCAAATGTTTGGTTCACAAATGTTTGCTGGGCCACACAGAAACAGTGAGACTCAGAGAGGAATTTTAAGAAACAGACTTTACGAGGTCCCATTCCCCCGCTACCCCCCAACCTCCCCACCCTCAGTCTACACACTGAGTTCATATTATACTATAGCTATCTATGGCATCTATGGCATCTATGAAGATAGCTCCCTTCCTGGAACAGATCCTCTGTCTACATTCTTTCAGGCAGTTAAGGGGAAGGTAAAAAGAATAACTTCCTGAGTCTTCTATTTCTTAAAACAATCAGCCCCAAATAATCCTCATTATTATTTAGCTCCCCTACGGCTCCAACATTACTGTGTGACTCCAGGCAAGTTGCTTCTCTTGCTTATTTGTTAGTCAATTGATTGTGATGATGACTAAATCAAATGATGTGTAAAGCACTTAACACAAGCTTGGCTAATAGTAAACACTCAATAAATGCTAGTTTACAAGTAAAGATATATATAAATACATTTTTAAGCACATAGCATGAAAAATAATAATAAAAAGAGAAGAAATGGTCTCAAGGCAGAATTAAACCACTTTATTATCATTATTATTATGCTTGTTATTATGGTGTTAAAGTAATAATAGCTAACATTTATTGAGCTGATACTATGTTTCAGGAGCTGTGCTAGTTCTAAGGGGACCCTGGATTCTGGATGCTTAATTTTGTAGGTGATTCTACCACAGATGAGAGTGGACCCCCACTTGGAAAAACAGTGCTCTAGCAGTACTGTCCCATAGAAAGAGGACACAAGTGTTTGAAAATGTAGGTCTTATCATTACTCAATTACGGCAAGGCAAACAGATCAGAAAATGACTGCCATTGAAAAGGCCGTCTGTTATATTCACAGATCCCAGGAGGAGGGCCAGGTCATTCCATGGGGAGCCACCTGGGGAAGTACCAGAGTCAGTCAGGAGGCAGGGAGTGAGGGGAAAGTGGGTGAGAGTCTTTATTGTGGGTTCCACGGGGAGGAATGGGTGAGGCAGGGCAAGCGGGTTTGGGATTGCCTAGTTTGAATAATTTCAGCTGGCTCTGGGGCATAGGGGCTCTTCCTAGCTGTCTGGTACCTGGCCCTAGGATGATTAGGGCAGGTGGATACCGGCCTGGAGTGTAAGAGTCCAATAAAGGAGGTAGCTGGAGGGTATGGGCTCTGGATTCGTTGCTTTGTATTAACATATGGAAGGTGCTCTCACAAGCCAACTTTTACTATCTAGAAATTGGCGAACCCTGGGAGACACAGCCCCTTCGGGGTCAACAAGGCCCCAAGATGCCAAAGCATCAAATACAGAAACCAGAAAATGCAGTTGTAAAGCTGGCCACAGATGTAAATTTACATTTCCTAGTAACCAAGAGCAAAAAAAAGAAAAAAAGAAATGCATTCTAAGGAAATGCCTTAAATATTATCATTTCAACATGTAATTGATATAAAAATTCTTAATGAAGCATTTTACCTTTTTAATACTAAATCTTTGAAATCCAGGATGTATTTTACACTTAAAACAGGAGGTGATTTTGACGAGCCACATTTCAAGGGCCACAGGTGGCTATGGGCTACTCTGTCAGACAGTGCAGCACTAGAGAACCACAGAAAAATTCAGTGAGGTTGGTAGAGACTTCAGAGAAATCTCCGAGCATCTGCAGGAGCAGCCGCGTGGCTCATGAAAGTGATCTCTGTCCTCTGACTCCCAACCTCGCCTCAGCACATTATCAACACTGCTCTTGCCTTTTCGGAGCCCCCTCTCTCTGCCCTCCCCCTCAGCACCAGGTCCCCCATCATTGCTGCCACTTCCTCTTTCCCCGTCTCCCTGTGAGTGGTCTCTCCTGGGTTGGACAAAGGAAAGATGCTGTTACGGCCTTTCTCGAGTTACTAGCATAGAAATCACCGCTCCTGGGGCAGGGGCTGAGAGTGACCTTGGTGGGGAGAAGAATGCCAGAAGAACTTCCTGAACAGGCTTTGGCTGCCAAAAAATAAAAATTTAAAAGAGATAATCACAGGTTCTATGTTCACTGCTGTATGCATAGAACAACCCTTACCCAACAATAAAACTTCTTTCTTGGTGATCTGGATATAAAGAAAGAAAACTGATTTTTTTTTGTTAGTTTTGTTATTGCAATCTATATGTCAGGTAAAGGGTCACAAAAGAAAAGCCCCAAAATAACAATTTATATTATATTAAAGGGTAAAATTTTTTAAAACAAAGTAGTTTGCTAGTCTCAGAAAACAACTTCAAATCATGTCTGCTTTTTTACTTTTGCCTCTGATCATTTGCAATATTTACCAGCATTCTTCGTGACATTTAGTACAATTCAGGCAGTTTTAATGCTGAAATGAGCAAGGTCCATGTAGCACTTCTCAACCTAGACATCACATGACAAGCTAAGTTTCTCAAGATAATGTTCCCTTGGTTTCAAGCTCATTCGCCTTTGATCTCTATTTTTTTTTTAAATAAATTTATTTATTTTTGGCTGCGTTGGGTCTTCGTTGTTGCGTGCAGGCTTTGTCTAGTTGCCGCGAGCAGGGGCTACTCTTCCTTGCGGTGTGCAGGCTTCTTATTGCGGTGGCTTCTCTTGTTGCAGAGCACGGGCTCTAGGCATGCGGGCTTCAGTAGTTGTGGTACGCGGGCTCGGTAGTTGTGGCTCACAGGCTCTAGAGCACAGGCTCAGTAGTTGTGGCTCACGGGCTTAGTTGCTCCGCGGCATGTGGGATCTTCCCGGACCAGGGCTCGAACCCGTGTCCCCTGCGTTGGCAGGCAGATTCTTAACCACTGCGCCACCAGGGAAGCCCCCTGATCTCTATTTTTAAGGTATAAATGTGACACGCAGCAAAGTGAGAAATAAGGAGCGTTGTCCTGAGCCAGGGATCCTGTGACTACATCTCAGGCAGGTTGATTCACAGCTCAGCACACAACCTGCGACCTGAGAGGTGCCCTTGTCTTCACTGTGTTTCCTATAAATAGTGGTTGACTACAGATCTTCACAGAAAATGTCAGCTCCAGTGACATTTCCAGGACTAAGAATTTAGATCTACCTTAACGTCTTCTTGAAGTTTCATAAAAGATTTATAAAAGTATAGCTACATCTGGTAATGGCCACTCTAACTCCGGCTATAGCATGTTGAAAAAAATTCTTGTTTACGTTGTTATTTTCAATCAAGTTACAGCTCATGAGCATCTCTGGTAAAACTCTCTGAACTTGAATGAGAATGAACTTGAACTTTAAATGGTCTTGAAAAATATGCATTGCTTTTTCTTATAAAGTAGTACTTAAAAGGCGCATGGGTTATACAGTGACACGGAGCAAAAAATAGGGCTTCGTTCTTGGTCTCAATTACTCAAGTGATACAGGACAGGATGCTCCAAGAGACTCCTCAGAAAGCCTCCACATCCATGATTTCAAGGGAAATCACTAGTGTGTCTTCAAAACACTAGTTTGCACTGGTGGAATATCTGTCTGATAAAAGGCCACAACCCAGTACAAGGTAATCATTAGGGAGACATTATTATTATTTTGCTAATTAGTCGAAAATCATTGGCTTTCCCGTGGCTTCTTCCTGCTGAGCAATCATTTGATCTCGCTTATGTTGACAAACACGCACGTCACCAATTCTGCTTCATTTGTCATTTGACAGGGACAATGTTTGCTTCTTCATGTGTGAAAAAAGGAAAACTGGGTGTAAGCAAACAGGCAACGGAACCAGGCAATAACTCAGACTCGTTTTCTTGTTGAGAAATAAATTTATAAATAACTAAATAAACAAGTAAACAAACAAACCAATAAAAGGGTGCAATGGCTTGCTTTCTAACAAACTAGGTTTTGTGTGCTCGGGCAGGTGCTAACAGAGATTTCATACCCTGAAGAATAAACCAGATGAGAAAGCGAGGAAAATCGGTACACTTAATATTGAGAGAGAGAGCAAGTGAGAACCTAACAAAAGACTGAAAAATCTTATGAAAGAGTCAATGTGTCTGGTGCAAGAATTCTCAATAAGATGACACAGTTCTCTCTTAAGAAGAAAATGCCTCCATCTATGAGGGCAAGGTCTTTGCATTCCCTTGATTTCCACTTCTTTCCTTCATGCTGGTCCCACCCTGAAAGAACTCTCCCAAATCCTGCGTGGCAGGGACCTCGTAGAATGATAGGGGACAGGGCTGAGTGTTGGAGGAAACCCTGGAGAAGGGAGTAGCTTCTAGGTCCATTTCTGCTCTGTTAAGTTCTGTCGCTAGGAAATATTACTTAAAACCTCCTTGGACCTTAATTTCCTCAACTGTCAAATGAGAAGACTGGACCAGATACTGTCTAGGACTAGGTTATGTGTTACAAGGGATAGACCCCATTCTTGAAATTGTCACGATGGATCTTGATAGTGACAGAGTCTTTGATTTTCTTTTTCTTTTTTTTTTTTAACTCAAACTCGTTTTCTTGTTTAGAAATAAATTTATAAATAGACAAACAAATAAATAAAAGGGTGCAATTGCTTGCTTTCTAACAAACTAGTTTTTGTACGCTCTGGCAGGTGCTAGCAGAGATTTCATACCCCTTAAGAATAAACCAGATCCGAAAGCGAGGAAAATCGGTATACTTAATTTTGAGAGGGAGCAAGTGAGAACCTAACAAAAGACTGAAAAATCTTATGAAAGAGTCAAAGATGTGGGATATTCTTTTTTCTGTTTGAATTAATAATATCGAACATACGTTCAGCTAGAAAGAAAGACAAAAAGGACCTTCCCTTTGCCTCTCCTTGGTTGAAATATAAGAAAAATGTTACATTCTGTGTAAGACAGACTTTCAGATTCAGCGTGACAATCATTTGAAATTCCAATCAGGCTGCTTAGATTCTGTTACTAAAAAAAAAAATAAAAATTAAATCAGGAACTAAAATAAAGTGTCTAATAATTGCTTTGGGAAAAATATATTTGCTTCTATAGAGGAATGTGTCAGATAGAGCTTAGCAAAATTTCGTATCGGGGCAGCCCTGGCCAGTTAACGGGATCAAATGCTTGACTGACTGGTTGATTATTTATGCGGAAATCATCATTATGATAAGAAAAAAAGAAGTGGATCCAAGGGCTTCAAGTAAAAGGGCATCTGGAGGTGGCTAAGGGGGGCAGACTGGGACAAGAGTGAGGAGAGGAGGGGGCCATACATCCCAGGTTAGAATAAACTGGGAAGACTAGTCGGTTTCTACAAGGAGGACCTGGTTTGGGAGCCTGATGTTCCCAAACAGTGTCCAGGTTCTATGTTGCCTGTAATCTCAGGTGGATTAAAAATCACTTTCTTCATCTGGAAAACAAAATAGCCATTTCACCCAGATACTGCAACTCAGCTTCAGACAGACCCCCAAATTCTTAAAAATGCCGGTGCTCTTATATGAACATTGAAAAAAATCTTAAAGAGAAGATTTAGCGGTTGCTGAGATGTGAGAAACGCAAGTCAAGGAACCTTCCCTATATGTTCTTATGTTTGTTTTTAAAGTATATGTTCAGTGACATGGAGGCGATAACCTATTAAAGGGTCGTGTAATTCTTATTAGCCGTGAAAACTCCACTTATATAAATTCCTTTTAATTTTTACTAAATTTTACTCATGGTTTTCATTTGTGAATGTAATTTGTACTGGGGAAACAGTACCAAACAGCATTTTTAAAAAACCTTTCCTTCTAGTGAAATTTAATATGTTATAGCGTAACTTCTATATTCGTTAAGTAAGAGGCATTCAGAATTCAATAGTTTAAACCCTTTCTTTACCAGCATCCCAACAAGTGTTAGATTTTTCATCAGACAAGAAAAATATTATTTAAATAATAATAATAGTCCACAGATAATTTGCTTGGAAAATTTTAAGATGTTAACTATGCCACTGCCGTTTTATACAGGAATTTTTTAAAGTGAGGCCATTTCCAAGTTTATGTGGTAAGTGGAATCAAGGTGGCCTGGATGTCATGCTTTAAGCTAGAGGAAAGTTATTAGCTAAAAAGAAAAAAAAAGCTACAAACTTTATTTAAAGTACTTTTCTAAGCCATTTTAATAAACAAAGGCAAATTTACCATGATGAAAGAGTAAGCAAAAACAAAAACAAAGATCTTCCTTTTATTCTCCAGAAGACACAAAGTATAATTTGTTTAGGTACACAAACAACTTATACTTTGTGTCCAGAAGACACAAAGTATAAGTTGAGCTAGCATTTAAGTGCTAGCTCAAATGCTTTTGATCTTTGTTAAACGGTGGAGGTTGGCTTGACACACAATTTGTGTATGTATCTAATTCCACCTAAACATTTTGCCAGAAAAACAAAGGGCCAGGGCCCTTATTTTCCCAGCTAACTGTCCAGAACACATTTTTCCCCTTCCTTTTAACCCATGCTTTTAGAGATCAAATTAACTCCTGAAGAATAAAATGCTTTCTTCAGAATGTCTGACAACTTTACAAAGAGAAAAATCAGTATTTTAGTCACTACTTGCAAATAAAATCTTATAATAAAATGCTTCTTCTCATCTTCAATGGATGCAGGATATTAGCAAATAGAATATTCAAGGCTTAACTCAAATGATTAAAAACTGTAGCTGTCCCATTAATATAGGATTTTAAGGTAATGGCACAATGGCTCATTGGTTCTTTGTGTGAATAATGTGATCAAACGAAGCGGGGGAGGGGAGGGAGGCTAAAAGACTACAGAATCATAAGAGCTTATTTCCACTGGCCACGAGGAAAATATATGGAACAGTATCCCCACTCTCTTTTCTTCCCCCTGACCATGATTTTGAAACGTTGAAATACAACTTTTTGGGCTACTGTTTGTCAACAATGATGGCTGAGAGGTACCTGGCAGAAGAAATCAAACAATGTGCTTATTAACTTGGATTATTAACAATTTGCCCACATTTCTTTTCCACTTGAAATTATAAGGGTTACATTTTGAGTTTGATTATAACTCTTGTATGTCTCCAGGTATGGTGAGAAAAGGGACACACACACACACACACACACACACACACACACACACACACACACACACACACACACACACACCTCTGACCTACTGCCTTTGGTTTCTTATCTATCAACATATCATCTCATGTTTGCCCATTTGAATAGCATCTTTGCTCCAGACCCATGAAATTATTTCACACACTATACCAATTAAGTCCCATCACAATTGTTCTTTTCTTAGGAATTATCCCATATTCCAGATCCAAAAGTGAAATCACAGGGAAAAATGAATATTCCAAGCAAGAACTAAAAGTGATTTGAAAAATCTCACTCCTTACTCATTATTTTTTCTCAAGTTTTTGGACCATTTTTATCTCTCTCAAGAGTGCTGAAAATCTACACACATGCAATAGAGGCTTTAAACCAAGTTACATGAACATGGAATCTGCTCTGTGCAAAAAATAGAAATATCATATCACATTCATGTATGGTAATAATTTCATGCTTTGTCAGCAGGTCATCTGTTATCAGAATTGTGGACAAATATCCAGATTAATTTGTTCAACGATAGGGTAGCACTAGCACTGCAGTATAATACAAGGCTTTTCTTTTCATTCTTTGTGTCCCAAATCCTGTAAAATAGGGCAAAAATAAACAAAAGAAATACACACGTTCTGTACACACAGTGTGCAATCTATGTATTTGAAGAGGCAGGGTTTCTCACATAAAGGTAACCATGAAAAACTGACTCAAAGAAAACCAATTTTCAGTAAACAATGGAACAATTAAAAGGCATCATGACTGAATATGTCTTTCCCACTGCAGCTTGGGATGTATTTTTAGGGTTAAGTGGGCCGCAGTCAGGCCTCCTGCAATCCCCTCATTCTGGAAGGCAGTTTGCTGCCTCCAGGGCCTGAGCTGGTCCTTATTCCCCAGCTTGGTCTCCGCCACTGCTTCGCCCGCCTCCCTGTGTCCAACATCAAAATCACACACCGTCAAGAGGAAGAAAGCCCTCTGCTTCCGCAGTCATTGTGAGTGAAGGCAACGCACCAGGACGATGGCGAAAGTGCCGGAGAGAGTGTGTTACCTCTAATCACCGGCAATTATCAGAGAGGCCCCCTGAATTCCGCCCTCTGTCCCAGGCCCTGGGAGGGAGCTGCGGTGGTGAACAGAACAGAGGCATTCTCAGGGAACCGTTTCATCTGAAGATTTCTATACCGTGCATTTTTAGCCTCTTTTTCATGAGGGCTAGAAAGATACCACCTCACATTTGTTTCCCAGTGAATGTCACAAATCTGTTCTCAGACTAAAGAATATCCTTGTCAAGAGAGGCTGCTAAAATCCCAAAGCAGACAGTTAATATTTTTGTTCCATTTTAATTAAATGCTTAAAACCCTCAAGGCACCCACAGTATTCACTCTAAGAGTTATTTATCTAGATAAACTGTATTAGTGTAGGTGAGATATTATCATTTTATCACATTTTATAAATTACACGTGGCTACATGCCTGCATACCAGTCTCTGCTTCCAGGAGATACTGTATTTGTTTAAAAAAAAAAAAAGACAGAATTTTTTTTTTATACAACAGTTTTGAAAACTATGCATAGCACATTTTATTTACAATATAGGTTATGTACATAATTCTGCTGGGTAGAGGTATAGCTGGACAACAGTGCTATTTCTAACTCACCTGAACAGGCTTACAATTGCAAAAAGCTGGACTTATGCTTAAAGTTCTTGATAAGGAACTAAATATATTTTCACAGCCTGCATGCACTCTTAAAGGCAGATCCCGTTGTGGCCTCCTCCGTAAGCAATGCAGTAGGCGTTTGCATATCGGCATAAGATGCTGCAGTGTGGTGGAGGGCTTGAATACTTTCCAGAACGAGGGAGCCTTCATGATTGGTCCAATTGATCACTGCAGTCGCTTGATATTACATGAAAGATTGGTGTTGAAGCATATGGATTGGATAATAATCAGAGTTGTTCTGACATGGTCTATTTAATAATTCAAAAAGGAAAATTTGAAAATGATTCTGCACAAATCTGCAGCACCCAGGTGACACTTTATTTATAGCAAATGCTCTTTGTGTAGTTTGTGAGCTGTGCAGATTTTCTGTTCGATGTAGTTCTTTCTCTGAAGCATCAATATTCCAAATCACCATCAGCAAACAATCAGACACATCACCTGTCACTGTGTCAGGGGTGGAAATGTTCAGCTTCTCTATACACTGATGTAGCAGAAACCAACATGTAGAAAAATCACCATTTATGAGTGTGTCCAAAATGCATAGAATAGGGTTAAAGGCTTTGTGGAAGTGATTAGTCCACCTGGAAAGAAATACTTACTGGTAACGTTCAATGTGGTCAGAGTGTTTCTATTTAATGTATGCTTTGTACCACTGGAAAAATCCAGGGTGGGTAGAAATGCAGCTAGATGAGTGACACTAACCTGCTCTCAGGTGAGCACACAGTCAGGCTGTTTCAATAGTTGGGACATAAGAGCCAGATGCTCATGGTTCCACATGAACATGTGGAACCTATAAAAAGGGTCTGAGCACGATGGGAGAGGGGCAGGCGCGTTTCCACAGCCCCCAACTGCTAGCTCCCCCACTATGCTCAAGACCCCGTGGGCGGATGCCCTCGCTGGTCACCCTTTTGAGTGAGAATAGCACAGCTGCTCTCTCTTCATCTGTGGACCACATTTCCCACACCTGTGACATGGAACTAGCACTACAATACATCATAGGCTTTCTTTCTGACTACTCTAGCCAAAGAAATGATTCAGATGGCCCTGAGGAATTTTTAACATATGCTTTGGAAATACTAAATGGTAACAATCTAAGTTTTCAAAAGCAAAGCCAATCGTTACTGAAGGGAAGGAAATATATTCTGGTCTTACATTATACTGCTGTGCTTTTATTTTTAGTCTCAAAAATTAATCACAGCCTATGTGCAAGTGCACAGTTCATAAAGAGCAACCCTCGCCAGTAGGTTTTGACTCCATAAACAAGGGCGGGTCGCATGTTGCAATAACCACATACCATTTTAAATGCTAAATTTGTCTCTTAATGGTTTTGCTCACTGAAAAGATGATCTGAAAGATTTTAATCTTGGAGGAAAGCGGCAATCTTTAGTATGTTTTCTAATCTTTTGTATTTCATCCTAGTAAGAATCAGTACATGAAGTGCTGACATATATCCAGCCTCAGAATGAACTAATTTAAATAGACACACGGCCCCGAATTCTTAGCAGCCACATCAAAAGGTACTCGTCAGATACCTGGTTGTCAAAGGTACATGTTTTTCACTGTACAAAATAATTGTATGAACATTTTCTCTTCCCTGAACATGAATCTAAGAAAGACAGATAACAATCAACATCCAAGGGAATTTTAAATGGAAAATAAAACAAATCAGCTGATACAAAAAGATAAAATAAAGTAAGAAAAAAGGTCTATCTTTCTTGGCCTAAATGTTCTTCTTTCCAATCCCCAAACTACTTATAACCCATCACTATTGTTACTGGCTACAATCAATATTCGAGGTGAGGCAATATGACGTGTGATGCCTTTTTTTTTTTTTTTTTTTTTTGGCTACGCCACGTGGCTTATAGGATCCTCGTCCCAACCAGGGACCGAACCCAGGCCCTCGGCCCCGAGAGCACGGAGTCTTAACCACTGGACCGCCGGGGAATTGGGATGCCACTTAACATTGCCCAGAGTTATCTTCACTGGAAATAATAAATAAATATATCTGGTTTACATATAGCAGGAGGAGCTTCAAAGCATCCTAGAGCACCCCCAGGGAAAGGAGGTGAAATCCGTGCTTCTGAATAAAAACATCCACTTTTTTTCTTGCAAGTATTTCCTACCATCATGAAGCAGTTACATTATGCTCCATCACCTCATGTGCAAAGCTGCCCTCATGGACTTTGATTTTCTGAAGAACATTCTGGGAGAATTTAATGAACAAGAAGGTTAGGGACACATGGCATTATGATAAATTAAGAACGCTTGGGACCTGAAATCATAGGTTCTTCCTTTCATTTCTCATCAAAACTTTTAACTCCTGCAAAAGAGAATGTAATCACATGGCCAGATGAAAGTCCACAGATGAGGAAAAGACCACGACCTCTGTATGCACACAGGTGACATTTATCTGGGGATCTGGGTCCAAATATCTAGATGCTAACAGGAGAAGCTGATTGTATCCTTTCACGGTCTACCCCCCTCTGTCCTGTTCCCTGGCCACTGACAGCACCCCTAACTTGGGCTGCTCATCTCTCAAGTGCATTAGACAAAGAAACCAAAAAATCCCTGCATTAGTTTGTTTCATATTTGCAACCTAATTTCATCCTGAAAAGTATTTTATAAGTTAAGCGTCATTAACCCCATTTTATTGATGAAGACTGTGAACCCTAGAAAGTTAAAATAACTTATCTGGGGTCAGACCTCTGATAAAGTAGTGAAGCTGGGTTTTCAACCTTGAGCTTTAGAATCCAAGTTCCGTGACTTGTCCCCTAACCAAACAACAGATAATAAATGACAATAAAAGAGCAATGCACACGTTGTAAATTTGGCTAATCAGCATCTTCTGCTTATATACAGGGCAGTCCACTCAATTATCTGTTATCTAATAATTGATTTAAATAACGATTAATAAGTACAGTCATGTTGTCAATTATCATTCATAGAACCAAGCCCATGCCGTGAAATAATAATCACAGGAAAAAGACAGAAGAGACAGGGGATTCGTCAAAGGCTTTGTAAACCACTCTCCCCAACGCAAAAGTCAAAAGCATGGGGATTATTTAATTACATCATAGTATTTCTCTATAGGTGCTTATCTCAGGGGCGGGGCTATTGTCACTTTTCCTTAGAATGCTATTATTTTGATTTTTAGCCTGGCTTCTAAAGTAGGAAATTAGAGATCGCTCCCAGCCCCCAAGATCCAGCCCATCTCTAGCTGTTTCCGGGACAATGAGAAGCATATGAGGCAGCCCATCTGAAACTCTTTTCAATTCTCTGTCGGGCACAAGTATGGTGTCTCTAGAAGTTACCTCAATGTATTCAATACAGACATTCCTGGAAGTTTGGATAAAGTCTGAGTTTTTTTTTAATTGAGCACCTTTTTATATTTATTGGAATAGATGACTATTTAAAGAAAAACCCTGTGAATGCTTTCGTAACATCAAATACTGGATTTCAAAGTTAGTGGAAAGAGCACAGAGTTTATGGGAACAAGATCTGAATTCAATTTCTGCCTTTGCCATGTACTACCTTTCCAGAATGTCAGTGGTCTCATCCTTATTTTTTTATAGGACTGCTTCAAAAGTTGATTAAAACAGTTTGCACTAATGCACAATATAAACTGTAAATTACTATGCAACTTAATTATCACCAATATGTCCTAATTTTAACTCATGCAAAAGAGATTGTAATCAAGTGGCAATATGAAAGTTAACATCTTTGATAACTCATATATTTTTGCGATTATTTTCTCATAGAGAGATACAACTCTTCTTTTGAAATGAAATTGTGTCCTCAAGATCTGAAAAAAACAAAAGGTCTTGTTCAATGCCCCTCTCAACCTCAATCTAAACTAGAACCCCTGTTATACTCTTTCATAGTGTCTGTAATTTATCTTCACAGCACTTACTGAAGACTCTTTTTCAAAAATAAAGAAAATTAAAGACTATTGGCTTGAGCCCCCAAGTTCCTAGCCTATAAGAAGCCAAAGTGTTCCCCATACTTTCTGCTAATCTCAGAGTATTTAATAAACCACAGCCCTTCTGTCCCCCTTAGGCCACCTCAATTTAATCTCTCACTGATCAGGGCAAAGAGAGCGGCACTTTTATAATTTTTCCACAGATGATCCACTGTATCAAGCTTTTCATGAGTTTAAAGGATCGCAGAGCACCTCACAGCTTTCAGTTTTCTTCCCCTTTTTCAGTTCTATACCTCGACTGTCTCTTCCCCTTCCCCCCATACAGGAAAACGAGTCAATCCCTCCCCTGGTATCCATATACAGCCCCCTTCAGGATCTTCAACACCCCCCAAACCAAGGTCTTTTCAGTATTTTTCCAAATAATTCTGATTCCACTCATAGAATAATTTCTACTCCCAGCTACTAACGTAAACTTTTGGGTCCTTGTTGTATTCAGCTTTATTTGTAGAATCATTTGCTGACCGTCTCCCGATTTGGACTGTCAGTTCCATGAGGGACCATATCTATTTTTCTCATCACTGAATTCCTAGCACCTATACCTAAGTGCTCAGTAAATATTTGTTGACTGAAATTAATAAATGAGAATGAATAGAATCTAAAGGGGAGATGGGAAAGCAGTAGACAATGCAGTTAATTGTAGATTGACATTGATTTCCAATAAAGTTCTCTTTAGCTGTCTATGCTTCAGAAGTGGTTTCCTCCCCATTTTCCATCCTACTTGAAGAAAGAGGAGGGAGGAGAGGAGGAGAGAGAGGAGGAGGCGGGGACGAGAGACAAAACAATTTAATGGTCGATATTTAGACTGCATTGGATTTTTTAACAAAATATCTACTATTTTCCTCAAAGAACTATTAAATGTCATTTCTATTTAGTCTCTTTAGGTATATAGCCAATGAATAGGCTTCATGATGGGGATACATTAGCAAGAAAACACTGAAAAAAAACTAAAATAATTATTTACAGCGCTGGCATTTCTGAAAATATATTCAGAGACTTTTATCATTTTGTGTTAAGCTTTAACAAATAAGAATAATATTTATTGGCCTGAATGTGGAAATCAATAAAATCCCTTTTGATCCCTGTTCTGTTTTTAAAGAATTTCCCAATTTCTGGTTGGAATGAAATCAAAATCTGGAGCAGGAGGTGTATGCCCTTTCCCTAGATGATAAAGAAACCTACCAAATGGCACAATAGATTTTAATATTACGAGGAAACGCATCTGCCGTTTGGTTGACTTTCATTCTGATGAAATGGTTTGGGGTCAGCGCACAGTTGCAGCTCTTAAATGCAAATGCTGCCCGATCTGAGCACATGGCATGACATCAGCGCCTTTGATGAGAGGACAGAATCAATACAGAGGTCAAAAGTGCACCTTTGGGAGGAGAGCCGCAATCAGGCACAGGGATTCCCCAAGATTACAATTCCCCCGACCAGACAGCGCAGTTGCAAGAGCCTTCTTCACACAGGGGGGCTCCCAAAGGACGGGCTCGTGAGGGTTTCTCTCTGCCCACACTCATCTCTGCCCCGACTTGATTGGAGGATGTCGCAAAGTTTGCCAACAAAATGCTGACATGTAAGACCAAACTTCCAGAAAATCAATACCAAATAATTGCCCAGGCCATGCTGGAAGAGAAACTTATCCTGCATATTATGTACCTTCAGTTCTAGAGCGTGGTAAGCCTCAGAGCCCAAGGAGCTAAGCTGTTCTTATTGTGCATAATATACCTTTATATATCAGCAGGCAGCACAAATCATTTCCTTCCCCGCTGCTCAGTACCCAGTGATTCCATCTCGTCTATATTCATTTTTTGTACAGACTGATGCCCTGAAATGCTACGCTGCTGTCAGTCCTTGGATATCCCTTACCTGGCAGCCAAAGGGAGTACTTAGGAATAATCTCTTGTCCTCACACTAAACGTCTCCAGATGGTGGTACAGTTTGATAAGTTTAAGAAACAGATCACAAAATCAACCATACTGTATTTCCCATAAAATCCTACCCTACAGAATGCACTTCTCAATTTTTCTACTGAATGGATAAGTGATGAGCTGAAACATATACCAGAGGCCCTTTGTTACTGCAATGTTTCAGTAAAATGATTTCTGCATCCAACAATATTAAAAGTCAAGATATCAAACCAATTATAATATAGCATATATGTTTGTTTATACTTCAGTGACAAGAGCTGTTTTGTTAAAAAATTAGAGCAAGAACCATATAATTCTTCACACTTCTAAACTTAGTTTTCCCCTCCCCCAATTAAAAAAAAAAAAAGATTTCTCTTTTGGGTCATAGCTGTGTGTCTTCTACGCTATTGGTTCCAAAATGTGATTTCAAGCTTAGACAACAGAGCAATGACCTAGGAAAAAGCAGTTCAGTTGCCAAATGTATGAACGCCTCATTCCTACCCCCAATACAGTGTTGTTTTTATTATTGTGTTAAGAAAAATAGATAGCGAAAAATATTTCAATAAAAATAACAGACATGCCTATTCAGAACTCTTCGGGTGCTAAATTCCTTCCAACCTTGTTCATCTCAAAGATATCATATTCCCATTTATAGAAAAATCTACCACATAATATAATTTGGAGATGCAGGCATAGAATGGGGGGGGAAAGCCAGGAATAAAAAGAAACCATGTCAAGGTATTTTAGCATGAAATTGGCTTGAACAGGAGGGAAAAAAAGAGAAGGGAGTTTATAATAACTGGCACTGGAATTCACATTCACCTCCTTAGAAATATATTAATTTTATGGGATTGTCCCTTTGCACTTTATGACAGAAAGCAAGGCCCTGTTAACATTAGTCCAGCACCATCTTTAATCACATTAATTCAGTAACGTTCTAATTGGAAGATGAAAGACTAGTGTTTTATTTACATAAATATAAACGATAAATGAGCAATTCCTGGATTGAATCAAATCAATACACACTGCATTGTCATGTTGACCTCACTAGCCTTGAGGTCAATAAATGTGTGAATCCTCAGAATAATATCCCATCAAAACCAGAGGCAAATCTCTGAGTCTCCAGGGATGTTTCCATCACTCCTTTATCTACTAGTCTGAGGCTAGCTGATGAATATGTGATGATGTTAGTTGGATGAAATGCAATATTTAGAACTGAGAAAAAAAGACCAGCTCGGGTGACCCCCTGGCTGATATCTAGCATGTTTTGTTGGCGGCATCTGGTAGGGGTTAGTTAGCCGGCTCTTCCTCACCAAATGAGTGAACCACAGATGGACGTGCTCACACTGATGTGTCAGTTTAGCGTCCTGACTTGAAGAACAAGAATGTAATTTATTAACAACTGGAAACCTGGCACAAATATGCCATATCTACAGCAATTCACTAAAATTTTCTGTTTTGCCACCAAATTGTGCCTTTCTGCCAGGATATTGCAAACTTGTGAAAAATATGTGTTTCTTGTCCTTATTGACAACTCACAATGCAATGAATTAGTGAGCATTACCTAAAATGGCCTTAAGAAATTGGACCAGCCTAAGGTATACAGAGAAAAAAACTACACTTGCAGCAGCTTATCGAAAAAGAAAGATTACTGTTATATAGCAACTCATAAATTATTATCAAAACTATGCTATCTACAATATCCAAATATCAGAATAAAATTAAATCAACAAATACGTATTGATTATCTACAAATCCAGACTATTCATTAGAACGAAGTTTCAGGATCATTTACTCTCTGAAGGCAATTTATCATCTGATGGCAGATGAACAAACTGCAAAGACTGAAAGAGAGAAAAAGATTCACGGGAAAATACACCAAAATATATATATAATATATAATGCATAAGAAAAGACTGTTTTTCTATCGTATCCCTGAGGCAACTTGAAAAGGAGTTCACTTGTGAAAGCTAAAGAACTATCCAAGTTAAGAGAAACAGCCTATCTTTCTGACTGCATGAAACCTAAGAATTAAGGATTAATTTTTGAAAAGATGGGATATAGAAGAGGGTTCAAGAGCAGTGTTTTAGATGAAAAGAAATTTTAATATACATTTTTGAAAACACGATATTTAAAATATCCAGGTATTATTATTAATTTTGGCACAATAGTGGAATTATAGTTGTTTTTATCTTTTTAGAGTATACATTAAAATTATAGGAAAAAATAATATGTCTGGAATTTGCTTCAAAACAATCCAGACACAGAGAAATGAGGAGTTCTGTTTATGAAACAATACTAACCATGAATTGATAACTGTTAAAGGTGGTTGATGGACTCATGAAGCAGATTCATGATACTATTCTCTCCACTTTTGTATATGCTTGAAATTTCATATGATATTTACATGTGTATACAAATATATTTACAAATGTTTTAAATATGTATAAATTATAAATATATATGTATGTATACAAATGTTAAGTTTGTATATATGTATATACTTACATATATAAAATTTTATATTTATATAATACACATTCGTATTAGTAACACCTTGAAGTAGGTTTATCTTTACCCAACACTGAACACTGGTTCTCCAGCTTTTTTGCTGAAAGTCTTAATGTCTGTCCCTCTTGCTAAAATGTTCAAGAGTAATCCATCCTATATTCACTATATGTCAGGCCCAGTGTTAGGTTTTGAAGATTCAGTGATCACTGACAGGTTTCTGATTTCATGACACTTACATTCTGGAGGAGACAGGCATTTATCAAACACACAAATGACTAAGCAAGAGAGCTACAGATTGTGATCAATACTCTGAGGAAAGTAAGCAGAGAAATAAGATAGAAAGAAACTGGAGAAAGCCACTTGAAGGATGGTGGTCAGAGAGTCCCTCTTTATGGAGGTAACACTGGAGCCCAGTCCTGAAAGATGAGAATGGACCAACCATGTACATGTTGGAAAATATTTAAGGCAGAGGGGTTAGTTCAACTGATGATCCTAAAAAAAGAATAAGCATGATATGTTTAAAGAACCAAAGGTCAGTTTGGTTGGAACACAGAATTGACCACACTTGGTGATGGATTACATATGGGGCATCAGAGAAATATAGACTCTATCTTTATTTCATCTATCATCTATCAATCTATCAATCAATCAATCTATCTATCTATCTATCTATATAACTTTACGTAACATATATCCTTTATACCCATAGCTATAATATATATATTACCCCTAATACAACTATGTATATTTTTTATCCTAAATACACAATACCTAATTTTTAATTTAAAATACATTTTTATTATTACAAAGGTAATACAAGTTCACTGAGGAAAAATTTTTAAATAAGCTAAAATAAGAAAATTAAATGAGAGACCCATAACCTCCCCATACAAAAAGAGCCACAATTACCATATTATTCTTTTAATCTTTTCCTTTCATATTTTTGAATAAAATAATGTAAAAATATATAGAGAGACAAATTTTAATCTGATTTATTTCGCTTAACAATATAGTGTGAATAGCTTCCATCTCAACTGTTTATTACACATTACATTGTGTGGATAATTTATTTAACCCATCCTCCAACATTCAGTAAGTAGATTACTTCTGTGTTTTCACTATTATCAGTAACACTGAGATGAACACTCATAGAAAACTGCATAAATCTTTATCGATTCCCTTATGACACAATTCTAAACGTGGAATGGCTTAGCCAAAAATCATGCACAACTTTCAAGGCAAAGTGCTTACTTTTGCTGGAAGAAATGTGCATCAAAAGAAAAATCATTATCTCCACATTATTCAAATCTCCTTTCAATATAGACTCTATCTTTATTTCATCTATCATCTATCAATCTATCAATCAATCAATCTATCTATCTATCTATCTATATAACTTTACGTAACATATATCCTTTATACCCATAGCTATAATATATATATATTACCCCTAATACAACTATGTATATTTTTTATCCTAAATACGCAATACCTAATTTTTAATTTAAAATACATTTTTATTATTACAAAGGTAATACAAGTTCACTGAGGAAAAATTTTTAAATAAGCTAAAATAAGAAAATTAAATGAGAGACCCATAACCTCCCCATACAAAAAGAGCCACAATTACCATATTATTCTTTTAATCTTTTCCTTTCATATTTTTGAAAATAATGTAAAAATATATAGAGAGACAAATTTTAATCTGATTTATTTCGCTTAACAATATAGTGTGAATAGCTTCCATCTCAACTGTTTATTACACATTACATTGTGTGGATAATTTATTTAACCCATCCTCCAACATTCAGTAAGTAGATTACTTCTGTGTTTTCACTATTATCAGTAACACTGAGATGAACACTCATAGAAAACTGCATAAATCTTTATCGATTCCCTTATGACACAATTCTAAACGTGGAATGGCTTAGCCAAAAATCATGCACAACTTTCAAGGCAAAGTGCTTACTTTTGCTGGAAGAAATGTGCATCAAAAGAAAAATCATTATCTCCACATTATTCAAATCTCCTTTCTGTTTTCATTCTAGAGCTTCGAACTTCTACCGTCTGCAGACTTAAATCCTTATGTGGGGTTTATTCCCCCAGGATGGTATTTAAGAATAAACTCCCGCAGACAGACTTTGATATTTTCTTTTAATAAGATGTACTGAATTCATCCTTCACATTAAGAAAAAAGAAGAGTGGGGGGGTGAAGGTGTCTGTTTTCTTCTCTTTTACTTGGGGATCATATTTAACCAATGTGATAAATCCTAAATTAACTTAGACTCCTACAATTAGAATTGGGGAGAAACTTAGAGTTTCCTTATTCTCTTCTTCTCCCCTATTCAATGGAATTTGCCAACGTGGCAAACATGGTGCTCAGAAATGAACACGACTTCGTTTCCCGTGATCTGAATATTGTATTTCAATTAATGATGCCTACAGTGCTGAAATCTTTGTCTACATCCTGCCCTCAAAAAATACAGAATAGATTTTTTTTTTAATTTTTTTTTTTTTTTTTTACTGGTTGGCCTTCAATTTTCTCCTAATAATTTCATCTTCTTGAGATTTCTATCCTCGAGTCTGCAGTACACACACTCAAAGCTTACTGCCTCTTATGTATTTTGAAACATTTTGGAATTCTTTCTCTGGTTAATCCTTTGTTTCTCTCTCCTTTTTTCTTTTTCTTTGTTTCTTTTCGTTTTCTGCAGCTACTCACATGTTTTGCTTGTGTTAAATGTGTATATTTGGGGCCATGCTCTCTGGAAGGGTGAAGTACATATGAAATTGGACAGGAAGAGACTGAACCATCCATTCTCAAGGTTTGTTCAAGACTCTTCTCTAGGACTTGCCCAGAGAACCTTGCCATTGTTCACCGTGGACGAAGCAGCCCTAGTACCCACTTAAAAGAAGGGTATACACTGGCTTTTAAAACAAAATGTAGCATTTTGTTGGGACCAAACCATCTTAAAGTTTGTCACTTGGAACAAAGTTCACTGAGCTCCTCAGGCATGGAGAAGGGAGTTATATGTATTTTACATGTCCAGCACTCTCAATAGACTGTGAGTTCCTCAAGTCAGGGCTTCTAGTTTATTGATTCTTCTTCCTCCAGCGCCTGAGAAGTGCCTGGAACGAAAGATAACTAGAAATATCTGTTGACTGGGCAATTCATAAGTAAATGGATGGGTAGATTTCATGGCACAGATCATTCATAGTATTTGTAAGGTATGAAGATTCTTTTTCAAATTTGCAATTTCAGATTAAATTAATACATGTACAAACTGTCTGACTCTGCTTTTCACACATAGAGAACCCCACACACAGTTACCTTTAAAAAGTTTACTTTTTAAAATTTTTTGAATTTAAGTATAGTTGCTGTATGATATTATATAATTTACAGGTATACAATATAGCGATTCACAATTTTTAAAGGTTATACTTCCTTTATAGTTATAAAATATTGGCTAAATTCCCCTTGTTTTATAATATGTCCTTGTAGCTTATTTTAAACAGTTGAAATGCACAAGCCTACGCTTACTTTTTTGTGACTATCTAAATTTCTCTAAAAACAATCATTGTTATACAAAAGTAACATGTTCACAATGGCTGCTTTGTTACTTTAACAATTTACTTTGAAATCCAGAAACATTTCCTCAACTCTTATTTGCTATAAACCATTTGACCTGTTAAGCATGAAATAATTCTGATTTCTTATTTTCAAGTTGTAAGTTTTTTCAATAAATTAAGTAGAAGTGCTCTCTATTATTATTTTTTCTCAAAATTTCAGGTCACATTCAAAATGAGAATGAAAACAATTGCTTTTGAAATTCTTTGTATACACTTTTAAGAACATTCTAATAATTCCATCTTTTCTTAAGTAAAATTTTCTATTTTGTTCAAAGGGGCACTTTCTGCACTGCAGAAAGGTTTAGTTTTGCTTTGGTAGGTACTTCTATCCACTCTCTGATTTTTCTTTCATAGGCAGGAACTTAATCTCTTATAAATTTACAGCAATCAGTTAACCTCCTCCACCCTTCTCAGTTTATGTGAAGTGCCCCCCAAACAAATCTTTGCTTAGAGTGCGCTGTGATAAGCCTTCTCTCAGGGATTTTTGTTCGCAGCCCAGATCTCGGTTTCCCAACTCTGAAAGTTTACCTTGGCCTTCTATTTCAAAGTCAGTGCATTTCTCCGCACCATACTTTTTAAAATTATGAGTAGATTATGTGCCATCTCACTGTTTATTCACATTTCCAAAGTTTCACAGCCCAAAGATGAAGGATGCAAAAGAGCATATGGTATCACTCTTCGGAGTTGCCGGTGCAACTTTATTAATTATGTTGATAAGTGTGGCTAAGATTTGAAGTTTGGCCTTCTATCTTTTCCATATTTAACACAACGCAAGACGAGAGGCTTACAATTCAGTCATGCCATCCTCACCAGGAAGGTTCACAATTCTAAATACTGCTGTATGATCTTAGTGAACTCCTATTCAACCTCTGCCGCCCAGTTCACCATGAAGGATTCTTTGACTCCTGAAGGAAGTGTCAGCCATTGATTCCTTCCGTTGCTGAGGTGCACATCTGCCAGCTGGTCACCTCGATATCATGGCTTCTTTCTTATGACGCCTGCATCCTGGATAAGCCTGCTCCTTTCCATGCTTCAGGTCCATGTGGTTCTACTGGGACCCATCACATTTCTTCAGCTGTTCATGACAGACGCCCAAGTCATCGGCGTATTCCATTCCCATGGCCTCAGTGATTGGTTCAAGAAGGGGCACAAGATCTAAACCAGGCCAACGTGAAGGATTTCAGGAATTTCATTGGAACTGGTGAAAAGGACGTGCGTTTTCCAATGGGATTGCTAAATTGAGGATGATAACAGCCTGGAGCTGCCGGGAACTATGTTATTTACGAAGCGTGCCAGCTGGATAAAGAAGCCAAGACAGAGGAAAAACAACCTGAGACGGCGCCAGAGACAGACCAGAAGCTGACTTGCTTAGCAGCCCGGATACCTTATGGTTATCTACAGACATTGTCAGTGTTATTTGTTAGCAGGTCCATCGTATACACTGCACTGTGAGCTCCTCAATAGTATCACCGATGCTCCCCAGAGTCTTGAATTTGGTTTGCTTTTCACATCTTTCTCAAGCAGGGTTTCTTACACATAAACCACAAAACACACACGGATGGGATGACTGTTTTCTCATTTCACCCAAAGATGATGTGACGGTGAATTTTCATATGTTAACTTGAGTGATGCATCGGGTGCCCAGATATTTGGCTAAACATTAGTTCTGGCTGTATCTGTAAGGATGCTTCCAGACAAAATTGGCATTTGAATCAGTGGACACAGGAAAGCATTCTTCCCTGCCCAGTGGGTGAGCCTCATCCAATCCACTGAGGGCCTGAATAGAACAGAAAGGCAAAGGAACAAGAATTCATCCCTTCCTGACTGACTGCTGGAGCTGGGACATAGATTTCCCCCTGTCCTTGACACTCTTGCTTCTCAGAACTTCAAATTGAGACTGAGTTACACCACTGGCTTTCCTGGGTCTCCAGCTTACAAATGGCAGATCATGGGATTTCTCAGCCTCCATAAAACTGTGACCCAATTCCTTATAATAAATTTCTTTACATACATAGATAGGTGTGTGTGTGTGTGTGTGTGTGTGTATATATATATATATATATATATATATATACATATATACATATATATATATATTATTGGTTCTATTTCTCTGGAGAACTCTGAATAATACAGTTTTTTAAAAATAACCATTCTACATGTCCAGGAATGACACTAATTCATTACACACAATGGATGCCTGGGGCCAATCAGGCTTAATTTCCTCGCAGATTCTCCCCCCTTGAAAAGGCCTTAATTTTTTTCTGTGGTTTCTAATGATTTCTGTATTTTCATATACAAAAATTTCTCATTTCTCCCTATACTACCTAGCTCTTGTTTCTACACTCCAGATGCTAGTAAATATATTCAATCGGCCTTTCAAACCCTGGATGTGCAGGTGTGAAGTCATCATACTTGTCCCCAAAAGTGCTTCTCTCCCTGGATTTCCCTTCAGTCAATGTCACCAGAAAATGGCAGTCATTCTAGACTACTTCTTCATCCCATAAATCTCAACTGTATTTTTTCCTATAGATTCTAATTCCTCAAATGTTCCTTAAATCTATATTCCCAATTCAATCTCTATCGCCATTGCAGGAGTTAGGCTCGTTATTTTATATCCAGACTATTTTTTAAATCTCCTAAAAGTTTTCCTGCTTCCACCCCCTATTTGTTCACACTCATCCTTTATAGTCCTACCAGGAATGTCTAAAATAAACTCTTACCATGCATTTCTTGTCTTCCCTACTCTGTCAGAGACAGAGTTAGAATTCAGGTCAGGTTTGCCTGTTCTAGAACCTGTCTTTTCTACATATCAAACTATACTTTCTGAGTTCACCTAGAATAAGATTTTTCAAACTTTTTTTAGCTTTGGAGCCCTTGGTTTAAAAAACATCGTGCGCAGGTCAAAAATGGAAAACACAAATTAGAATTATTCTGGTTAAAGCAGGGGAAAAAAATACCTAGGAACCATGCCTGTCAGCCCCTTCATGACCTCCTCACATCTCCGCAGAATGTTTTTTTTGCAAATCAGTCACCCATTTTACAGATGAGCAAACGAAGGCCTGTCAGGATTCAATGTTCTGCCCTGGCACCATCTCTCTTGCCCGCGATTTTGCTTCCTTCCCACTCTATCAATCTGCCTCCCTGAAAGATGACGTATAGTCTATTATTTTTAAGAATTTTATATCATATGTTCATGAAGAGGGGAACTAATTTTTTTTAATTGGAAATGCTAACAACCCTTTAATAAAGCATATAATTCTTGGGTAATGCCAAATGGTCATCTCTCTGATTCATCTGTTGGGAAGCTTGGTTGGCACTTATCAAATTTTCTCACGGTCTAGATTTCATTATCACTTAATCTACCTAAAGCTTGCCGCTACATTCCACCCCTCTGTGGCAGCTGGCTTATTTGTAATGAGCTGTTTGGCCTCTGTCTATACCATTTCTTATAGATAAGTATCCTTGAAAAAGCAGAGTTTGTTGGTGGCCTTTACCTCTAAACCTCCTTTGAATAATTGCGATTTTTTATTGAGGTATAATTGACAGATAATGTTATTTAGTTTCAGGAGGACAGCATAATGATTTGATATTTGTATATATTGCAAAACAATCACCACAATGTCTATAATTATGGTTATTTTCATGGCTTTCCAGACCTTTATCTAAACTCAACTAATTCTGCCTGATGGGTTGTATTCCACTGCATAATTTTTTTAAAAGACCAGAAGTCTGAATCAGATAGAGTTGCCTGTAAGTCTTGAAATGGATTATGTGTGTGGAGAGAGATAGATATATTTCCCACCTGATCTCCTCCACGCCCCAAATTCATTTTATATGCAGAGCTTTACTGCCTCTAAAATGATCCTTGTGCAGTAAGGGATGGTGAGATATGTAACACAGTATAACATAAATGCTGGACAGTCATGGTTTATGTGGAACACTGAGGAATGGAAGGATCCAGGGACAAGACAAAGAAAATGAGGGCCATGGACCAGGGAGATTAGGAGCAGTCTGCTAGGCAGACAGGGATGGTGTCCAGGAACCTCTAACCCAGGGTGAGAGAGCAAATGATGAAGGCTCCAGAGCGTGGGGTTAGATTAGCTTAAAGATGTGAGAGAAAGACCTCGGCAGTGAGGATGACTGAGAACTGCGTCAGATGTGTCGCGCCCTGCAGGGCACCAGCATCAGTTCTGGCCGGTATGGGTGGCTAAGCACTTGTTTCCTCATTTCCTCACTCCTCCAGGTTCACCCGCGGACGTTGTGGGCTGTGGAAGGTAGGACGGCTCACTCAGACTTGGCTCCAACCGCAGAGTCACAACATTCTTAGGTGAAATGATTACATTTCCAGATGTGAGTCTAAAGCAGCCTTTCACTAAAATGATGTTTCATTGCAACCCCGGGTTCCGAGGAAATTTTGCCAAGTTCTTCTCACAAAAAGAACAATTTGGCAAATATTTTTCTGTTCGCATCCAAAAAAGTTACCTATTACAGGAAAGTTTTTTCCTTCCAAAATCTCCTAGAGTGAAAGGTTTCCGTCTTCTTTTTTTTATACTGGGGAAGGGAAGACACCTGCAACCCATTTTCCCCCATTCCCAACCTTGGTCAAAAAAACCCCCTGGTGTTAAACGTATAGAGGTGCCGTGATAACCAATTCAACATTCTCTTTAGTCTGTGCCTTTGGGGTCGGCAGCTACCAACCACAATCCCTGAGAAATAGCCTGTCAGCGCATCTATTCCAAACCTCAAGGTGTGGGGAGAGGGGGCCGGGAGGAGGGGCTAGGATGAAAATTGAGGGGATGGGCATTCATGACAACCCTTGATAATACAGTGTTTCATATTTCCTATACAAAGCTCTCCTACCCAAAATCAAACTAAAAACCCACTGAAGGAAAGACAAGACTTCAGAGTGTGTACGCAGCACAGGAAATCAATACCTACTTCTCGAATCAAAATTTAAATTAATTTGTGCTTTCTTTTAAGACCTAACCAAAATCAAATGAGAGAGAAATCCAAGCTATAATTTAATCCAAGAGGAAATCTTCGACTTTTTTAAACCAACAGAAAAGAGCGTTTCAGAAAAAGGCTTGTTACTAATTATATTTTGCTGACATATGCCAATTACATTCAGCCACATTGTTCTCGCAGCCTGTTGGGTCACGTAACAGCCTGAGAGAACAATGATGCTAAATTAACAACTGGAGTGAAAAGCTTTCAAGAATCTCTTTTACTCAATGAGATGCTGACAAATTTACCTGTAAGTCGTAAAGTTTTTTATGCAATTTAAATAGCTTCATAACATACATTATTTCACACAGTTAACACAATAGCCCTGAGATATGGAGTCCATTTTTACATATTCAGAACGTTCCTTTCTTATATTTAAGTGACTTAGTCAAATATTTATGCATATTTTTAGCCATCTCATCACATAATGTATGTATTAAGTGGTCTCTACAAGTCATTTGAAGCTAATGTAGAAAATGTAATTCACCAATTCAATGGCCTTCCAGTGATGTCCAGTTACGAACGAATTATTTAACCTTCAGAAGGCCGGTGGTGATAGATGCTAAAGCAAAGATTAATCGCAAATACCAAAATTAAGCCAACAGATAAATGTTTTTAAGCATTCATGACTCACAGAAATATTAACAGTCCGATTGAGGTACCAGAAATAAGCACTACCCTATGCATTACAATGTCATTAGGAATGCAGTTTGCTTTTGGAACACAATTGCTTTGTATTAGATTATTATTTTAGAAAAAGAGGAGAATGTTTCCACAGCCATTGCACAGACAGAAAAGTAGAGGTACAGAGCTAGGATTGCATGATAAAAGTTATCACACAGAAAGTCTCACACAGACTGAAATGCGCTCTAAGAACTTCACCGGACTCTATATCGACCTCTCCCTTCCAGTGGGGAGTTCAAAGATTGTTCAAACCTTGAGAACACACAATGACAACAATCTTAAAAAAATATAAGATCAGGATCTTAATACTTGTATCTTAGGTATTTTTTTGACTGATCGAGTAACTGAATAATCTCCCCGTAAGTACATATATAAGGTACAAACTCCTTGAGAACAAGAGTTATATTTAGCTTGTTTAAATTACAGACAGCAAACATACAGGTTTCCACAGCTATCTGAAAGCTTCCCATGAAACCTTTCTTAAGCCGAAATGGTGAAAGCAAAGAAGCAATTACCTCAGGTCACATCTTGCTAATGGATGCACAAAATAAATACAGCTAAAGCACAAATGCCCCCAGACCCAGTTCAAAACTATGGTGGCTGGATGCCGAGATGCTGAGTGAGGTCCCCGGGGAAGGAGCTTGGCCGTGCCACACTCGCCGCTCAGGGTGCCCGCCGCCTCTCTAACCGCCGGCCGCAAAATAAATGATAAACTAGATTTTTGCTTTTTTGCCTTTTTCATAGAAGCAAATGTCTTCTTCCAATTTATTTCTTTCGGTTAGCAAAAACAGGTACTAATGTAGTTCTTCCGTAAAAGAGAACTTTTGAAAAGCAGGGGATGCCTATACAACATCTCTAATTGAAGCAAGCTGTACCGATTCCATGAGAAAATAATTATGGCAAATTTCTGGTACTTAGCCTACAGGCTGACTTTACTTACCATAAAAACCATGCTGAGCAAGACATATTCTGACCTTCCTTAAAATTTTATTTTTAAATTATTTTTCTTTTAATGTTATCAAACTTAGCCAACTTTCAAATAATGTTCACGTTATAGACTATTATTCAAACAAGAATAATTAGAGTCATATTATATATAAAGTCTTCAGAACAGCATAGGATTCCTTGCTAAAACACTCTGGGGCTGCACCAGGAAGAACTGAATAATTTAACAGGAAGTCTGGGACAATCCAGGGTAGTGATATCCTTTCCCTTTAAAATAAGCATGTCTATACATTCCCCGGTCTCATAAGCCCTTGTAAGTTTTCCTAGATACTTTCTATTTTTAAAAATATGTCGTGTCAAAATCAGCTGAGATTTCCTTTCTATAATCATTTCTCAAAACAAGGACTCTGGCTACTGGTTCAGAAGTCATGTGGATTGTAGGTACCCTCCGCTTAGTCTCATTTACAGGCTCTCTTTGCCCTCTGGTAGATAGGAATAGCTTATGGAGCCCTTACTTGATTGTGTGTCTTGACCTTGACCACTGAGGCTTTAGAAAAACACTTCTTGCTTGTGCAAGGCAGCCATTGCTCTAGCAGTTCTTCTTTTCAGCTTGAGAAGCCTTAAGGTCATGAGATACGGCCCCTTCTCTGGACCACTATCTTTGTTTGGCTTTTTCTCTTGAAATTATCTTGTGCTGACTTCCAGACTTGCACTATCATTCATTCTTTTTTGCTCTCTTCTCTCTCATGCCCTCCCTCTTCCCCTTACTTGCGTACACACACACACACACACACACACACACACACACGCATACACACACAGAGGAAAATCTATATGTGTCAGACATTCAGCAAGGGAAAGACAAAGGCACTGAGTTAATTACCCATCATTTACTGCCGCTGAGAGCAGATGGCAGCAGACGATATGTAAATGGCAAGGGGCAGTGAATTATTCGATTTTTTTAGATTAATCGTCGATGACAAAGGAAGTGATTACAGGCTGTGACATTTATACAAATGTATAAAGTACATCACACTAAAAAATAGAGCTTAATATTATTATGAGGATGTCAGGCATATGAATGCTATTGTCATAATACAAAGCAACAAATTTTACAAAAACCTAAGAATAGGCTCTCCTTTTACCTTAAAACTTTAGGGAGCCCCAGACTCTGAAAAAAAGGGATGAAATCAAGTCTAAATATCATGAAATAGTCCCCCAAAACCTAACCAGATGGAATAAGGTACAAGATATAGGGACTGCACCACAGAGTAGAATAATGTTTATGGGAACATGAAACAAACCGTATTGTTTGCTCACAACAGATCTGGTGCCATATGAGGACAGAAAAGGTGCTAATAAAATACAGGCTAGATGCATAGCACAGGGAGATCAGCTCTGTGCTTTGTGTCCACCTAGAGGGGTGGGATAGGGAGGGTGGGAGGGAGACGCAAGAGGGAGGAGATATGGGGATGTATGTATATGTATAACTGATTCACTGTGTTATGCAGGGACAGAAAAGGTGCTAATAAAATACAGGCTAGATGCATAGCACAGGGAGATCAGCTCTGTGCTTTGTGTCCACCTAGAGGGGTGGGATAGGGAGGGTGGGAGGGAGACGCAAGAGGGAGGAGATATGGGGATGTATGTATATGTATAACTGATTCACTGTGTTATGCAGCAGAAACTAACACACCATTGTTAAGCAATTATACTCCAATAAAGATGTTAAAAGAAATACAGGCTAGAAATAGAAATTAAAATTAAAGGTGATGTTTGGCTGTGAGGCCCATTTAGGTGGTGTGGAGGAAGAACAGATTAAAAGGGAAAAGAAAAAAGGATTGTGTTCCTAATGTATCAAAATACTACCTTATCAGACACACACAATCTCCCAATAATTTTCAAGGTTAAAATGAAGAAATTTCTGACCAAGATTCCCTTCTAAGTAATATACACATATGTATAAACATGAGCCCAAGAGCACAGACGACGGGACACACACACACGCACACACACGCACACACACGCACACACACTGCAGCCTCTTTGCAGGAGGGAAGCCCAGTAGGCTGTATTTTCTGTTGCCTCCATAATTAATTGGTACACGAACAAATCAGATGCTTTCAGATGCTTTCCTTTGCAGATCAGAGAAACTGCCCCATCATCAAAATGTTTTCAGTCACCCCGTTATTAAATCTAGATGGTGCTAATATTCTTGAAAAGAGAGGAAGTCGCTGAGGCACATATTTGTTCCCTGAAAGCATTCTGGGCACTGCGGTTCTGAGGCTGCCCCTTTGGATGAGAGCTTAGCTCCAAGTATCAGCATAGAGAAAGGGGGAGAGTTTAGGGCACATTTATTTATACTCTTCAGAAATACTTTCAAAACATGCAAGGCAAAACAGCATCAAAATTACCACTAAGTACTTCACCATTATTTATTCTTTTTGGACAAAAGGGCCACCGGTGCCTGTGAATGAATGTGTGTGTGTCTGTATGAGAGAGGGAGACAGAGAGAGGGAGAGCGGATCAGAGGGAGACGGAGAGGGAGAGAGAGGGAGAGAGAGCGCAATCGCCCGAGTGTGATGGGGTGGGAGCCGCGGGGGGGGGTGTTATTAGTCAGCAGGAGCGGCACTGGATGCAGCATTTACGTCTGTCAGTCCATCTCGAATGAACGTGGGTTCAGGAATAAAGTGCAGGCAGAACCAATCTGCCCTGAAGAGAAGAAAAACATAAAATATTGCACAAAGAAAGGAGAATTTCCAGGGTGGCTTTAATAGCATCCCAGACTGGCAGGTGCACGAAGCAAACCATTAGCTCTGTGGGCTGGTTTTAGAAAATATTATTGTTTTTTGGGTTTTGTTTTCATTTAACCATACAAAGCAATACTCACAGATGCAAATAATGCTGACGTAGGCCTTGCTGTGAACAGGATGGGTACACGACTTCACGACTTCCAGTTTGCATTTTACCTGTACAGACGCCTTGCTGACATTATATAAATGTATGCTTAGATATAGTGGAAACGGAGCCTCAAATGTAGCCACCTTATCTTTACTCAGCATTTCAATATGTATTTCAATGTAGTCATCTTTTAAATAAAAAGGTTGAAATATTAGGATTAACCACCAACTGGAAAAGTTATGTAAATATCTGGACCCCACGACAGAAAAGGACAGTTATTTTAGCCAAGGCTACTTTTCTGTATGTGCTTCCCACGCACTCTGTCTTCTGCACCTTCAGGACACCCGGCCTGTGACTTTAAGTTCATCACTGACAAGTAAAAATAAGCCAGACAAAATAATTCTCCCTATATGTGAAGAGGGAAATATTCTGGAAAAATTCACAGGTAAGAAAAACTTCTAGAAATATGTATCAAATCGTACAATATTAAAATAGCAGCCCTATGAAGCCAAAGTTATTGGCTGCTACTGAATCGTTATTAGAAGATCCATTCAAAGTAATCATCTTGCTCCAGATGTTTTAAAATTTTTTAAATTTTTGTTTTAAAACAAAACAAAAATTAGAAAACATATTTACCCACAGTGAAAGCTGTATCAGAAAGAACCTTTATTTTTAAAAAACCTCTGAAAGGAATATAAATAATTTTTTAATCTGCCTTGGATTTTATTAGAAGTCTCTCTTCCCCAATTCATAGGAAAAGAAAACAAAAGACAAACAGAAATCTAACTGGTAATCAAACCCTTCTACATTTACAGTCAAGTTGCCACTGTGTTTAAATATTTGTTTTAGCAAAATATTTTGTAAATAAAAAAAAAATTGAAAATGCTTTTATACATAATCAAACCAAATTGTATTTGCTTGATAACAGATTACAGTAAGGACATACGTTATGAACATAGTATTCATAAACAAGGATTTAGTATTCATAAACATACTGTGAATAAACAAGGATTTGTCTATTAATGTAATCAGATCAAAGTATCACACATAGAAAAATCTTAGCAGGTCAAAGCCATTAGAGTGAAAATAAATATAAGCCTTTTAAAGAAATACAGATGATAAATACAGACTATATTAATATACTATTACATAAAAACATACATTCATTATACATAGATTATATACTAATGGTTAACTTGGAATATTAAACTGTAGTCTGCATTTGTATTCAAGAAGATCTAGAACGACACATTTAGATAGTGAATACAGGCATTTATTAAGATGCCAGTATTTCTAAATGACATTTAGAGAATATTTTAAAAGGGTATCTTTGGAATTTAGGTAAATGCATTTTAGGAAATATAACCAAACTTCAAATTATTTATTTAAATTGAATGTTAGTTATGCCAGCTACATCAAATGAAATAAACATTTTTCAACTAAGCATAATAAGATGGGTTAAAAATTTTTAAAGCTGTCTGCTCATGGAATGTAATGAGCCCATGCATTTCAAAGAACACCGAAAGAGATGAGATTAAAACATTAGGAGACTAAGATCTATAGTCTAAAAGTAACTTATGGTTTTAGTTTATTCTTTGCTTTACTTTAATGCATATATTGCAAGCTTCTTCGATCTGAAAATAGAATAAAAAGCTAGGCCTAACATGAAAAAGTAAACTGCATAATATGCACAGGTAAAGAAACATATTTCACTAGAGCTTATTCTTATGCCTTTGTACTTCACCTTTCTAAACAGTATCACTTGTCTTTGTAAAATATTTTACTAACATTTTGCATTTTGCATGCATACACATATATATGCTGTGCATTAAATATTTACAATGCATTTTATGTACATACCACATCTCCTTACACCAACACTAAATCATTTGCCAACAGCAAAGATAAAATGTCTCCAAAGAGAGAATGAATGCAGTAGCTCCTCTTTTCTTTTAAAATGCAACTGAATGAGGTAATATTAATAGTACTTCAAAGCATGGAATATCTCTAATTTGCCTACTTTCTTATTTAGAGATGGTAAAATGTATTTTGTCTTTTGAAAAGAACATCAATTCAGAGAATGATGAAATTCTGTCTTATAAGAGGAGACCTTACATTTAATCTTTGGATGATTCTTCCAGTTCAACTCAACTGACTCCATTTTTATCAGTTCTATTTTTAAGGATAATACAGCATTTACTATAGCAACCTAAACCCAAGTAGTTTTTTCTCACTTTCTTTCTCCACCTAAATCAAACCCACAGGGCCCTCTGCTGGGAGGATTTCAGATTGCATGGCGTTGCCTTCATTTGGAGCACAAGAAATGCTTGGAATGCTAACCTTTTCTATTTTAACAGTTTTTATTTTAGAAGACATAGGACACCAGGTTACATGCAGCTCCCGCAACACAACAGAAAACATTTTGTGTCAAAATAGTAAAATATATAAGCACATGATACCTTTATTCCAGAAACTCCAATCTGTGCTGCATTAGTTCGGCGGGAATGATGTTAAAGCAGCAGATTCTACTCACTACATTCTTCAGTCTGTAAAACACTTGTATGCTGTTTTCACAAAAGGGAATTAATACAGGCATCCTTTGGTTTAGCCTGTAAGAGTGATCTACAGACGAGAGATACACTCATTCGACAAGGAATCGTTTATATGGGTTTCTAGGAGGTTTTCAAAGTATTAAAATTTTTATACAGTCATTTGCAACAGCAATATTTTCCTATATTTAAAAAAGATGTAATCCGAGGAGAAGATTAATGAGCTGCTAAAGGTTATTTTTTTAAATATAAGGCTTGGTGTTTAGCACATTGTTAATATCAAATTGAGGAGGAAGACGGTTGGCATACCAGGGTGCCACCTTTCTGGGACAGCTCGGGGCTCCCATATGCTATAGACACCCTCTGGGTCTCCTGTAGGTTTCCTCAACTTATCCGGACTCCTATTTTGTTTCAACGGTGGCACGTTTCTTATCACTTCCCACCGTCCTTATGGCTGCTACCCCGAGCTTCAGCCTCATCTCCCAGAGAACCATCCTCCGGATCTAACACAGCACTGCTTTCTCTAACAGGAACATGACACATTTTACTTCATCTTTATAAAAACCATTGTTGCTCCACACGCTAATGGAATGACTGGGTAATGTGGCTGACCTCTTGGCTGGGTCAAGAAGCAACTTAGTTGGCATTGAATAACTAATTTTTTAATGCATTGTGTTCATGAAAGTTTCCGCTCAATGCACGTGGCAGACTGACAGATTTGGAAAACCCTAAAAATTAACCAACAATTTATAAAATTCTCAAATTATTTGAAATGAAAATGCATATTTCAATCATACTTGGGGGCCCAAGACAAGGTGTGTGCATGTCAGTTTGTCTTCTCTCAAGGTCCCTTAGCTTATATGATATAGATTTTTAACAGTCAAACTAATTCACCTCAAAAAAGGCTTTTCGCTAGCCCCAGGCAAAGGGCACTAGGTCTATGTTTTAAAAGACTCAATCATCCCACATTAGTTAAGAAGATATCAGAAAGTAGGCCTTAGGAATCTTCTCTGCATGAAAGGAAATGCTGATCTTCTTACCCCTGAGCCAACCTAAAGCTTTTCTTTAGAACTTATCCTAGCACACCTCGTCTCCAATAAAACTAGTTGAAAATTTACAGAATGCATACCCAGATAGATAGATAGGTAGATGCCAATACATATCGATATATTTGGAGGGAATGAAAGAAGGAACTTAAGCCAGGGAAACAAAACTTAGGTAGTCATGAAAATAAGCAACGGCCCCTAAGTCAAAATTTGGGAAGGGAATTTGGGAATAAGCTCAGAAAAAAATCAAGACGGCTGCTTTGCTTTATCCTTCTGGCTTTAGCTTTCATGGGACTCTGTCCTGGAATAACTCTTGTGTTCATTTGCTACAAGCATTTATGTATTTTTACCTCATTCTGTAAGGGGAAGGGGAGGAAGTAGAGGGGATGGCTGTGAAGGAGCATGTGACATTGGTAAATATGGACAAAACCAACCCAAGGTGTCTGAGACAATGAAATTGCGGCGAAGGAGGTCAAAAGAGTAAAGGGCATTTCAAAAATAATTCCAAGACAAATCCATAGAATTAGAAATGGGATTTGGAAGGAAGGCCAATTTTCCTAAACTTGAATTCATTTGCATAATCCTGAAGAATTTCCTTCAGTAACTATACGATAAGGATTCCAGCTATACAGAGAAGGGTGCTCAAAATTCCAACCAAATGAAGCAGCAAAAACTTCAACCAAAATTAAACTCTGGGGGTTAGTATATATCTATCAGCTGATTCTGGTCTCTTGGTCTCAAATTCCTGAGCTCAGAGCACAGAAACTGGGAAAAGTGCATTTCCCTGGTTAGCAGATTCACCCCTGCTATCTCCTGGGTGATGAGAGAGATGTGTCCGAGGCCAGCACTCAGCACTGGCCGGTCACTGCAGCCAGTAGATTTGCATCAGCACCTTGGCAGACTTGGGTGTCATTTGTGAACTAGATGGTGCATTCTGAACTGGTGGGCCTTCTAAGTTAGTCCTCTAGAAGGAATGTCTGCAGGCTCTGCATGTCATTTTTTACTGATTAGGTTTCTTGTGTTGATTTTTAGCCCGACAGTCAAATGGAGGTGCCTTTTTATCATTTGCATCTTTGCATCTGAATGTCCTCATTTCAAGAAACAACATCACCTTTGGAAGGTAAAGTAAGTAGTTAAAGAATCATGTTTCTGGGGGCTTCCCTGGTGGTGCAGCTGTTGAGAGTCCCCCTGCCGATGCAGGGGACGCGGGTTCGTGCCCCGGTCCGGGAGGATCCCACGTGCCGCGGAGCGGCTGGGCCCGTGAGCCATGGCCGCTGGGCCTGCGCGTCCGGAGCCTGTGCTCCGCAGCGGGAGAGGCCACGACAGTGAGAGGCCCGCGTACCGAAAAAAAAAAAAAGAATCATGTTTCTTTTGGGGACACACATTAAGTGTTTATATGTGAGAAAGCACCACATGCTAAAAACAATTTGCTTAACACTGCCCCAAACTTCAGATACTGGGTAGCAAAGACTGCTCATCAATAATCAAAATAAGAGTCACCAGTGCTTCTAAAGATATGGTTGCCAGGTATATGCACCTTGTGTCCTCATTAAAACGTTTTGAGAATAAGATCTCAACTGACCATTGTATCAGAGCATCTGATATTAATTTCTACCTGTCCTTGCACCTGGTGACAAAGGTAAGCACTTGAATTTTCCATACTAATAGGATTCTGCAAATACATATTTTAATGTATTTAACTAATGAAAAAAAATTGCATAGACATACATATTTTCAGCATCTTTAAAATCAGTTTCAGGATTGCAAGAGTTGCCTGGGTCTCTTCTCTTTCAGTGAAAGCATTTAGTAAAATCACTTGAGGAAATAAACCATCAACAAGATGTATAATACTGTTAGTTTTCAACAGGCTGAATTTCAGCAAATTAGATCAAATTCCATAAATTTGATAAAACACAATAAAAAGAGAAAAATCCATTTCGAAAATTGTCTTAAAATCATAACCTTAGAAATTCCTTTATCCAGAAAAAAAAAACCAAAAAACCCAAAGATATGCTTTCTTCCACTGAGAGTAAAAAGGAATTCAACAGGGAAACCTAATTTTAAATGGCAACCAGATAAACCTCTAAAAATGAATTAAAACATGTCCTAGTGTTTTTCTAAGTTTGTCTAAAGAAATATCCAAGGAGAACATTACCATTTAAACTTCTTCCTTGTCTTTGTGGACTCTAAACCAAACCAAAGCAATAGCATCCCGGGACAAATCTTCATCACCAAGATTCACCGACAAAATTCTAGGAAGAGCTGGGAGTGGTCCCCGTCCACTGAGGGTTTATGATGGGCTCCTGATGCCAGCTCTTTGCAGGCTGTATTAATAGTCCTCAGAGCCCGGACTAATGTCCATTAGAAACACTTTCAGGTTAGGCACTAAACTTGCATCCAGCATCCTCATATTTTGTAATTTTCTAAATTGCAGAAAAAACAAATATATCTTTGGCTTTTACGCTATCGAGAGAATTTGGTAGGTATATATGAGAGCAAGGGTTTAAACTGAAAGAGAATCCACAAGGGCCAACCTTCCTGCCTCCAAGCTCGCTCTCTCCAAGCCATTCTGGCATTTTACCAAGCGGATCTCTGCTAAAATGCTTTATTCATCAGTTCACCTTTCTCTTTAAAACCCTCAGTGATGCAAGGTCAAGGGCAGAATCCTTGGCTTGGCGTATAAGGTTGGGTCGCCAGGTAAAATACAGGATGCTCAGGTAACTTTGAATTACAGATAAATAACAAATACATTTCTTTTATTATAAGTATGCAGTATTTGAGACATAACTTAGACTGAAAACTTATTTGTTGTTCTTCTGAAATTCACGTTTAACTGGGCATCCTAAATTTTTACTTCTGAAATCTGGCAAAGAAGCCCTGGCCCAGCACTACTGTCATCTAATTTCCCCACCGCTGCAGAAGGAAGCCTCTGTTCCAGACGGAATAGGGCCTCCGTGCTCCCTGACACCCTGCACTCTCCCGGCTCCGTGCATTTGTGCAGTGCTGTTTCTACCCATCACGCCCTCCTTTCTCCACTTGATTAAAACTCTGCTTGTCTTGAAGACCCAGTTTAAACTGCATCATTTCCATAAAATCTTTCTCAATCATTCCAGAGTCAATTCCTATAACACATTGTCTTTCACATTAATTCCTCCATTGTCCCTGCCCTGTGGTAGCTTTTTCTTTTTTGTATCTATCTTTTTCTTTTTCTTTTTTTTTGGCCGTGCGCAAGGCTTGTGGGATCACAGTTCCCCGACCAGGGATTGAACCCAGACCCTCGGCAATGAGGGCGCAGAGTCCTAACCGCTGGACAACCAGGGAATTCCGTTATCTTTCAAATTTCATTTAAAACCTCGAGTCAATTGGAGCTTTTCTCCCACTTAAGCTCACATCCTCAAAGAGTTTATACCTGCTGTTTATCTTGTGCATTTGCTCACAGACCCCAGAACCCTGCCTCGAGCAAAGCATACTTTCAGGAAGGGAAGCAGAGGTGAAGAGGGAAGCTGGAAAGCGCCACTATGTACTGGAAATTTTCGTATGTTGTTTTAGTTCATCCTTACAACAGACCGACATTATCTTCTCTTTGCAACTGAAGAACCCAAGGCTCTCAGAAGGGGCGAGCAGCTTGCCCACAAGGGCAATAACAGAGGCAGAATTTGAACCCAGGCCTGACTCCTGCGCCAGTGCCCTGTCCCCACCTCCATAAATGCCCTTGTCACAACAGCTGCTGCGGCTGTTACCGCTAGGTTTTCAGGGAGGGTTTGGAAGGCTTGGGAAATGAAAACTCAAGGCAGGGCAGCTGAGGTCAAGTAGGCAAATAAGGAGCCTTGTAGGAAGCACAGATTGCAGCAGGGGCGGGCTCTGCCATCCTGGGAAAAGCAAGAACAGCTGGGGCAGCAGAAGAGAAAAACCCAGTGCATGGGGTGAAGAAAATTAAGTGGAACAGGAGCAGAGCTGACTCCACATTTCCTGGTAACTGAATGTTTGCAAGCAAACAGCAGTCCAGAGGCAGCCCTGGCGAGGGGCTCGCCCCACACTCTCCCTGTGGGCTGAAGCAGTTGGGGTCTTGCCACAGAACAGGGTTGCCGGGGGAAAGGCGGAAAGTGGAGAGGCAGCAGGTAGAAGCCTGGAGTTGAATTCCCAGCAGAAGCTAGGCATTTACGTGCCGTAATTTCCTGTAGGTCAGTAGATTCTTAAACAGCATGAAAGCTCCCGAAAGGTCAGTGAACATTTTCAAAAATTTCAGTCCACATTTTGCATCATTGCATGCTTTGCACAGCAAAGCTCAGCAAGGGAGAAATGCAGTGATTCTAGGCTCTGGGAGCCTTACCCTGCCCTATGGAAAATACCATCTACTAGAGAAAGACACCTTCCTTCACCCACCTGGTCTTTTGGAAGGCTTATATGATGATAAATTTCATTTCTGTCTCCTTACTGTTTGGAGTCCTCTGCAGTCAGCATGAGTGAGATAAGAACAGAGGAGTTGGATTTTCTCCCTCTTGCTTTTGTGGATTTCTGACATGGAGGCCTCTCATTTTAACATATTTCGTGTAGTTAAATGTGAGCCATTTGGAAGAAGAACATTCCGGAGGACATTTGCCTGCCCATTGAATAGCCTCAGTAGCTAAGGTGAAATGCAAACTGTTGTTGTCAGGATAAGCAATGATTCCCCCACGATGCCAAAGACATTATCATCAACTCAGGATCAATAGACATTACAAAGCAGCGTTGCTTTTATTTTCAGCTTTAACCTTTGAGAAAATCAAGGCTTCGGAATATCGAATCGGATCAGGGCATCAGCTATTGCAGACACAGATACAATTAGGGCATCTGGCCAGACAATTATAAACCTTCTTTGTAAGGTGCCTTAGTTTCCCATCCTGTGTGGTGTCCACACAAATAAAGCATCTCACTGAACAGAGCTTTGGCCTTAACACATACCAGAGTGCGTTTACAGTTCACGATTATGGGACATTCCATTTTGCATATGGGAAAACTAAAGTCATAGGGTTTATAAACCCTAGATGTTGATTAACCTATCAGTTCTCTAGCCAAGAGGAGTGGCCCAAACTGAACTAAATGCATGAGGTATTATTAGTGTCAAAGGATGTAAAATCTGTAAAATCTCAACCAGCTAAACAACCTTCTGCAATTGATGAAAGCTTGGTGAGTTAGAGGCCTCTCTTCAGCCATAACCCTGCAATATCCTTACAAAGGAGACACTCGATTTCTGAAGCACCTACAATTTTGCGTACTTTCCTGCTAAGGTTGTTTTTCTGCCCACGTGTCACTATTTCTGATGGCCCAAAGGTTCAGACTTGGGGGATAGACAAGGGATGTTTTGGAAGTAGGACAAAAGTGAATAGCAGTTTTAGGAAGCCAAGCTCCTTGGACAAAGCTCCAGTTTGTTATCTATTTTGGAAGCAAGACAAATCCTTCAGACATTTCAAGGACACACAGATATACTGAAATACAAAATCTTGCTAATAAATGACAGCAGCCAGCCAACCACGCTGGCTGGCAAGGGGCCACCAGAGGCGAAGTGATTCTCTTTGAGCTAAACTGTAGGTCAGGTCCTCCCTCTCTCTCTCTCTTTCACTGTCAGTACACACACACACACACACACACACACACACACACACACACACACCCACACGCGCGCACGCACGCATGCACCCAGGACCTGGCAGGCTGATGAAGACACACACACACACACACACACACACACACACACACACACGCACACGCGTGCAGGCACACACACACAGGCACACACAGACACACACATATGCACTCTTTGCGTGTGTATACCACTGAGGTCAGGTCTGTGACAGAATCTGAGACCCAGAGAAATTCATTCTTTTGCCTCTTCTAAGTAAAGATATGCTCATGGATTACGAACATCGTAAATAATTTTGTCTGCAGGCCTAGGGGGCAAGAAGGCCCCGAGGAGACCATACTTACTTAACATGCGATCTTCAAGCACATGGAGAGGGGAGAAGCAGGGGCAGAGGGCCCAACAGGAAGAAATGGGCCTACAGACAGAGTTCAGTTAAACATAAAGAAGAGGGTCTTCAACTTCAGGTTGATCAAACACGGAAATGGCTGGCGGGGAGTTGCTCATTCCTGAGTTCTTCAGAAGAAAGCAAGCATTTATCTTCCTGGTGTCTAAAATCACGCCTGTCTGAGAGGACCTCCCAAATGACCACTTATTACTTATTCCAGGTTAATGGTTAGGAAATGAGAATGTGGAAACTGAGTGCTATAGGAAATTGTATTACAGTGCCTACAGTATTGACAACATATTTGGTACTCATTTAACACCAGAACAAATCCCATGAGAGTTACCATTGAGCTACATGCCGTCACTTGCCCTGTCAGCGACACTGGACACAGCTCTTCACTTCCTCCTTCTTGAAATCTATCCTTCACTTGGCCACTGGAAAGGCACTTTCCCTCCACCTTATTGGTTCCTCCTTATCAGCCCAGCCTTCAAAGGTGGTCATAGACACAGTCCTTAGACGGACCTCTTCTCTTCTCTGGCTATACTCCCCTCATAGGTGGTCTCTTCCAGTCCTGTGGTTTTAAGTACCACTAACACTTCCAAGACTCCCAAATTTATATCTCCAGCCTGGACTTCTCCTAACTCCAAACTCATACACCCACCTGAATACCCTACACCTCCCCTTGGATCCCTAATAGAGAGAGAGCTAATAAGATCAAGATCTCAATATCCCTCCTCCTTTGGCACTAAATTTGCTCATCTCACCATCTTTGCCTTCTCTCTAAATGGCAAATCCATTCTTCCAGTTGCTCGGGCCCAAGATCTTGGAGTCCTTCTTACTTCCCTTCTTTCTCTCCACCCCACATTCAATCCACAGCAAATTCTGTCAGCTATACTCTCAAAATATGCGTAATTTAACCTTGCTACCACCCTGCTTCCAGCCAACATCATCTCCTGCCTTGATTCTCGCAACACTGTCCTAATTCTTCTCTCTGCTTCCACCCTTGCCATCCAAAGATAGTACAGGATCATTCTTTTAAAATGTGTTAATTCATATCACTCTTCCGCACACATTTTTCATTGGCTCCAAATTCATTCAGACTAAAGCCCAAGTCGTTATGCTCTGTATTTACCTTGGTCCCCAAGGACGCAGGTGATTGGGTCGCTCTGACCTCATCTCCTATTATTCTTTACCTCACTCACTCATCTCCAGCCATGCCAGCGTCCTTATTAATCTTTGACCATGTCAAGCATGCTCTCACCTCAGGGCCTCTTGCACTTGCCTGGAAATTTCTTTTCTCAGATATACAAATTGCTCACTTCCTCCCTCCTTGCTCAGAGGACGTTTTAATAGTGAGACCTTCCCTAACTAACCATTGTATAAAATAGTAACCTCCACCCCAGACCTCTGCCCAGTCGTTCTCTCTGTGTGGGTGACCGTATAATTTACCAGCCAAAGAGACATTTACAGGACTGAAAGGAGGCACTACTGTGACTACTGCACGTGACACATACACCAGGGCTTTTCCAGGCAAACCCACACAGATGGTCCCTAGCACCTATCACCACCCAACATAGCATTTACTCGTGTGCCTGCACATTGTTTGACTCTCTTCAGTGGACCATAATCTCCAAGAAGTCAGAAACTTTTTGTTTACAATTACGTCCCCAGTGCCTAGAAGGTAGCCGGCCAAAGTAGGTGGTGAATCACTTACTGATTCAGTGGATAGCTGGATGAATCAATACGCCCTATACTGAGTCGAATCTATCAAAAACTGTGCTATATCAATAATAATTTAAAATGTTAGCTAAAATTTTGGAACGCTTACTAAGTAAATGCCGGGCACACATGTGATGGCTACTGTATACACATCCTCATTTACCCTCAGACCCATTCCTTTAGCCCCACGTTACAGACTGAAGGATGACACTCAGGTTAAGGATCTGCCTGAAAGCACTGACCAGTCTCCGCCTACGACCTGTCTCAACTCCATCCTTCCCTCCGTCCTCAGGGAGCCTTCCTAACATCCACGCTCCACCCCCCCAGGCCTTTCCACTGACGCTCCCACCTGGCACTCAAAGCCCCCGGGGATGGCGTGAGGCTGCCTGTCTCTGCCCCCCACCTGATGCTCCCCCACCTCCACCTCCACCCACTCTGACCGAGACACTTCCAAGTGGGCAGCAGCCCCTCACCGATCCTCAGACTGTGTGGCTTTTCAGCCTCCTTCTTATGCTAAGGCTCCTCCCTTTCCCCCTCCCCCTCTTTCCTGCATCTGTCGAAGTCTGCCCTATTCCATCCTATCTGTCCCATAACATTTCCCAAATCCCCCTAGTAAAAGTCAAGATCTCTCTCTCCCAAATCGGAAAACGCGTAGTTGAACCCATTCATTGTTTATTACAATGTGCCTTATTAAAGCTCTTTATCTGTGGTTATTAGAGATTCGCAGAAGACAGGGCCGTGCCTCATTCCTCACTGTGTCTTAGCAGCGCCTAGCAGGGTGCTTGGCTCCTAGGAGGAGCTAAAAACAGTATTGATTTTGCTAGATGTGCTGTGCGTGGATTGTTTAAGAAGCACTTGGAGATGCAGAGCTGAAGCTCTGGATAGAAATTGTAAAACATTCACATGTAGGTGAAAAATACACGTGTAAGTGAAAATGAGAACTTTAAGAAAACAAGTGACAAGTGAGAAAGCTTTAAGAAATGCCATATTTAAGGCAGAAGTATAAAAAGTGTGAGTAATTTTTAAGAATGACTTGGTATTCATAATTCTATGTAATATGTAAATATATACAATATGACAGAGAACAGAATGAATGAAGTGTGTACTGAGAGAAATCCCTTCCCTTTTCACGGCATACCTGGGACTGATACCTTAGCCTTGATCATTTGGTTTCCCTGGGAAGTTAGATTTCAGAGCAGACCCCATGAGGCCATCAGAATTCGTATGTAAGAAATATGGGTGCTATTATGTGTAGCTCTAGACGAGCAATTTAAGGGGGAAAGCTATACATTGGCTCAGTGAAATCATTCCTTTAAGCTACTGTACAAATTTGTTTGATCCACAGACCTACTTGGGGGAGGGGGGAAGGAGGCTGGGTCTAAAACAAATTAAAGATGAAAATTTAAATAAAATGTTAAAATGCAGCCGCACACAAAATAAATCAATTTGCTTTGGTATATTAGCGGGCATTGACACAACATGTAGCATTATACATAGCTTTAGGATAAGTCGTAAAAATCTTGCAAGTGAATGCATTTTATTTGCAACTTATTTGCAGATCAAATGTGAGAATAATTTCCAAATTTTTGAAAACAGACCACACAAATCTCCATTATGTCGGGACACAGGCGAAGTTTCCAAGGACAAGAAAAAAAACACTGTTAGCCTGACTTGCACCAATACCTGAGCTACAAGTTACTTCACAGGCAGTTATATCATTGAGTTAGTCTGTCCTCCCGCGAGGTTACCGTTACAGTATTGTCCCACTGATGAAGCCAAGGTTTAAACTGGGAAATGTGTGTTTGACCAGGTTGATGTGTTCAGGTATTAGCGGCCTTCTCAGCATTATCATCACAGGAGCAGCTGGTGCTTTTCCGGTGTCTCTGTGAAGACCCCATCGCCTGCCTTTTGTTCTATGCATCGCTTTCATTAGGGAGCGTATGGCGGCATTTCCCACGTGTGTTCCCTGTACAAAGGGCATTCATTCTCCTGGTGCCCAGGTATTAAAGATAAAGGACCCAAATTACAGTCGGAGCTGTGTGCATGGATAAATGAGTCAGGGAGAGGATAATGTTCCTGTGCTTCCTGCGTAATCCTACCCTGAATTCCTGAGATGCTTGTATAGACGTTTTAGCCAAGAGAGAAACAGATCGTTGGGTTTCTTTGCCTTGAGAGACAATGAGATGCCCCAGGAATGTTCTGCCTCCTTCTGTTTATAGGAGAGCCTTTAAAATGCTAAGTTCCCAAGCCAATGTTACAGTGATGCTATTTAGAAGTATATCTAGATGGTAGATGTTGTGGGAAAGGACAGCCTACCCTTTCCCACCCTGGAACATTCACAATAGTCTTCCTGCCTCCAGAGTCTTGAGAGGGACCAAGAGGCAAATTAAGAGCAAAAGCCAGCCCCTAGTGAAAGCTTACTGTGGTCCATGAACTGTTGCGAGCTTTGTCCTTATTAACTTATTTAACCCTAATTCGCTATCATTACCCCCATTGTACAGAAGAGGAAACTAAGATACATCGCAATTATATAAATGACCCAGGATTACACAGTGAACGGCAGAACTGAGATTTAAAATGTAGGTCGTCTAACTCTAGAACCTACCTCCTGAGCACTTAACACTCTGAAGATATTACATCTCCCTACTTAATAGAATTTCAATTAAAATGCAGTATGTTCATCTGCACAATAAAAGCTATTACTTCCTCCTTTATTAAACCATTTTACCCTTCCTCCTCCTTAGTAGGCTATTTGAATTCTCGCCTGGATCGGTACTGAGGCATCCTGATGCTTTTAAAATCTATTTTACTTTTGAAAAGGGCAGAGAAGTACACAAATCTTGTCAGCAGTTTTCCAGACTACAGAACAATGAGGGCAAGAGGTAAAGGAAGAAGAGAGGGATTTTTAAAGGTGTTAATATTTATTGAGTGACTCTACAAATTGAAGTTAGATGTTCAAGGCTGTATTAATTTCCTAGGACCACCGTTAACAAAGTACCACAACCTGGGTGGCTTAAACAAAAAGAATGTATTGTCTCAAAGTTCTGGAGGCTAGAAGTCCAAACTCAAGATGTTGGCTGCATTGGTTTCTTCTGAGGGCCGTAAGGAAAGAAGCTGTTCCTGGCCTCTGTCCTTGGCCTTGAGATGGCTGTCTTCACATCATCTCTCATCTGTGTGTGTCTGTCTCTATGTCCAAATTTCCCCTTTGTGTCAGGCACCAGTGATACTGGATTAGAGCCCACCCTAAGGACCTCATTCTAACTTAAAATGAGGGTCTCTATAAAGACCCTATCTCCAAATAAGGTCACATTTTGAAGTCCTGGCAGTCAGACTTCAACATATGAATTTGGAGGGACACAATTCAACCCATAAGAAAGGCCACAGAGCTACTAAGAGGTAAGCCTGGGATTCTAATTCAGATTCTTTGATGCCAGAAGATGTTCTATTCATTATCATGCTACTTTGCATTTAAAGACCCGTAAGTAACTTCCGACACCAAGTTCTGGGGTACTCAGTAATTCACATGAGGCTCTAAACTGGTAAAAATACGCAAAAGGTTTTCTTTCTGAAAGTACACATCTTTAATTTCTGTCTCTGCAACATCCCTTCCTCCCACTGGAAATAGCACCTCGTGTACCTTCCACTGGGGAAACGACCCTCCCCACCATGTTCTGCTGGCTGAAGACCTCAGCACCACCTTCCACTGCCAGAGACAGGGTGAACTCAACTCTCACCAGCATCTCTTTCCCTTGGGTCTGAAGACTGTAAAGACCTGATCCCAGATTTCCCAAAGTTAATATTCCCCCCCAAAAAGAGAGGCCTGAAATCCGATACCCTGAGTACCAGCGCATACAAGCCAAGTAAAGAGACCTAGAGATGGAAAAACAGACAGAACAGACCAACAGATAGAGTGACTGAGGTCAGTTACACTTTCAGGCCCTGGTTTTATTTACCCTGAGACTAGATCTACCCCAGCCTGAGCATGGATGGGTTATATGAGTCAAGAAATGATCCCTTTCTTTTCTTTTTCCTCAAGATAGTTTGAAGAGTCTTTTATTCACTTGCCCCCAAATAGTGGCTGGAAGTGAATAAATCCTGAATCTCATTTTTATATATGTAATTGCACCACAGAATTTATAATGTATGAAGTACCATGATATGAAGAAACATTTCAGAAGTAGAATTCATACAGTCCTATTTCAGAAACTAGTTTAACTGTTTGAAAGGTCATAAACTCTATGTTTTCCATTTACACCATATCATTTTGACTCATAATTTCACACAGTAACCCCTAGAGCAAACCATCAAGATGGTTAATTCATTTTAAGTTGAAAAAGTGAAAATTAATAAAAGTAAATATGGGGGCTACTATCAAACTGCTGCTACTAATGGATATGTTTTTCATCTCATCATTACAGATCATGTTTTAGACCAGAGACTCAAACTATTCTATATAACATTTAAAATAAAACTGTACTGCATTCTCTGGAATAAAAAAGATTTCAGAACCCATTTCCAAATACAAGAAAACAACTGCTCATTACATAAACATCTTTACTACTTAGTCGTATTTTTCTACATTAATCTTGAGCTTATTTACCAGACTCACGCTTTAAAAATTAGTTGGATAATCTGTATCTCAGCAAATAAAGTCAACAATATTTTCTGGAGGAACAGCATCTTCCTCAGTAATGAAAAGGAAACCAACAGCTAGAAACACCAGCTTTAAAAAATTGAAAAGTTCAGATTTCAGGTGAGAAATTTTGTATCTGCAATACAAGAACACTTTAAATTATATAAAGTGTCACACGTCTTCTCCCAGGAGTATTCCCCCTGCCAATGTCATATAAAGAAAAAGTTCATAAATCATATGTGCATACCATGTGCAAAGTGTTGTAAGAATATTTCACCTGCTTTGAAGCAACATTAATTCCAATGGTTGAGGGAAAAAAATAAGACATAGAGGACAAGAACCATTTGAACCTGATATCTTATATTCTTGGAACTGTATATACTGTCAGTGTTCAATAAATATTTATCCAGTGGCTACACTCAAATAATGGATCATCTTTAACAGAAACATATTCCAAGGTGCTATAGAATAAATATTACATAGACAATAGGTGAATATAGATACAGACAGATGTGGATATTGACACATATAGAGATACGTAGCTGCAGATACAGGTATAGCTATAGAGATGCGGGCATAGACGTACAAGGTTCTAGTTATTTATAGTTTTCTGCCTGGAGTAGACATCTGTTATTTCCGTCTCTCCAGCATCCCTTTCCTCCCACTGGAAATAGCACCTCATGACCTTCCATTGGGGAATGGAGCCTCTCCTCCACTACATGTTCTGGTCAGCTGCAAATCACAGGACCTCCTCCCACAGCCAGACACATGGTGGATTCATAAAGTCTCACCAGCACCTCTCTCTCTGGGGTCTAAGAATTGTAAATATGTGATCCCAGATCTCCCGAAGGTAATGGTCCCCCTTCCCCAAAGAGAAGTCTGAGATTTTGAGCACAACACTCAAAAGCCATATGGAGAGCCTGAGAGATGGACAGACAGAGAGACAGACCTGGTGTGGCTTGAGCTCCATGGCATGCATCTGTTACACTTCCCAGACTGTAGCAAAATATAGGAAAGGGAAGAGAGAGGTGATGTTTGCAAATGCCAAAAAGGAATTTGAGTCTTTATGTGAGAGAAAAAAATGTTTTTCCCAAAATTTGGATTCAAGAGTCTCCTACGAAGCATGGAGGGTGTTAAACGTTGAAATGGGACACGACGAAAAATTTTTTAACCAGGAAGTCTTTAAATAAAAATACACTCTTCCTCAATCAGACTTTAGATAAAATAAGGAACAAGATGTGAAAACGAACTTAGAACTGTAAGGACGGGATGGTCGGGGCAAAGCTAGATACACAGAGGTCCCACGATTCAGTACGCTCTCTACGGAATTCTCCTAAAGCACGTGAAGATACAGGTGCAGCTAATTTAAAAATAAGATGAGTGACCCTGTGGATATCTACCTTGCAAAACACAGGGAGCAGAACTGCTTTTTAAAATAAAGAATCTCCAGCACTTGATGTTGGCTAGATATAAATAAGGAAGGAGAAAAGAACCGAGATAATTCACACAAACTCTCGGGAATAACACAAGTGACCAAATAATTCAGGAATGAACTCCCTTCTGGGAACCAGCTCTCCCCCCAGATGCTCCCTTAGCCTCTGAAAATAGCACTCTAATTGAGACTGTGGGCCTTCGTTCTAAGATTTAGAGGTAATTCAACAATAGGCTTGTGCCTCTGCCTTTTCTATCAAAGGAAGCAATGTAAAAAAAATCGTTGTTCAGGGTTAAATTATTTTACATAGAGTTAAATCATTCTAACCCCCAACTCTCTAATGCTAAGTAGGGCAATCAAAATACAATTTAATGTTACCAACAATGGCTGTGGTTTGCTACAGCCTTAAAGACTTAGACATATTAAAGGAACCTAGAGACACGTAACTCTAAAATGTTTAATTATAATATGTGTTATAATCGTCAAAGTTTAATGATTCATATTAAAAAAAATAATGTGTCTGTTGCTTCATGGTTTTGAAAGGGAGCCATTTGCTAAGTCCCTCTTCCGCCACGTCTATTGATTTATTCCCAGGACAGCTAGAGAAGAGGCCTTTAAACTGGTCCAGATGGTTTTCAGGGGTAATCACCCCTTAACAAACTCCCAACTCTTCCTTCCAAGCACAACACGAAAATGACCAGAAAGAGCAGATTTACTCTGAGGGAGACAACAAAAATTTCAGCATGCGTAAAATATTCATTTATACCAGAAACCAATGACACTATTTCCACATGATAAAGAGTTGCACTATCAAAAGTTGAGACATTCTCAGTAACCAAGAAGATTATTCAGGATAGAAATTTAAGACCCTTATCTATTCACAAGAAACGCACTCTCGCAAATTCAGAAAACATTTTGTTATCCTTCAACTATAGAGGACAGGTAAATTATCACTTCTAAGGTCACATATATTCTATAGGCTGGTATAACACACCATGGTCCTAGTTCCACTACTATTTTTCAGACACTTTTTATTATTTATTTTTCTTTATTCTTTAAGATAAAAATATATAGAAAGACAAGGCAAAATGAAACGAATCCATTAGATTTAAAGAGGTGGTAAAAAATACTTCCATCAAAGAGAGAACTAGAGTCTAAGTAATTGTCATAAAATTGTTCCACATGTTGATAAGCTTTCTTTCTAAACAATTTTTAAATCCTCTTCTAAACCATATGCCATCAGAACCATTTTCAAATCTCCACTAAATTTTAATAATGTGCTTAAGTGTTTAAGAATACTTGGATGTTCTTAGGTAATTATTAGGATTTGAAGGAAGGTTTATCTTTGCTCTTAGGTCAAACAGAGACGTATTTAAGCTCAATATATGAATATGAAATGGTGATGGCTAGGAATCTGCAAGTAACTTCCCTTTTGAAACAACCTCGCTATCCCTGCCAGAGATGGCAGAAATTACACTACCTACCATTCCCGTTGGGCCGCTGCTACACGTGGTCTGCCGGTACACAGTGGACCTTAGGAGAGCGACTGACAACACCTACCACTCCTGAAGCCACACACAGGACCTCACAGGTCCCAAGGTAGGGGTCCCAGCCACCCATGAATCTATCCCCCAAAATTCCACAAGGGCAAATGACTTCACAGCACAACTCTGAACACCTGCCTATGACAGTCTCATGAAATCCAGTCTTGCTCCTTATATAGTTTAACTAATGATAGAAAACGCAGCATAACAGGTCTTAAACAAGACAAAAGTCTATTACTATCTTAGGCAAACAAAGTCCAGCAGTGGGCAGTTCAAGACTGGTAGGTGGGGAATTCCCTGGTAGTCTGGTGGTTAGGACTCCGCACTTTCACTGCCGTGGGCCTGGGTTCAATCCCTGGTCAGGAAACTAAGGTCCCGCAAGCTGTGTGGCACGGCCATAAATAAATAAATAAATAAAGTCTGAATTCTGAAAAGATATTTCAAAAACAGAACTTAAACCCAATAACAACAACAAAAAAATAAACATTTAAAAAAAAAAAAAAAAGACTGGTAGGTGGATCCCCCTTCTACCTTTTCGCTACTTATTTCCAGCACATGACTTTACCTCACAGTCCAAAAGTGCTGCTCCAGATCCAGCCCTTCTATCCACTTTCTAGCCAGGAAGAAAGAAGAGAGTTTAAAACAAAGTTTGACCCTTACTCACAAGGATACTTTATGGAAGTTATATATGTGACACTTCTGCTTACATCTTACTGGCCAACACATAATCATTTGGCTACATCCATCAAGGAAGCCTTGGAAATGTAGTCTTTATTGAAGGTAGCCAAGGAAAATCAGGGGATTCTATTGCTAAATTAAAAGAAAAGAGCTAACATTGAGAGATGAATAGCAGTCTCTGTCTCTTTCCTCTCTTCTAAAACCCTTTAGAATTTAAAAAGTTAAAGGGAGGGTGCTATTACACAATCACATATCAATAGCCAATGTAGAAAAGATAAACATGGAGAAAGATCATAAATACAATGATTTCAGTTTTCTCATTTGAGCATGACGATACACTGTGAAATTATATTTAAATAAACAAAAAAGTCTGTAAAAATCTATGATGACAGATACTTTTCAAAAAAAAAAAAAAAAAAAGAATCTGTCAAGAGCAAAACCCCACTGAGTATATGTGAGGAGGATGAATTTCTAAAAACTGTATACCCAGGAAATTATAAATTATATCCCATTAGAAAAGACCCAACCACATCTAATGCTATAACCAAGAGCAAGACGTTTCTACAAATTCTTTATTGAATTGTTGCTTAATATTAGAAATTACATTTCTGTGAAAATAAATATATTTTAATTTTATCTGTCTGGCAATCAGCTTAAGATGTGGGGCAGATAGCAACACTGAATTTACACAGTGACCAAAAACTGCATTTTCTTCCTGCCTTGCAGTTTGGCTTCATTTAAAAAAAAGTCTCTTCAGAAGTAAATCACTTCAGCAGAAATCTTTATGGCATACAATGTATGTAAGATGGATAATGCTGACGGTTTAGGAGAAAATTAATTTGCCAATCCAGGTATGTTCTCAAATTCAGAGATTAAAAGCCAGAGAGCAAAATACACCAAATTATAAGCCAGAGCAAATAAATATTAAGACATTAATATGACTGAAATATTAATACCATCTAAGGTTAGGATCTTTCAAGACAAAATTTCCACTGAATATTCCAAACTTGATTTATTTCCAGTCGATGCCCCACTAAGATATGACCTCTCCTAGCCTCCCTTCTACATCCCTAATCTTCAGTCCAACAAATGAATGCTCTTAGACATAAAAATTTTAAAACTCATGGAAGGAGTTAATCTGGAAATTTTGATCAAGAAGAAATAACTTTTCTCATGTGTGTGATCACTTTGGATTTCTCCACTTCAAAAAGGAAAAAAACAACATTCACGGCAGCACCAGGAATACCCAAACTCAAGCCAAGTCAGGGTTAGAGCAGGTCAAGTTCCTGCAAAAAACTTTCAGAATAGGAGCTAACAGGCAAGAACCAGATGCCACAGTAAGCACTTTCTGAGCCCCTCTAAATGAAGGAAGAAAATGGGGAGGGACCCAACATTTGACATATGTCCCTCAAGAGCTAGAAAAACTGCGTCGAAAAGACTTAACTCACTTTCTAGCCGAGGCAATACATTTTGTTTATACATTGCTGTTAATCAATGAACACTTCTGGGTGACTGCTGCTAAAGTTGATTCCCTCACTCATTTACTCCACTGACAAATAGCTACAATTTGAACATTTACAATTCTAATCCCCTGAGAAACAGCATGAATGAAACACACCATCCTTGCCTCCATGGAAATCACTGTGTGTGTGTGTGTGTGTGTGTGTGTGTGTGTGTGTGTGTGTGTCTGCCTGTGTGCGCGTGTGCGAATGCATACTACAGAATCTTAGAGAGGAAACTGACATAAGCATTACAAATACTGTATAAAGGGAAAATGTGGAAGTTAATTAATCCCTCAGAGGAGCGCCAACCTGACTTGGTGGTGGTGGTGGAACAGGACAAGGGGGAGAGGAGAGATCTCTCAATGCAAATGACATACAAACTGAGACCAGAAGGTGAACAGAAACAGAGAAAAAGAGAAGACAGTTTCAATGTGAATGCAGAGAAACAGTTTGAAATCAATTCATGGTCTGGTGATTCAACGGGTCAATAGAATTATTTTCCCTAACTACTGATAACTGAATATTGAAGGCATTATTTGCATTCATTCAACAGATATTTTCCTGAACCCTTGTTGTACCGAGCACAGTTCTGGGCAGTGGGTGTGCATAGAAGCGAGAGGAGGAGATGGGACCCAAGATTCTGTCTCTAAAATGTTTCCTGTTGATTTTGGAAGTCAAATTAAAAACATTAAGCATTTATACAAGGATCAAAGCATTCCATTACTATTCATTAGAGTCACTGGCTCACAGGGACACCATGTCCCCCAAGAGGCAGTCACCTCTAGTGGTTATGAATACGGACTTGGGAGCCAGATTGCCTCGCTTCCAATTTTCACTCTGTCATTCATCAGTTATGACAGCAAGAGCGGGATAATTAACCTCTTTGGAATGCAGTTTCCCATCTGTAAAATGAGGGCAATAATAATCGTTCCTACCTCACGCGGTGGTTTGAGGATTAAATAAGTTAATACATGTAAAGCACTTAGAACAGTGTCTGCTCCATCGTAAGCAGTCAGTCACGGTTGCATATTATTACAGCGAAAATTCCAGTATAATCATCCTGGAGTTCAAGTCACTCTATGTTACTCTGAATAAAGAGCATTCTGTCAGTCTCGGGGCTTTTATATAACCTTAGACAAGTCACTTAAACATCATTAGCCCAAGTTTCCTCCTCTGCAAAGTGGGAGCAATAATACCAGCCTCACAAGATTGTCTCGCGGATTAACGGAAACAGCAGATTGAAGGGCCTGTGGGCTGCAAATTGCTATGCAACTGTTGCTTGTTGTTATTATCTTGCTCTTCTTAACCTTCGTGCCCAGGTTGGTGTTCCTCTCCTGAGGAGGAAGACAAAAACGAACACACATACGACTCTGACATAATGTCTCCTGCTTTCCAGATAGGAGAGAGCAGTTAAAAATGAACGCCTGCAAAGAAAGACTGGAAACTAACTTGACATCAAGTTATAAATTCGAAAGCTGATATACCTTCCGGGATGAAGAGTAGAAGCAATATCTTTTTATTGAGAGTTTCTGCTTTCTGCGAATGCTGCATTCTGTCTTACATGAGTGGACATCTGCGTTGTCCTTTCCTCAAGCAGCGCTTGCATAACTGAGAAATCAACGCACCAGCCGCCCCTCACCTCCAAGTTTCACGTGAGCCCCACCTTGCTCCCCATCTGAGTGCTTTCTGGGTGTTGGTTTCCGAAGAGGTCTGCCACACCCACCCTTCCTTTGAGAAACACACTCCAAAGAGAGGTGCTTGGAGGAGAGGATAGGGTTGACCTGACACGCCCAGGAATTGCCTTGGATTCGCTTCACTGCCCCATATGGTCGTTGAACACTGACTGTGTGTCTGGCAATGTTTCTAGTCTCTGTGGAATGTGCCAAAATGAAGCTGATAGAACCCCAAGCCCCAAGGGTCTCACAGACTCTAGTGAGAGAGATGTACAAAAACACAAATTACGCAAGTCAGAATTTGGAATCAGTGCTAAAAATAAAAGTGCAAATGAAGTATGGAGGCTCAGAGATAGGGATTTAATCAGACTGGATCAGTGAGGATGGGATATTAAAATGGTTCTGCCTTCCCAGAAGAGACAGCATCTCAGCGGAGATGTGAAGAACGAGTAGGTTTCTCAAGTGGAGAAAGGAATAGATAAGAACGCCACGTTGAGGAAAAAGACTGAGTACGTAGACATGTGTAAGAACAGCTTGTGTCCCTAAAACAAGGAGAAGAACAAAGGGACTCGGACATGGGATCTGATGGGGACAGGAAGGAAGAAGGAAATTAGTAAGGTGAACAAATGTTAGACCCAAGATAGAGAAAGCCATACAGAGAGTCATAAGAAGAAATTGGAATTTTCTGGGCAGATTTTGCCATATTATTTTCTGGGCCAATTTTGGAGGCGTTGTGTGGATAACCCACACGTGGGTCTGCAGAGCTAAATCCCTCTACTCTGGACAGGAAGCACCAGGGATCCATTTCCTTCTAGAGAAGAACTGCCATCAGCAGACAGGATACTACGAGCTTACCAGCTTGTCCAACACCTGCAGGCGGGACGTGTCCAAATGCTGCAGTAAAGACACTGCAGGACTTGGGACCTGGAGAAAACGTTAAAAAATCATACTGTTCACTCACTAGGGACAGTGTTACTACCTAGAAAACTGATGGTATGAAGATACCTGGTCATTTAATTTCATGTTAACTAATAACGCTTGATTTCTCTGGAATATACATATATACATGTATGTACGTGTATTCATATTTATAAGGGGGCCTGTGGCTGCATTAGAGTATGTTATTTCTTTCATTTCAGGTGAAGTCTCTGTATAAAATGGAAACAATTAATTTCAAACGCCTCAGTCCCTGAGGAGGAAGGCCGGCTTCCTCCGATCAGCCCCAAGGGGGTAGCTGGCTCCACTATGGCATTTGACAGTTTTTACTGTTCTTTCCCTGCCTATTCCTACCCCCAAGAAGTTCTAGAATTTGCCTGTGATTTCCTGCCATCTATTCCCCAGGATTCCTTCCCAGAGGAACACACAGAGACTGGGGCAGAACGATAGGCGAGAAACAGATTGCTGAACTGGCTCATTCCACAGCTGTCCTATTTTTTTCCAAGTAGTTTAGACAAGGGTAAAAGAAGGCAGTCACAAACTAAACACCCACACAGCTTTTTATAATCCTCTGTTCACACTCTCTTCAGAAGCAGGCGAAAATTAAGGTCCCAGTGATTTCAGTTGAGCCCGAGTCAGGCAGGCAGATGTTGCCTGATCAACGGTGTTTTGAGGATTCTGCTTTGAATTTAGAGCCGGAGAACAAGGCCTGCCTCTCCCAATCATCGATGTTCTTTTCAAGTTTGTCTCATTCATTTTTGAAATTTGGAGAGGAGGAATTATTTTCATGCCTGTTTTACTGACTAGAAAATCGTAGTCCTAGACGTTGGAGCCCTTGATTGACAATTGGTATTCTTGGCACCCTTCCTATTTTGTCTAAGAAATTGGCTCAGATCCAGAGGAGTGAGGACATCTGCCGGCCATAACCCACGACAAGATCGGTACATGTTTATTGAGCAGCTATTATTAGGAATCAGAAAGACACAAACCAGTATTTTTTAAAGCCACTGTATTTGAGGAACTTTTATTCTAGATTAAGAAATAAAACACACATTTATGAAAATTTAAAAGCTAAATAACAACGTATGACTGAAAAATGCTCTCTAGGGCCATCTTTCAGGTGTTCCTAATCACTCAACGTGGAATGTTTCCGAACTCTCCACACGGGCCCTCTGCTAGCAATATGCCTCCAACGCAGGATGCCTCCACATTGATTCAGAGGGGTGGCCCCGTGAAACAAAGCTGACCGGGGGGAAAGGTGTTCCCCATTTCCGGAAGTTTGGGGGCCACACTGCTAAGCGTCGTAATAGGGTCTTCACTCTGGTTCTAGTTTACATCCCATAACTTCATTTCTGTATTCCTTTCCTGCTGCTGCTATAACAAATTACCACCAACTAGCAGCTTGAAACAACACAGGTTTATGACCTTGCCATTCGTTCTGGAGGTCAGAAGCCTGAAATGGGTTTCACTGGGTTAAAAATCAAGGTATCGGCCGGGCTGTGCTCCTTCCCGGAGGCTCTAGGCAGGAATCCATTTTCCTGCCTTTTCCAGCTTCTAGAGGCCGCCTAGACTCCTTGCCTCGTGGTCCCCTTCCACCTTCAAAGCCAGCGACAAGGTCAAGTCTTTCTCACATTACATCACTCTGATACCGAGTCTTCTGCCTCCTTCCACACTTGAGGACCCTTGAGGTCACATGAGGTTCACCTAGAAAAGTCCAGGCTGTCTGCCTCTCAAGGTCAGCTGATTAGCAAACCTTAATTCTCAATTACATTTGCAACCTTAACTCTGCCTTATGTAACCTAACAGCGCCACAGGTTCCAGGGATTAGAACATGGACATCTTTGAGGAGGCCTTTACTCTGTCTCAGGAAATATTTTCTCCAATTTTCTCACACAAAGCCCTCTTGAAACAGTAATTCATTCCTACCACTTTTCATTCAACCAAGATTTCTATTGCTATGGAGCAATAACTCTATCATATTTTGAGTAGACAATGATGAACAAAACAGACAAGATTTCTTCTCTGAGGGAGTCAAGTGGAAGGTCTAGAAATGAAACAACGAATCACATATGTAAAAGCAGGTCATAAGCCGTAATGATGCTGTGTGAGCAGGAAGTACTGTGTGCACAGGAGAAGCTGAGGGGGAAAGGGTTGGAATGGAGGGCTCAGGAAACACTCTTATGAGAAAGGGATGTTTAACCTGAGGCACGAGGGGAGTTAGTCAGGGGAAGGGAAAGAAGCAAGTGTGGCAGCCAAGCGGGGACAGAGGTTGGTGTGATCAAGGCACTGACAGCAGCAGTGGACCTGGCATGAGAGCGCCTGAGACACAGCCTTCTGGCCAAAACACAGCCAGACGCGAAAGCTGCAGCCAGACCTCGTGGAGGAGTTTGCACTTTGCTCCAATACAGTGGGACATCGTTTTAGTGGTTCCAGTAGGAGACAAATGTAATCCATTTTGCATTTTAAAAAACTCACTCTGGATGCTGTGTGAACAATGATTGGGGGAATCCAGAAAGGGAGCAGCAACACCAGGCAAGAAACGTGTGGGGAAAGGAGACGGAGACCGCGCTGGAGAGAGAGGAAGACACAGCGATGGTCTTTTAGGGCACACTTCCGAGAGAAATACAGATTTCTGGCCCATGTTAAGTATTCATTTGAAATGATATTGATACATTCGAAGGCAAACCTGTCTGCCCAGCTTATAATTTTCACCAGCGACAATCAACTGCTCAGATGTAGCCACAGGGGAGACAGATGGTTGGATTTATCCCGGTTTGGGGTTTGGCCAAGAAATATTGTGGATGGAAAATATGGTGGATGAAAACTGGGGCAAAGCAATTGAGGGCTTTTGCAAGGAAGTGATTATAATGATTTACCGCTGAATCCTCACGGGATCAGAAGGCAAGGAGAAAATGGGGAGGAAAATAGATGGTAGAAATCTATGGAAGGATGCCATCAGGGTATATTTCAACAAGTGAATTAGGAGGAGGTTGATGGGAGAAAATGGGCTATTTCGTTTTGTTATTTTATATGTAGTATCCTTCCTGATTATGGCGACATCCAGGATGTGACCATGGGAGGGAGATGGAAAGCAGGAAAGAGTCACTAAAGACGGGTGGTCCAGGAATTGGGAGTTCAGCCAGTGGAAGAGGTCATCTCTGTGGCTGTCTGTGAGATCCAGAGCTCGTGATAAACAAGGAGCTGGTTACCTAGAGATTATTGGCAGACCACACACTGAGAAGAGACAGGTGGTTTTACCAGATGGTATAGGATTCAAAGTAATAGGATGGAGTCGGGTTTTTACAAGGTGGAGCAGAAATAACGGCCAGAATTGGCAGTGGGTATCGAGGAGGACACTGACTCCACGCCTCAGCCCTGCGTTTCTGTATTTTGAGAAAATAAGCAATGAAACTCTCGTAAGAAAACCACATCTTTATGGAACAGCTGGGTGCCAGTTAAGGATTCAGGAGGTGGAAGCAGCATTCAGGTAAGAGTGTGGGAATATAGGGAAGATTACTGAGTGTGCACAAGAACCCCTGAAGGCAGATGGTAAGACCTGGGGATAAGAAGGGAGAGAGGATTGGATTAGACCAGAGAAAGAAAAAGGATACGACTGAATGATACGGTTTTTCTGTTTACATACCTCCTTCCCCACTAGATAGTGAGTGTTTGAAGACCAAGGACTTTGTCTTATTTCTTTCTATATTTTAGAATACTACTTGAAATATCGGGTGCTCAGGAAATGTTTGTTGAGAGAGTAAGGCATGATTGCTAAATGGCAATTACAGAGTATAACTTTGATGCTCTTCAGAGGAAATAACCCTATGGCTTAGAAAAGCTATGGAGACTGCATGTGTACTGCATGATTTTGAGCAAGAACGCATCTAAGTGGAACAGCATGAGAAAAACTTTTGAGGGAAGAATATCTGGAAGTAAAAAGAAGTATTCTATGGTCACCTAAGATCTGGTTTAAGAAGCAAAGTTCTTCAACACCTAAGTGGAAATTTCCACGTATTTGAGGAAAGAAGAAAAACGGGACACTCAGCAAATGCGAAATCTATTTATCTTCCTTTCCATCTTGGAAAGGCTGGATACAATTCTGATTTATTTCAGCGTCACTTCCCAGATCGTCAGAAGGTTTGTGCAGAAGTGGGTTTTCTCCACCACTGATAAGAGTACAACACGGACAACTCCTCCCTGTCTTAGGCTGTAGGCTTCTCTGCCCCATAAGACCTAACAGGACATTTTGCTCATGAAGACAGCTTCACAGTGACTGGCTGGCCTCAGGGATGGGTCACTCAAAAGATAAAACAGAAAATGTCCTTTGCTAGGTTGGTACAAAGAAATGAGTGCCCACGGATAATCTGGCAAAGTGTTCAATACTGTGGAGATTACAAAAGGGGTTAAGCATCAGCAGTGCGACCTGCAGCCACGGGTCCCTGTGCTCACGGATCTGTGCAGGTTCTTCCAGAGCCACAAAGGAAGACAGGCTGCATCTCCCCTCAGTGAGACTGCACTCCACTGTGGGAGGAAACAAATGAGAACAACAAGCTCTTAGATACTGAAATAAAGGGAGTGGGTATGGGCTAGAGTGGAAAAAAAGTCAAAACTCAAGACTCAAAAGACCTGAGTGCTGGTCTTGCTATCGTTAGGTCTTTGAACTTGGTCTTGACCAACACAAACTATTTCAACTCCAAAATGAAGTGGTCGCATGGAATGATTTCCAAGTTCCCTTAGAGCTCTAAACTTCTATTAGTTTGAATGTATACTAACAAGGACATTCCTTATTTCTTAGGAATGTTCAGAGAAGCAGGGGTTATCGGAGCTAGGTGGGTTGGTGGAGGTCTTCCCGTTTGTGAAGAAGAGGAGCTGGTTAGAGGGAGAGTTTCGTGTGGGCGGTCACGCACGAGCGAAGACTTGAAGCCAAGAAACCTCACGCACAGAAAAAAGTGGAGAGATCTGTGTCTGAAGAGATGCGCGAAGCCTGAGAAGTTGTGGGAACAGGTTAGTAAGGGGAAAAGAGAGGCTTGCCTAGTAACTAACTCTGCAGGTGTGATTTCGAGTTGTAGTTGATTTTTGAAGCAATTCGGAGCCACTGTTGATTTTTGAGAAAGGAGGTGACTGAAGGAAGGAAGAAAGGAAGTGGAAGAAGCCGCTGAGGATGAGAAAAGCAAAGGCCCTTGGGGAAGCCCTGGGACAGGAGGGAGAATCCTCCCCTCCTATCCCCCGCCCTGCGTGACCTTGTGTCCCCTGTCTCTCACCTCCCGCAGCCTGGCGACCTTCCTGGGGGAATAAACAGGCTGGGGAGCGCCTGTGCACAAGGGCACAGGCTAGAATTCGAGCTTCCTGCCACCTGGACCACAGCTCTTTTCCAGTAAAGCCTGCCCCCTGCCACTTCCCTCACGGAGGCTCTTTCCCCCTTTGTTTCCACGTCTCCGAGAATAGAACGTGTCTACATTTCATGGGTGCTGCATCCTAAGTGATCCAAATAAAGGGTTGGGAAAACGGGTGCATATCACAGCTGATAAGTGTCGCGTGTCGCCGGAAATAATAGAAGGAGAGAAGCAAGAAAGGGCCCGTCTTCCCTCTCTCCCTAACAGAAATCTAACGGGGCTTTGGGGGAGGAGGAGGGTGAAGCCGTCGTGCTGTGCTCCATTAGCATTCTAGCCACACGCTGTCCCATCAGGGGCAATGCTTCCCGCACACACACGTGTTCAGGATATCAGTGTGATGGATCTGAGCAAGGGCCCCTCCAAACACAGTGACCATCTGCTAGGCAAAACATAGGGGTCTGACAAGCAGAAACCATTCAGACCCGTTGTTGGGCCACATTATTACAGATTTGACAAGGGTAATGAGGGGCTGTCATTACCCTTACATGACAGGTGCCACAATGACACACTAAAGCAAGGACAAAGAGCCCAACTCAGTAAAAAGGCACCTACTTCTCATTTAACCCTGGAATTATGTGATGCCATTATTCCTGACGGAGGCTGGCAGGCCTGGGGTTAATTTCCATTTCTGTGTCTGCTTGTTCTCTTTTTAAAATGTACTCCTCGTATGGCTAAGGCAACTGTTGGGAAGGCGCTGCATTATTTATCACAACACACTGAGTTAGACGCAAAGAACAGAAAGGAGCTACTGGAAAAAGAAACAAATAGATTCCACGAGCGCTGGCAATGGCCGGAAATAAGGCTTCTGAACTCTGCCTGTGACAGTTAAGGTAACTCTCACCTGAGTATGACATTTCTTGGCATCTTCTGCTGGACTTTTTCCAGATTTAAAGGAGCAGGACATAGGAATAGATCATTACTATGGCTTTTCAGGCCGTGGACAAACCTGGGGCTGGGGGGTGCAGGAGTTAAGATAATAGTTTTGACCATTAAAACACTTAATTTTAGAATCTAACCTTCGGGATCTTATTGTTGGAAATATCCTTAAGAGCATCCCGTGCTTTCGTTTTATTTCCCAGAAGGGGAAGCCAAAATCATGAGATGACCAGGTCCTCCCAGCCCCACAAACCCCCAAGGCTGAAGAGGTGACGGCCAAACAGCCCCCATGCCGTCCGGCTTTCCAGAGTCATGCTTCGTTCCAGCTTCCTCTTGGATCATTCAGCTTTCATTATCAAAAGGAAAATCTTTTTCATTTGATTATTTAAATCTGCTACTCCTCTGAAAAGCATGCCGGCACGCGTGGAATTTGCCATGCTACTGTTCGTGAGAGTTCTGTTTCATAATTCGGGAAGCGGGTTCTGCATAATTTGGCCACTCCAAGTGTTTCTCTCCTTGGTGCATTCTGTCTGCCTGACGCCAGGGAGCCACAAAAGTCATGACAGCCAATCAGGATGCTTTATTTTAAGTTCAGAAACTGTAATCAAGATGGCCCAAGCCATGAAGCAAAAAAAAAAAAAAAAAAAAAAATTAGTAGAAAATAGAAAGATCTGGTTTGGGTAAAAGATCTTATTGCTTTAGGTACCACCTGCCTAAATGACACCAAACCAGGGCAGTCCCAAAATCTGTAACAGTCAAAAGACTCCAAATATCTAGCTATGTTGGTCCAAAATTTAATCTCTCCCTTCTGTCACGTGTCCAAACTAGAAAGATGGATGATTTAATTTTTATGAAAGGTACCCAACTTTTATATGGTTCAAACCTGAGGCAATGCCATCAGGTGGGCCTGTGCCTGCGACCGGGGGGTCTGCGGTCCTGCTCTGTCACTCAGCTAGCGTGAGATACCAGGAAATTACTAAATTTCTCTTGGTTCAATTCCCCCAGCTGCGGAGTGAGGAGATTAGATGTGATACTGTCAAAGGTCAAAACTAGTTCTGTTTTGGCCAAACACTTCCAAGTCCACAGCAGAGAAAAGGTTTCTGCTGTTCTTCCAGAACGTTCCAGCAGCTCTTTCTGAATATAATCAACTCAATAGGCAGATGAGTTTGGGTGATTTGGGACCTAGGAACAAAAGAAAATGAAAAGAATAAAAGCCATCCCATACCCCTGGGATTCATGTGCATCTCACATAAAAGCATAAAGGCTCCAGAAAGTTCATAAATGGACCAAGTTAGGCAAACGCACGGGCAGTGGCAGTGGGCGGTTGTAGGACTGGCACCCTTTGGCTGAGGTAGGACTGGAGTGGAGGCAGAAAGGAGAAATGGGCGCAGTGCTAGAGCGGAGGGTATTCCTCTGTAAAGCCACCAAATACCCGACTATCTGCCACACAGGGCTCAATAAATCAGTGAGTGAATGTATGGAAATGCGAGTGTGAGAAATACAGAGACCATTAAAACACAAACCTTCTATCTTTCTAGATACCAAACTTCATGATAGCAGAGTGTCAACTCTTCCTCAAAAAATTACCAGTTAAAAGTAGAAAGATGGGGCTTCCCTGGTGGCGCAGTGGTTGAGAGTCCGCCTGCCGATGCAGGGGACACGGGTTCGTGCCCCGGTCCGGGAAGATCCCACGTGCCGCGGAGCGGCTGGGCCCGTGAGCCACGGCCGCTGAGCCTGCGCGTCCGGAGCCTGTGCTCCGCAACGGGAGAGGCCACAGCGGTGAGAGGCCCGCGTACAGGGAAAAAAAAAAAAAAAAGTAGAAAGATGTTTGGGAAAAGCCAAGAGAAAGGAAAAATCCAAAATGGGCCAATCTTGACATCAAGAAAAGAAAATATTTAGGTTTGACCTTGAAAGTTCGTTGCTATGTTAATACACTTTTTAGCTAGATTGGTGGTGATGTCTTGGTAAGATCTTTGGCTTGGTTAATTATCATAGTTACTGATTCCTCATAATTTCTCTGTGTGGAATCCTGACACACAACTGCCATTTAAAAATCAAAAGGAAAGAGTTTAAAAACACTGTGAATTTAAAATCAGAGCACTTGTAAGATGTACCGGTTATAGTTAAAAGTGTTAATTTTTACTATAAAGAACACCTATCTTTACTCTTAATTCATAATTCTTTAAGAGTTAAAGCAAAGAAGTGGCAATTTTAGAAGGTACTAGAATAAAATCTCATATAGAAAACCAAACCAGCTGAGTGTAACTTTTATCTTCTATACAGGTGTATAAATGTCCAAAATTCGTTTTCCTGACCTAAACTGCTAATTTAAAAGTGTTACCTGACAGCCTGTGACACAGAGTATTTTAACAGTTTTCCAAATAACATACTTGTAAATAAAAATTATAACGCACTAGGACAATATTACAATGAAATTTAGCTAACACACTTTAAAATGTACACATATATACTACGCAATAAAGCTCACATATTCCAACTGTATGTGTGTTACCTATACACCTAATGTTTATATACCTAATGTATATGAAGGATACATTAACCATCTTTTCACTACATTCCGTACGTTAAATGGGACAAACGTTATTCTCAGAATTTGAGAGTGTCAAGTGAAAACAAATCTGGACTTATGTAAGGAGAGATGACTCGAAAGTCTATTGCAGTGGGTGTGGGGGGAGGTTGGGGGCCTATTGCAACAGGGAGAATGCTCCAACCTTAGGACCTACAGGCTTCTCAAAGTTAAGCAGAAAGGGTTTTTCTTTTGTAAGGAGGAGTAAATAAGGCCAGAAAGAACTGGGTGTAAGGGAAGTGGGATAAGTAGGTGGCATGATTAGAGAATTGAGCAGGAAATGTCTCTGTGATCAGCCAATTTTCAGGATGGGTCATTAGGAGGGGCTGCTCCACGTTTCCAATGCTTGTTTAAGCTCAAGGGCAGGCCAAGCTCTAGGGGCTTGTACAGAGGGGAGAAGCCTGGCTAAAGTTTGGTCAAGTTGACAGATATTTTGTCCAGATTGATCAGTGGGGACAAATCCTTAGCTAATCATTTATAAGACAAAGAATAGGTATTTGGAAGAGCTACGTTGGTCTTCGTCATAGATAAACAATGAGATCATCCCTTAGCTTATCTAAGTCTTATGAAGAAGGAGGATTCTTTGCAGCAACCTCAGGAATGCAAAAGGATAGAGACATTTCTTTTTCGTCTCTTTTTTTTTGATTTTTTCATTGTGCTAAATACACATAACATGAAATTTACCATCTTAACCATTTTTATGTGTACAGTTCAGTAGTGTTAAGTACATTCACATTATTGTACAACCAATTTCTAGAACTCTTTTCATCTGTTGAAACTGAAATTTTATACCCATTAAACAATAACTGCCAGTACCTCCCTCCCCCAGCCCCTGGAAGCCATCATTCTACTTTCCGTCTCTATAAATTTGACTACTCTAGGTACTTGAATAAGTGGAATTATATAGTATTTGTTTTTTTATAACTGGCTTATTTAACCTAGCATAATGTTCTCAAAATTTATCTATGATGTAGCATGTGTCACAAATCCTTACTAGTTAAAGCTTGAATAATGATCTATTATACGTATATACCACTTTCTCTTTATACCTTCATCCATTAATGGACATCTGAGTTGCATCCACCTTTTGACTATGGTGAATAAAGCTGCTATGAACAGTGTATACAATAAATATTTCTTAGAGACTCTACTTTCAATTCTCTTGGATGTAAACCCAGAAGTGAAATTCCTGAATCATATGGTAATTCTATTTTTAATTTTTTGAGAAACTGAAATACCATTTCTCATAATGGCTGCACAATTTTACTTTCTCATCAACAGTGCACCAGGGTTCTATTAAAGAAAAACAGAGCCTGCTAATAGTTAAAGTGGTTAAAATATATTTTATTTGGGAACTATCACAATAGGGGAAAAAGAGACCTCAGTATAGAACTGGGCTTAATTCTAAATACAGTAAGTACAAGTGGGGATTCATAGCCAAGGAGCAGGGTGGGGTCTGAGTAGAGGCTTCAGAGGAGGCTGATTTTAGTCAAGGAGAGGCTCTTTGTCAGTTCCAATTTCTCCACATCCTCACCAACACTTGTTATTTTCTGGGTTTTGATAGTTGCCATCCTAATGGGTGTGAGGTGGTATCTCATCGTGGTTTAGATTTCCATTTCCCTAATGATCAGTGATGTTGAGCATCTTTTCTGGTGCTTGATGGCTATTTCTGTATCTTCTTTGGAGAAATATCTACTCAAGTCCTTAGTCCATTCTTTAACTGGGTTATTTGATTTTTGCCGTTGTTAAGTTATAGTTCTTTATATATCCCGGATATTAACCTCAAATCAAGTGTATTATTTGCAAATATTTTCTCCCATTCCATAGGTTACCTTTTCAATCTCTTGATTGTATCCTTTGATACACAGAAGTTTTAAATTTTGATAGTGCAGTTTATCTATGTTTACTTTTGTTGCCTGTGGTTTTGGTGTCATAAGGAATAGGGGGATTTCTTTTTTTTTTTAATAAGTCTTTATTGGAGTAAAATTTCTTCAAAATACTGTGTTAGTTTCTGTTGTACACCAAAGTGAATCAGCCGTATGGATACACATGTCCCCATACCCCCTCCCTCTTGAGCCCCCCTCCCACCCTCCCTATCCCACCCCTCTAGGTGGTCACAAAGCACCGAGTTTATCTCCCTGTGCTATGCGGCTGCTTCCCACTAGCTAATTATTTTACATTTGGTAGTGTATATATGTTGATGCTACTCTCACTTCGCCCCAGCTTCCCCCTCCCACCCCGTGTCCTCAAGTCCATTCTCTATGTCTACATCCTATTCCTGCCCTGCAACTAGGTTCATCAGTACCATTTTTTTTTTTTAGATTCCATATATATGCGTTAGCATACGGTATTTGTTTTTCTCTTTCTGACTGACTTCGCTCTGTATGACAGACTCTGGGTCCATCCACTTCACTACAAATAACTCAGTTTTGTTTCTTTTCATGGATGAGTAATATTCCATTGTATATATGTGTCACATC